>NC_029777.3:21253508-21274256 GCF_000817695.3 Arachis duranensis
GGCATTCAAGAGAATCCGGAAGGTCTAAGCCTTGTCTGTGGTATTCTGAGTAGGATTCGATGATTGAATGACTGTGACGAGCTTCAAACTCCTGAGGGCGGGGCGTTAGTGACAGACGCAAAAGAATCATTGGATTCTATTCCGGCCTGATTGAGAACCGACAGATGGATAGCCGTGCCGTGACAGGGTGCGTTGAACATTTCCACTGAGAGGATGGGAGGTAGCCATTGACAATGGTGAAACCCTACATACAGCTTGCCATGGAAGGAGCTTTGCGTGTTTGAAGAAGAAGATAGTAGGAAAGCAGAGATTCAGAAGATGTAGCATCTCCAAAACCTCAACCTATTCTCTATCACTGCAAAACAAGTACTTATTTCATGTTCTTTTACTTTTCACAATCAATCCTGATAATTTCTGATATCCTGACTAAGATTTACAAGATAACCATAGCTTGCTTCAAGCCGATAATCTCCGTGGGATCGACCCTTACTCACGTAAGGTATTACTTGGACGACCCAGTGCACTTGCTGGTTAGTTGTGCGGGGTTGCAAAAGTGTGATTGCAATTTTGTGCACCAATTGCAAACAGGCTGTGCTGGCGCTGCGAGCAGAGGGCACTGCGAGCAAGGGCACTGCAAGGCGTGTGCGGGTGCACAGGCTTGTGCGCGCGCACAGATAGTGAAAATCACAGTTATGTGCGCACGCACAGCAGGGTGCGTACGTACAGATGCCCTGTTTGACAAAAATTTTTTCTTTCAAAAACTAAGGTACAAACCCTTAGTGCATCAACATATCAACCCCAAATCATACAAACATTCATAAATTCATGATCCACAAGCAATTCAACTTATCTAACGCAAAAATATAAAACCAAACCTAAGCTAATCATCATATCACAAGAAAGTAACTAAATCAAAGAGCTATAAACAAAAGATAAAGTTGGAACAATGTTACCATGGTGGGGTGTCTCCCACCAAGAACTTTGGTTTAGAGTCCTAAGTTGGACTTGCATGGCTTCATTGATCAATTTGACGCTTCTCCAAGGAGGAAAATCTCCAAATCGTTGGCATGCTTAGGTTGAGTGTTATCCATTGAACTAGACTTCTTAGCAACATTCTCTTCTTCTTGCTCCTTGCTAACCTCAATCACTTGATCTTCAATTATATCGCACCCAAAGATAGAATAGGCTTCGAGAATGGGCTTCTTGGATTCCTCTAAAGTGAATTTTACTACCTTAGCTTGCCATCGGCCTGAAAAGAATAGACTCCCAAATGTGCATCCATCTTGAAATGGGATGTCTTCAAAAATGGCCTTCCAAGGAGTATGGATGATGGCTTGTCAAAGTCAATGGGAGGGGTCTCCAGGATGTGAAAATCTATAGGGAAGAGCAATCCTCAGATGTCAACTAGGACATTTTCCTCAATTCCCACAACTGATACAATACTTTTATCTGCCAACACAAATCTCGCCCCAGACCTCTTTAGTAGTGACAAGTTCAATCTCTCATAAATCGGGAGTGGCATAATGCTTACGCATGCCCCCAAGTCGCACATACAATCCATGAACTTCATCCCACCAATCACACAAGTAACCAAACATGGACCAAACATGGACCGGAATCATTGCATTTTTTAGGAATTAGAGAAGAGATAGAATCATCCACCGGCCTTTTGTTGAGCTCACCAATCTTGTCCTTATGTGTGCAGACATCTTTGAGGAACTTGGCATATTTGGGCACTTGTTGAATGGCTTGAAAGAGAGGGATGGTGACTTCAACATTCTTAAAAATTTCCACCATGTTGGGGTCAAGTTCTTCTTGCTTTTTAGCCTTCTTAGCTAGAGTTGGAAAGGGAATTGGCATAGGTTCTTTAAGCGGGTTCTTCCTTTTTAGCTCATTGACCTTAAGTGGTTCCTCCTCACCTTTTACAACATTTTTCTCCTCATCTTTCATCACTTCCACTTCATCTCCCATCTCTTCATTGTCGGTTTCCTCGCTCAAACTTGTAGGCACAACACCAATTTCATCTAAATTGGTGCCACTCTGACGATCGGATTTCCTATCGGTAAAGAAATATAAAAATATAATTGCGTTGTAAGTATAGCTTCTAAACCAACAGAAAATCCTTTCGTACAAATGTTTGGTTGTCACAAGTAACAAACCCCTTTGGAATTGATAACTAAAGTATTTAAACCTCGGGTCGTCTTCTCAAGAAATTGCAGGGAAGTATGATTTATTATTGGTTATGCAAAGGTGTATTTTGGGGTTTTGAAAAGGTTTGAACAAATAATATAATTGATAAGAAAAATAAATTAATAATTAGAAAATCTCTTGGCAAGGTATGAAAACTGGAAGTCCTATCCTAGTTATCCTTATCAATGGTGATGAGAATTATATTTTTGCAACCACTAAGTCAACCTCTAACCATGAAGGTAAGTTAAGTGGACAAAGCAATTTAACTCCTAAAGTCCAAGTCAAATCCCAAGGAAAGAATAGAGTTATAGGAATCTAAATCAATCAGCAAAAGATATCAATTATCAATCACGATGAGTTTGAAAACTCAAGAGTTACCAATTAATCAACCAAAGCCAAAAGGAAAAAATCTAAATTATTTATATAAATAAAGGAAAGCAATCATGATTCTGAAATACCTCAAATTATATTAATTAAGAAAATCCTAACATGAAAAGTTCATAAACAAATAAAAGAGAAAATAAATAAAAAAAACATTGAACCTGAGATAAAGAAGATGAAAATATTCCTAAATCCTTTAAGAGGAATCCTAATCCTAATCCTAAGAGAGAGGAGAGAACCTCTCTCTCTAAAAACTACATCTAAAATATGAAAAGAGAATTATGATCTGATCTGAAGTCTCTCCGATGAATGAATGGATTTTTCCACTTTATAGCCTCTAATCTGTGCTTTCTGGGCCGAAAATAGGGTCATAAACAGCTCAGAAATCGCTCTGGGACGTATAGGTCACGGGAAAGTGATGCGGAGGCGTCGTCCACACGTTTGCGTGGATTGAAGTTCACAGATGCAATGCGGGCGCGTCATTCACGCGTTCGCATCACCTAACTTCGAGGCAGCTATGGCAAATTATATATCGTTGCGAAGCCCCGGATGTTAACTTTTCAACACAACTAGAACCATCTCATTTGGACTTATGTAGCTCATGTTATGACCGTTTGAGTGCAAAGAGGTCAGGCTGGACGGGTTAGCAATTTCTTCAACTTCTTGTATTCCTTCCACTTTTGCATGCTTTCTTTCCCATCCTCTAAGCCATTCCTGCCCTGTAATCTCTGAAATCACTTAACACACATATCAAGACATTGAATGATAATAAGAGAGGATTTAAATAAAAGAAACTAAAAGCCAAAGAAGCATGTTTTCATTCATAGCACAAAATCAGGAAGGAGAATGTAAAATCATGCAAATCATATGAATAAGTGGGCAAAGGCTTGATAAAAATCACTCAATTGAGCACAAGATAAACCATAAAATAGTGGTTTATCACACTCCTAAGGGTGATAGCATTGATGCTTCCCTTTGGATTTGGTTGGGGTTGAGAAGGTAGACCACTAGAAGTTAAGGCTTGCTGGACATTTTGTGTAGTCAGAGGAGAAAGAGTCAAATGGGAGAGAGCTTCGGCAATAGTATCCATATATGTTTCTTGCTTCTTGTGAAAATCCCGTTGCTCTTGCATAAAGGATTGAAGTGTGTCATTCATGTAAGGTTGATTAGGAGGAGGGGCTTGATTGCCTTGAGAAGGGTAGATCTACTATTTAGGTGTTGATACATCCCTTGAGGTTGAGCGTGTGGTGGTTGTTGGTAGGATTGTTGGTAAGGTTGTTGGTATTGTGGTTGACCTTGGGGATGTTGATGATAGTAGGCTTGCTCATTTGGGTATGGTTGAGCTTGAGGGGCTTGGTTCCACCTTTGGTTAGAATTATCCCTCCATCCTTGGTTTTGATTTCCTCCATGTTGAGGAGCTCCTTGATTGTAGTTGGACCTTTGTAGGTATGGATTGGCTACCGCTAATGTAGTGTCCTCTTGGAGTTGAGGGCACTTATCAGTGTAATGGCCGCTACAAGCACAAATATTGAATGATCATGGTGGTCCTTCGATTCTTGGAAGTTAAGGTGGAGGAGATAGCAAAGCTTGGGAAATCTGTTGCCCTTGGGTGATTTGTCTCAACAAAATTGTCCTCTCACCGAGGGTCATGGTCAAAATGGCATCTCCAGAAGGAGAAACTTCGCTTATAGCTTTTGGTTGTGGATTTCTTGCCTTTGAGTGTTGAGTTGAGTCCGCCAAGTCCACCATGACTTCCTAAGCTTCCTTAGCGGTCTTGTTTTTGGTGAGGGATCCTCCATTTGAGGCATCTAGAAGAAGCTTGTCTTGGGGGTTCATCCCTTGACAAAAGTAACTGATAAGCACCAACTCGTCAATACGGTGGTGGGGGCAAGCTTCCAACAACTTTTTGAATCTCTCCCAGTACTCATAAAGAGTTTTCCCATCTCTTTGCATAATGCAAGAGATTTTCTTTCGTAGCCAATCTGTTTTCTGAGGTGGATAAAACTTTTCCAGAAATTCCTTACGCAGCAAGTCCCAATTGGAAATCACATCTTTCGGTTGAGTATAAAACCATTCTTTCGCTTTCCCCTCCGAAGATAAAGGAAAAGTGAAAACCATAACTGCTACTTCATCCAACCTATGTCTTCAAGCAGTGGAGCATGCAACTTGAATGTCCTTTAGATGCTTAAGAGGGTCTTCTCCGGGTAGTCTATTGTACTTGGGGAGCAAGTTTATCATTCCGGTCTTGAGCTCAAAGTTTGGATCCAAATCTGGATACCGGATTTGTATCGGTTGCAAGTTGATATTCGGAGCTCCGGCTTCCCTTAAGGTGATTCTACGAGGTGGCTCTGCCATGGTGTTGTCACCTGATTCACTCAAAGAGATTTCAGCACTCCCCACAGATGAATATAAGGTTTTCTCGTTATTTGAAGAATGATGGTGACGGGTTGATGGTGATAGTGAATTGGTGTGCTCTTCAAGAGAGCCCGATTCACTATTCATAAATGCTAGCCGGTGCCTAGCTTGCCTAATATGAGTTAAAGTTCTTTCTATTTCCAGATCAAAAGGGGCCAAGCTCGGATCTGGAAGTGACTGTGTCATTCAACTGAGGAATCAATGAAAGCATGCAATTACGAAAAGCAAAACAAGAATAGGAAAATAAACGAAAACCAACTTAATAATCAATAACCACTAAGACTAGCTAGACAGAAGCGCTATCTACAATTAGTGCCAAGTAGCAAACAAAAAATCAAGTATTCACACTATTCACATCTTTACAACAACCAAAATTATAGCACTCCTTGCACTTAAAGTGGTCCCCGACAACGGTGCCGAAAACTTGATGGTTAGCCGAGAGTAGGTTAAGAATTTTCCTCAAAAATGGAATTAGCATTGCAAGTATAGTACCAAACCCACAATCAACTCCTAATCAAAGTTTGAATTCAAAGATGTCACTATTCAAAACCAATTCAATTCCGGTAGTGTTTAGTTCTCGGGTCGTCTCCCAAGGACACTTGAGACCAATGAGTGTAGAATTCTGGTTGTGATGCTCAAGGGGTTTTTAATAAAGAGATGAACATATAAAGAAATAAAATAACATTCAAAATTGTAATAAATGAACTAATAAAGGAATTAAAGGACTAACTATGTAATATAGACAAGTAAGGTATAAAAAGGATTAATGTAAATGTGTGTGAAAGATTTAAAGCATAAATGGGATCTTGGATTGGAATGAGCTAAGGGTCCTTTCCTTGTTGAAACCACAACTATGACAATTAGAATGGATTAATCTCACTTGATTAACTCTCACATCGAAGAGTAAGTTAAATGAGCATAAGTGTTACAAATCCTAAATTGCTTGCTAATTACCTTAGTAACAATTTAGCGTTAGTGGGAACAAGAACAATTAACAATCCAAGAATCACCACTAAATGTTCGACTTTCCAACTCTAGGAACCCAATTTCTCACTTTTCCCAAGCCAAGAGGTAGAAAATTAGCCTATAACCATAATTGGCATTTTGTCAAACACTTGGTGGGCAAAAACACTAAACATAGGAAAAATAAGAAAAAGCTTGAAACTAAAAGTAATAAATGATCTCAATCAACAATAAAAACTCATGCAAGCATGTAGTAATCATCAATCATCAAATTCATCAACAAGAAATTAAAATTGCAAAGGTAAGTAAAATTTAACTATGACTTCAACTATAAGAAAGAGTATGAATAATGTAGATATAAAGAGTAGTAACAAAGAGATACTTATAATGGAAGCTAGCAAAATCCAAGATCAAAAAATGGAAATGGCACTTGAATATAAAACCCTAATAGAGATGATGAAAAACTTAGAGAAAAACTACTCTAAAGCTTCCTACTACTACTCCTAAGCTACCCTAATGTTATGCTATGCTATGGTCTTCCTTTTTCCCTTCATTATGAGCTATTGGCTTTAGAAATGAGCCTCCAACCCACCAAAATCACCAGTCACGTGTAATTTTAATGAAGGCATGTGCGGGCACCTGTGCGTAGTGCGCACACGTCTGCCAAAATCTCTGAATGTTCACACGACATGCACGATGCAGCTCACGCGCACGCATCGCTCTGCTTTGATGCATGTGCGTACGCACGCAGGTCTGTGTGTACGCACACATTACTGTGCTCTTCTCTGTTGATTCTTCCTGCTTCTTCCTCTTTGCATGTTCCTCTTCCATTCTCTCCAAGCCATTCCTACCGTATACATCTGAAATCACTCACAAACAACATCAAGACATCGAATGGAAGGTAAATGGAAAAAATAGGCTAAATTAGGCACAAAAGAGCATGTTTTCATAATCAAGCATAAATTAGGAGGAAAGTTCAAAAACATGCTATTTAAGGGAATAAATGCAAGTTTATATGATGAAATCCATTCAATTTCAACCAAAAATCATCATCAAATATGGATTTATCTACTTCCCATCCTCTTCTCCGGATCTCTCTCGGATCTTTGGATACTCATTCTTCTTGAGAATGAAAGGGACCTCAGGGATCACTTTCTTCTCAGCCACTACTTCATAAAAGTGGTCTTGGTGAGCTTTAGTGATGAATCTCTCCATCTCCCAAGATTCAGAGGGATTGGCTACTGCCTTTCCTTTCCTTTTTCTAGAGGGTTCTCCAACCTTGGGTGCCATGAATGGTAATGGAAAGAAAAAAGCTATGCTTTTCCAACACCAAGCTTAAAACTTTACTCGTCCTTGAGCAAAAATAAAGAAAGGAGAAGAATGGAGTAGAAGAAGAAGAAAATGGAAGGATAGAGAGGGAGAGAGAGGGCTCGGCCTTGTGGGTGTTATGAGTGTATGAGGTGTGTGTATGAAGGGTTAGAAGAGGGGTATTTATAGGATGGGGATAGTGTTAGGGTTCGGCCATAGGGTAGGTTTTGGGTGGGAAATTTGATTTTGAGGTGGGTGGGGGTAGGTGGGAGTTATGATGGTCATAGGAAAGTGGTATGGATGTGATTGGGCTAGGGTTTATAGGAAAGTGTGAAAGTATGTGGGGTAGGTAGGGTAGGTGAAGATGCTGTGGGACCCGCAGGTCCTGAGAGGCTAAGGAATCCAGATTCCTTGCTTCTCTGCACTAGCATTTGAATGCCCAGGGGTTGCTCCCTGGCTGGCGTTCAACGCCAACAATACTGCCCAATAGGGGTGTTGAATGCCCAGTAGGGACACCATGGCTGGCATTCAAGTTTAACACTCCATCCGGAGTGTTCTATTTTTTACTGTTGTGAAATTCTATCTCTGTTCTGAATGCTGCATATGATCATGACTCTAAAAGAAAACAAAACAAAATTAAAGGAAATAAATAATTAATTAAGATTGGGTTGTCTCCCAACAAGCGCTCTTTTAACGTCACTAGCTTGACGTTTAGCTCCTTACATAGGTGAGTATGGGCTTAGATTTTTGCCCCTAACAGTGAACTTTCTTCCTGTCCTCTCATAAATGAGCTTTACATCTCTAGAGAGAAGACACGGCTCACTGTATGTGGTAGGACTAGATTCTTGGTGAAGACAACTCTCATGCCAGGTGAGAGGCCTTTAGTAGGAACTTTCTTGTCCCTCCAGCCTTTAGGTACTTTCTTTTTAGTACCTTTGTGCTTAGAG
Source organism: Arachis duranensis (assembly GCF_000817695.3). Lineage (NCBI taxonomy): Eukaryota > Viridiplantae > Streptophyta > Magnoliopsida > Fabales > Fabaceae > Arachis > Arachis duranensis. The sequence goes on from NC_029777.3 coordinate 21,261,713, forward strand.
CTTGTTGATGGCTGCCCAACACTAAACTTAGATTTGATGTTTGGGGGCTCTGCACAGAAAGAGAGGGTTGGCACACTAGGTGTTGCACAGTTATCTCTCTTTTAGAGGGAGAATTGGGATGAGGCATCTTGAATAAGATGTGGTCCTCCCCAAATTGTAGGGTCATTTCTTCCTTAGTTACATTAATGATGGCATTGGTTGTGCCTAGGAAAGGTCTTCCAAAGATGACAGAGTCATCCTCATCCCATCTAATGTCCAAGACAATGAAGTTTGCAGGGATGTAATGGTTTTCAACTTTCACCAAAACATCCTCTACTAAGCCATATAGCTTCTTCATGGTCTTATCTGCCATTTCTAATGAGATGTGTGCAGCTTGTACCTCAAGGATTCCCATCTTCTCCATTACAGAGAGTGGCATGAGGTTGATGCTTAACCCTAGGTCACACAGATCCTTATCAAATGTCATGGTGCCTATGGTGCAAGGAATCAGAAAGCGTCCAGGGTCTGGAAGCTTCTGAGTTAGCTCTTGCTGAACCAAAGCATGGAGTTCTTTGGTGAGCAGTGGAGGTTCTTCCTCCAGAGGCTTTGTACCAAATATCTTAGTATTTCAACTTCATTAGAGCTCCTAGGAAATGAGCAACTTGCTCTTCCCTAGTGTATTCATCCTCATTCGAGGATCAATAGTTATCAGAACTCATGCATTGCTAAAGTGCATTCAAAGGAACCTCAGTTGTCTTTATGGTTTTCTTTGGTTCTGGGCTAGAGGGTTCTTGAGTAGGATTTAGGCACTCAAAGGGTGTGCTTGGGCTGGCATTCAATGCCAGCTCTGTTAGCTTATTGGGCATTGAACGCCCTTGCTGTCCACCCTGACTGGCGTTAAACGCTAGTCCCTCTAGCATTCTAGGCATTAAATGCCCAGTAGAGATGTCCTTGCTGGCGTTCAATGCCAGCTTCCCTGGGTGAGTGGACGTTGAACACCCAGTGAGGGGTTCCTCACTGGCATTCAGTGCCAGAATGGTTGCATGTTTAGGCGTCGAATGCCTAGTGAAGGGTTCCTCACTGGCATTCAGCGCCCGAAAGCCTTCCTGGTTGGGCGTTGAATGTCCAGTGAGGGGTTCCTCCCTAGCGTTTAGCGCTAGGATGACTGCCTGTTTGGGCGTTGAACGCCCAGCCAGTGCTCCCTGGCTGGCGTTCAATGCCAGCTCTGCTACTAGGATGGGCGTTGAACGCCCAATGAGGGATTTCTCACTAGCGTTTAATGCCAGGCTTACTGCCATTGTGGATGTTGAATGCCCAGTGAAGGCTTCTTCATTGGTATTCAACGCCTTCCCATTCTCCTCTGATTTGGCCTCTACCTCCATGGTTGTGATCTTGCCCTCTTCTCTTGGGTTCACCTCAGTGTTACTAGGAAGAGTATTTGGAGAAGTCTCAGGGATCTGATGCAACACTATTTCGTGGTACATCTTGTGCTTAATTGAGTGGATTTTATCCACTAGTCTCATACTTATTCATATTATTTGCATGGTTTTACAATTCCTTCCTAGAATTTGTTCTATGATTGAAAACATGTTTCTTTGTCCCTAAATTTTTTATGTTTAATCCCCTCTTATTACCATTCGATGCCGTGATATGTGTGTTAAGTGATTTCAGGCTTTATAGGGCAGGAATGGCTTAGAAGATGGAAAGGAAGCATGCAAAAGTGGAAGGAATACAAGAAAATGAAGTTTTGAAGGAAATGGCAGTGACACGCACGCATAGACGATGCGGACGCGTGACTCGTGCAGAGCCCAAGCGTCGCGCACGCATGGATGATGCGGATGTATGCCTAGCGCAAAACACGAGCAACGCGTACGCATGACTAACGCGTACGTGGGACAAGGAAAACTTCCAAACCCCGCGCACGCGTGACGGACGCCACGTGCAGAAAGTTATAGAATTCGCCCCTAGCGATTTCTGGATCCTTTTCGACCGAAATTCAAGTCCAGAAAACACATATTAGAGGCTATAAAGTGGGGGAATGTATCCATTCAAAAGGGAGATGGACACAACATTCAAATTCACAATTTTAGGTTTTAGATGTAGTTTTCTAGAGACAGAGGTTCTCTTCTCTCTCTTAGGTTTTAGGATTAGGATTTCTCTTAGGTTAAGTTTACTTCTTATCCAGATTCCAGGTTCAATGTTCCTTTAATTTATGTTTCTCTTCTACTTTTATTTACTCTAATGCTTTTACTTGTTAATTACTTATGTTGCCAAATTGGCTTATGAACTCTTCATGTTAGATTTGAATATTCTATTTAATGCAATTTGAGGTATTTCAGATTTATGATTGCTTTCTTCTATTTATGATATAAATAATTTAGATTTTTCCCCTTTTGGCTTTGGTTAAGTAATTGGTAACACTTGAGTTGTCAAACTCAGCGGTTGATTGAGAATTGGAAATTGCTGATTGATTTGGATCCCTCTAAAGCTAATCTTTCCATAGGAATTGACTAGGACTTGAGGAATCAAGTTAATTATTCCACTTGACTTTCCTTTATTTAGTAAGGGTTAACTAACTGGGAGCAACAAACAATTCTCATCACACATGATAAGGATAACTAGGATGGGATTTCCACTTCTCATACCTTGCCAAGAGTTTTTATAATTATTAATTTATTTTTCTTGCCATTTAAATTACTTGTTCTCTATTTCAAAAACCCAAAATATACCTTTTTTCCATAACCAATAATAAATCATACTTCCCTGCAATTCCTTGAGATACGACCCGAGGTTTAAATACTTTGGTTATAAATTTTATTGGTTTTGCTTAAGTGACAACCTAAACTTTTGTACGAAAGGATTCTTTGTTGGTTTAGAAACTATACTTACAACGAGAATTTATTTGCGAATTTCTTTACCGATAGAAAGTCCGTTCGTCAGGATCCTCTTGCTCAGTTGACCAACCTGTACCACCAAGTTTCTAATGGAGGACCTTGTTTTATTAATGAAACTATGGGTGGTCTTAGTGAGGCTGGAGATGAGAATGGCTAAGTCAGAAAGGCTCTGCTCAGAGGTCTCCATATTCCCTTGAGAAGATGGGAATGGTGGTCTGTTGTTGAACCTATTCTGGTTCCTACCACCTTGATTGTTATTGAAATCTTGCTAAGGTTTCTGTTGATCCTTTCAAGAGAGGTTAGGATGATTCCTCCATGAAGTGTTGTAAGTGTTTTCATAGGGTTCTCCCATGTAATTCACGTCCTCCATGGTGGGTTGATCAGGATCATAAGCTTCTATTTTAAAAGAAGCTTCTTTATTACTGCCAACTGCAGTTTGCATTCCAGTCAGATGCTGGGAGATCATATTGACTTGCTGAGTTAAGATCTTATTCTGAGCTAGGATGGCATTCAGAGTCTCAACTTTATAAACTCCTTTCTTCTGAGGGATTCCATGATTTACAGGATTCCTCTCAGAGGTGTACATGAATTGGTTGTTTGAAACCATCTCAATGAGCTCTCTTGTTTCTGCAGGCATTTTCTTTAAGTGGAGGGATCCACCTGCAGAGCTATCCAATGAAATCTTGGATATCTCAGACAAGCCTTCATAGAACACGCCTATGATGGACCACTCTGAGAGCATGTCAAGAGGACATCTCATGATCAGTTGCTTGTATAGTTGTGAGTCCAACCATGTTCTAGCTTTGTCTCTTACAGCAAAAGGAAAGAGCATAAGCTTATAGACTTCAGGATTAACTCCATTAGTCTTTACAGTATCACAGATCTGTAAGAACTCAGCTAAAAACTGATGTGGATCTTCCATTGGAATTCCATGGAATTTACAGTTCTGCTGTAAAAGAGAGACTAACTGAGGCTTAAACTCAAAATTGTTAGCTCCAATGATAGGTACAGAGATACTTCTGCCATAAAAGTTAGAGGTAGGCATGGTGAAGTCAACAAGGACCTTTCTGGCATCACCTTCAGGTTCAACCATGTCTTCTAGTTCTTGTTCAAAACTTTTTGAAAGGTCTTTTCTGGAGTGTTGTGCTTTAACTTGTTGTAAACACCTCCTTAGAGTTCTTTCAGGTTCAGGGTTAAGATGAAAAAGAGGTTCTTTATCTCTGTTCCTAGTCATAAACAAGAAGAAAAAGAAAGAAAAGAAGAAGTATCTTTGTGCCAATAGGCAAGAAGCTCCTCCTTAGAGTGAGATGTGAAGAAGAAGAGAAGAGAAGCAGAAGAATTAGAAGAAGAGAAGTACAAATAGAAAAAGTAAATAAGAATTAAAATATTTTGTTTTTATTTATTAATTAATTATTTTCAAAATGGAAGGTTATTAATTTAAAATGAATTGAAAATTGGTTAGTGTATTTTCCAAAATAGAAGAGAGAGAATAAGAAGAAGTTTTTGAAAATTAAGAGAGATGAGAGTTAGTTAGGAAGTTTTGAAAAAGAAGAGAGAGAAGAAGAGATATAGTTTTCAAAAATTAAGAGAGATGAGAGTTAGGTAGTTTTGAAAAAGAAGAGAGAGAAGATAAGATATTAATTAAGAAAAGGTTTTAATTTAAAATAAGATATAAGATAGAAAAGATTTGAATTTTAAAAATAAGATAAGAGATAAGAGATAAGAAAAGATAAGATAAGAAATTAAAAAGGTATGAAAAAGATATGATTTTAAAATTGGAAGTTAGAAAAGATATATAAGATAAGAAATTAAAAAACTTTGAAAAATATTTTAAAAAGATAAGATTTTGAAATTTGATTTTGAAAAAGATTTAATTTTAAAGTTTGAAATTTGAAAAAGATAAGATTTTTAATTTTGAATTTTGAAAAAAGATAAGATAAGATTTTTAAATTTTGAAAAAGATATGATAAGATTTTGAGAAAGATAAGATTTTTGAAAAAGATATAATTTTGATTTTTGAAAACTTGACAACTAAGATATGATAAGATAAAAATATTTGAATTGAAATTTGAATTTTTAATTTAAAATTTCGAAAATTTTTGTGAAAATAAAAATAAAACAGATATATTTTTTTTGAATTTAATGAGAAGAGAGAAAAATAAGTAAAAGACACAAGATTTAAAATTTTTAGATCTAGCACCTCTTATTTTCAAAACTTTTGGAGGATAACACAAAGGGACACCAAGCTTAAACATTTTAAGATCAAAACACAAAAAAGACTCGAAAACACTTTGAATACTAATAAGAACACAAAAAACAAAACTCAAGAACCTTAAAGAACACAAGAACATAAAAAGAACTCCAAACTAAAAATTTTTAGAAAATTAAACACAAAATTTTAAAAATTAAAGAAAAATAACAAGAAGACACCAAACTAAGGACTTGACACAAGATTTAACCAAAGAAAAATTATTTTTGAAAAGTTTTTAAAAAGAAGATACCAAAAAATCGAAAACTGCTATAATTAATAAATACAGGGACTCAAAAAAGCAAAAATTTACTAAGAACATAAACAAAAAGACTCAAACAGAGAACAAAGATTAAACAAAGAAAATAAAAATATTTTTGAAAAGTTTTTTTATTTTTTTGAAAATTTGAAGAAGAAGAGAATAAAAATAAAATACTCAAATAAAATAAAATAACATAAATTACCTGATTTAGGGAGCAAGACAATCCGTCAGTTTGTCCAAACTCAACAATCCCCGGCAACGGTGCCAAAAACTTGGTAGCACGAATCCCCACACTTTTGTACTGCTGTACCCACAAGTGCACTGGGTTGTCCAAGTACCTGAGCGAGTCAGGGTCGATCCCACGAGGATTGTGGTTTGAAGCAAGCTATAGTTATCTTGCAGGTCTTAGTCAAGCATATCAGAAGACTTGGTTGTTAGATACGGAGTTGTATTAGGATTATGGGTTAAATACTAATAGGAATAGGGTTAAGGATTTTTATAACAGGGTGCTAACACTTTAAGGATAGAGTTAAGGATTGGAGTTGCTTTGCCTTTCTGAATTAACACTGGTACTACTGTCTTCTCTGTTTGTGAATGATCTTCTTCTATGGAAGGCTGTATGTGATTAACGCTATGGGTTGTGGTCATTGATCTCCTCTGCTATAGATTGAACGCCATTGGCCGGGGTCAGCCAATCTGACAATGGGTGAAGCGCTAGCAAGTCATTCTCCTGGCGATCCCACTCAAAGTGTCACAGACAAGGTCGAATCTTCCGGATCAGAGAATGCTGCTTCTTTGGATTCTAGCTTATAACACGGAGACCCTAATCTCCCCAGAAATCGGCTGAACTAGTGTCTCAAGAAGTCCCCAACGAAGTCGTGGATAAACTGTCTGAGAGATGTATAAACATAGTTGTCGGCTCGTGCTTTCCAGTCACATATTCACACAAACCCAAGTAGATGCGGGTGTTTGTCAGGCACGTTCGTCTTAATGTAATGAACAGAGTTGATTGTTCGATCATCTTATTCACCACGATGAGGATCGGATATACATCTTAGAAATAGATCAAACACGGATCGGAGAAAAACAGTAATACTTTTATTAATTCATTGAACTCAGCAGGATTCCTCCCCTCAACCTAGGAGGTTTAGAAACTCATATTTATGTAAAACCCGAAAATAATGTAAAAGGTTTGAATAATGATCCAAAGGGCTCTAGATTACATGAATTAGATCCCTTAAATACTAAACAGATGACTAGTAAGGGTAAAACAGTCTATTTGGTGCTAAAATTCACTTCTAGGGCCCACTTGGTGAGTGTTTGGGTTGAGCTTTGATGAGATCCACGTGCTATGAGGTCTCTTGGGTGTGGAACGCCAGCTAGAGGGTCCTCATTGGGCGTTTGGACGCTGGTCTCCACTTTTGGGCGTGCTGGATGCCTAGAAAGAGGGCAAGAAGGTGGCGTTGGACGCCAGTTTTGGGCCATCTAATCCAAAGTAAAGTATGAATTATTATATATTTCTGAAAAGCTCTAGAAGTCAGCTTTCCATAGTCGTTAAGAGTGAACCATTTGGACTTCTATAACTCCAGAAAAGCTTTTCCGAATGCAAGGAGGTCAGATCCAGACAGCATCTGCAATGCTTTCTCTGTCTCTGAATCAGATTTCTGCTCCAGCTCCTCAATTTCAGCCAGAAAATATCTAAATTTGTACAAAAACACAAAAGCTCATAGTAGAATCCAAAAATGTGAATTTAACACTAAAACCCATAAAATTATAAGGAAAACTAAATAAAACACACTAAAAACTATATGAAAATGATGTCAAAAAGCGTATAAAATATCCGCTTATCAGCATCTTTTTCTTATTATTTTTAGACTTAGCCTGATTCAGTTGCAAAAAATAATATAAAAAATAGTAAATAACTATTAAATACTAATGAGTGGATAATTTATACGCTTTTTAGCATTATTTTCAGGTAGTTTCTAGTATGTTTTAGTCACTTTTTAGTATATTTTTATTAGTTTTTATGCAAAATTTATATTTCTAGACTTTACTATGAGTTTGTGTGCTTTTCTATGATTTTAGGTATTTTCTGGTTGAAATTGAGGGACTTGAGCAAAAAAATCTTATTCAAAGGCTGAGAAAGGACTACAAATGCTGTTGGATTCTGACCTCCCTGCACTCGAACTGGATAATACTCCATACTTTGTCCGAATTGGCGCGCTCTAAATTTCTTTGGAAAGTAGACATCTTGGGCTTTCCAGCAATGTATAATACTCCATACTTTGTCCGAGATTTGATGGCCCAAACTGGTGTTCAAACGCCCACCAGAGACCCTTTTTCTGGAGTAAAACGCCAGAACTGGCACCAAAGTTGGAGTTAAACGCCCAAACTGGTACCAAAGCTGGCGTTTAACTCCAAGGATGGCCTATGCACGTGAAAGCTTCAAAGCTCAGCCCAAACACACACCAAGTGGGCCCCGAAAGTGGATTTCTGCACTATCTGCACTTAGTTACTCATTTTCTGTAAACCTAGGTTACAAGTTTAGTATAAAAACTACTTTTAGACTTTCATTTGGGAACTTATGACATTTTGACAAATCCTATTGTATCTTCTACAGTATGAACCTCTAAACCCTATAGGTGGGGGTGATGAGCTCTATTGTGTTTCCATGGATTAATGCAATTATTACTGTTTTCTATTCAATCACGTTTATTTCTATTCTAAGATACTCACTCGTATTTCAACATGGAGGATGTGATGATCCGTGACACTCATCATCATTCCCCAACTTATGAACATGTGTCTGATAACCACTTCCGTTCTACATGAGCTCAACGTAGTCATTGGGCGACAGCTTGAGTGTATATCTCTTGGGTTTCTAATCCACGAGTTTGAAACTGCATCTCCTGACAACAGAGCACTCAAACTCGTGAGATCAGAACCTTCGTGGTAGAGGCTAGAACCAATTGGCAGCATTCTTGAGATCTGGAAAGTCTAAACCTTGTTTGTGGTATTTCGAGTAGGATCTGGGATGGGATGACTGTGACGAGCTTCAAACTCGCGAATGTTGGATGCAGTGACAGTGTGCAAAAGGATAAATGTATCCTATTATGACACAAGTGAGAACCGACAGATGATTAGCCATGCGGGACACCGTAGAGGACATGTTTTCACTGAGAGGATGGATGGTAGCCATTGACAACGGTGATCCACCAACATACAGCCTGCCATGGAAAGGACATGCGTTTTTGGAAGAAGAAGACAGTAGGAAAGCGGAAATTCAGAAGACAGAGCAACTCCGAAACCTCAACCTGCTCTCTATTATTGAATAACAAGTACCATTCTTTTCATGCTCTTTTACTTTTCACAAACAAAATCCTTTTTATTATTAATCTCCTGACTAAGAGTTACAAGATAACCATAGTTTGCTTCAAGCTGGCAATCTCCATGGGATCGACCCTTACTCACGTAAGGTATTACTTGGACGACCCAGTGCACTTGCTGGTTAGTTGTGCGGAGTTGCAAAAACACCAAATACCAATCACCTTTCACAACATAAACAGCCAAGGACTTTATCCAAAAAAAAAAGTTCACATTTCTAATCCTAATTTCTTCTGAACTAGGTTTCTAAGGCTTAGGGTGGTTGTGATTCTGGCCAGAGGTTCTATCCTGAAATGTGAAACAGGTGTTGGCCACCATTAGCCTAGAATTCCATGGATGAAAATTGACTAGCACTAGAAATTACTCTATAATCTAGTTAACCTGAATTGGAGGAGTAGCCACTGGTGCATGATCAGTTGATAGAGCAGCAGCCTCATTGTTGTTCCCATCTTAACTAGTGCAACTTCCAAAGAAACCTTCTTCTGTCTCTTTCCTTTTGACTACCGGTTAGGATTTTTAGGGGCTCCCTTGCATGTTTTGAAGTAGTGCCCTTTCTCTCCACATTTGCTGCAAGTAACATGGAAGGTCCTTCTGACTTTGTTGCCATCGACAGGTGCAGGAGGTTGAACTGCTTCCTTTCTCCTCTTAGTTGGTCTACCAGCAGGCCTCACAATTCTAAGTGGATCAGGTTTCAATTGGTCAGATGGTTCCCAGAACTCTTTGCTATTTACAGGGTTGAAACAAATACCATAAGTCTTCCTTATGGTTTTCATAGTAAGGAATGGAGACAGAAAATTCTCAGCTGATTTAACTCTCATCTTTCATATTGCTGCAACAGCATGAACACAAAGTACACCTACAGAACATAATGTCTCAAAAAACTGTTATGCAAATACAATATCTAAATTTCTAACCTGTTAAGCAAATAGAATATCTAATCTAAATTTTATAACTATTGCTCAAATAGAACATATGACCTAAATTTCATACCTGTACAACTCAAATATAACATATACTCTAAATTTGATAAGTGTACACTAACCTGTGAGCTGCCACAAATTACAGGTGCATATGTGATTTTTCAGGTTAATCCCAAGCTTGTGTGAATTTCTTGAGACTTCAAATACAACCTTGTCATTGTCACCACGCCAGTGAGCATTCCTCTTGTGACTTCTTGGCTTAATCAGTTTATCCAACTTCATTTGCTGCACTAGTGCCAACTTTCCTTTGTATGTCCCTAGGATCCTCTTATGTGTGGCCCTTTTTTTCATAATATGTACCCTTAGCTCCTCACACTATGTTAGAATCGGTTTTTTGCTAGCCTCTACTATACCGCATTCCAAGACTTACACATGTTGTTTGTCACAGAGCATTCTTAGGGTAGTGACTAACAAATGCCCTACACCACACCTTAGGATCAAACTTACTCATATATTCCCATGCTCCATTACTCACCATTTTCAACCTATCCATGGCAGCCTTGAACTGAATTGGAGTAGTGCTCTTTGCGACTTTCCAAACACACCCCTTTACTTGTTTATCTCTAAATTCCAATTCACAATTCTTCCACATATGCAACATGCAGTTCCTATGATGTGCATTCGACATGACTTCTTTGACTGCCTTATAAGACCCTGCAGAATATTAGAGGACAGAATTCAATTAAGCACAACGCATACTAGTGAAAGCAAAATATTGACGAGGTAACTTACATGTTTCCTCCTTCTCTTACTACTATATCTCTTGGAGGCCCTTCTTTTTTCCATGGTCTTAAGTGAGGAAGACTTTTCTTTCTTCTTCTTTTTTCTTTGTACCTCTACAGAGTTCTCACTACTCTCACTCTCATACCCAGGAGGAAGAGGCTTGTAGGCTTCAACTTTGGCACTCTCATAGGAATAGATAATGAGGACAATGATTTTGAAGAATCTGTCACCCCTAACACATGCTCATCTTCAAAAACTATTTCCTCAACCACAGGATTATCTTCAGTTACAATAGGAGTATCCACTGCATGCTCGAAGTAAAGGTGGAACTCATTCAGATTGTGGCTCATAGTGAAATCACACATATTGTTGATCTCCTTGCCACCATGAAGTACATGAAGATCATCCTCAAATGCAATATCAGTTGGGTCGTGCCAGTAAATTTCTTTGTAGGCCAAATACCCCAATCCCTTGAACAGTTCCTCCAGGTCCTTCTTATTAACGAAGTCAACATCCATTGGAGGAAATTTCTCTACCTTCCCACCTAAGTAACACAGCTTACCATTTGTAGCTCTTACAAGCTTTCCGCCATGGTTAAATATAAGGATCACAAACACAGACATCTGTAACATTTTTAATACGAATCATTAAAGATTTTACTATAATGCACAACAATGACAACCAAGAATATCATCACTAAAATACTACATAAGAATTTGATTACATCTAATATTGACCACGTTTCTCAAAACCTAGCGTTACCGAACCCTAATAAAAAATAGTGCTCGTTTGTTACCCACTTTATTAATTAACTCATACTGATCAAAACGAACGAGAAGCAGTTCATTCCTCAAAGACATACATGGAAAACAAGTTCATTGTCAACTAACATAATGAGAAAACCAAAACAGGAAACTAACCTTTCAATGCCGTGTCATGCAATCACCATCTAAACCCTCCACACATCCGTCGTAGACTCATTACCAGATTTTCAATTCTAGCTTTGCCCAAAGGTTTTGGAGGGAAACAATGGTGGAAGATGAAGTGATAAGCTTTTCTGTGAATGAGTGACATCAAGAAGGATATTAATGTAAATGTATTATGAAGAAAGGGGGTTTATGAGTTCCCAAGCGACGATGTCTTTCAGTTGCAGGGAAGGGATATTTAGCCACCTGTAACAATTCTTCTTGACACGTGGCACTTGTCATTGACAACTCAGACTCCACCCAACATGTCATATAGGCAACCCGTTCACAACCGGTTACAAGGGTTGATCGGTCCAGTTATATCGATTATTGAAAAATTGGTCGAAATTTAGTGATAATTAGGGTGCGATATGTCCCACAGAAAAATGGTCAGAGATTAAAAAAGGTATTTATCCTTTATTTTATTTTCATCTATTCTTGGTTGTGACAAAAATACATATGTAATTTTGTATGCATTTCTGCTATGGGACTAAGATCCATTATTTAGGCCAAATCACGTGCAAAGAAAATGCATCCTTGATTCCTTATGCTAATTAGGGGTGTTCATAAAAAAATTCAAAATGTCGTTAACCGGTTAAAAAATCATAACTAAATTTTGGTTAACTAGTTCAATAAAATAATTTTAAAAATTGTTCTGGGGGTTACCTGAAACTGTAGGTCGATCTCGGATGAGATCTTCTGTGCCGGTCGGAGCCGACGTGTCCGGCAGGTGTGTAGTGGCCGGAGCTGGTGTGTCCGACTTGTTGGACTTGGTGATGGTGCTGATCCTTCGTCCCCGGAGGGTGGGGGGTACCTGCAAGGGACTCCGATGCTTAAGTTAGCAAGGGTATTAAGCAGGTATTGAGTAGAATCAGAGTATGAGTTATACCTGGGTGCTTCAGTGTATTTATAGTGGTGAGACGTGACCTTTTTGGATAAGATAAGTTAGTTATCTTATCTTATCTTTATCTTTGAGTTGAGATCAGCATATCTTCAACGGAACCGCCTCTATCCTATAGGCTTGGTGATGAGCGGATAATTTATACGCTTTTTGGCATTGTTTTTAGTATGTTTTTAGTATGATTTAGTTAGTTTTTAGTATATTTTTA
>NC_029777.3:21274348-21274968 GCF_000817695.3 Arachis duranensis
TGAGTTTGTGTGTTTTTCTGTGATTTCAGGTATTTTCTGGCTGAAATTGAGGGTCCTGAGCAAAAATCTGATTCAAAGACTAGAAAGGACTGCAGATGCTGTTGGATTCTGACCTCCCTTCACTCGAAGTGGATTTTCTGGAGCTACAGAAGTCTAATTGGCGCGCTCTCAACGGCATTGGAAAGTAGACATCCTGGGCTTTCCAGCAATGTATAATAGTTCATACTTTGCCTGAGATTTGATGGCCCAAACCGGCATGGCAAATCAGCCTCAGAATTTCCAGCGTTTAACGCTGGAACTGGCATAAAACTTGGAGTTAAACGCCCAAACTGGCATGAGAACTGGCGTTTAACTCCAGAAAACGTCTCTACACATAAAAGCTTCAATGCTCAGCCCAAGCACACACTAAGTGGACCCAAAAGTGGATTTTTACGTCATTTACTCATTTCTGTATACCTTAGGTTACTAGCTTACTATTAATAGGATCTTTTGACATTGTATCTGTACCTCATGACACTTTACACGTTTCTCATTGTATCTTTTACAGCATGAGTCTCTAAACCCCATGGTTGGCAGTGAGGAGCTCTGCTGTGTCTTGATGGATTAATGCAATTACTACT
>NC_029777.3:21276467-21276986 GCF_000817695.3 Arachis duranensis
CACATGAGGAAGACAATTGAAGAGGCTCAAGAGCTCATAGACACTGTTGCTAGAAACCAATATTTGTACTCTAGCAATGAGGAAGTCATGACAGTAGTCACTGATCCTAATCCTCAAGAACAGATGATTGAGCTTAATCAACAATTGCTCCTGATGACAGAACAGTTAGCAGAATTTAAAGAGATGCTCCATGAAACTAAAGTTGCTAACAAGAACATAGAACTGCAGTTGAATCAAGCAAAACAGCAAATATCTAAACAGATAACAGAAGAATGTCAAGCAGTTCAACTGAGGAGTGGGAAGACACTGAATAACACTGCTCAAAAGAGCAAAAGGCCAAATAAGGAACAATTGACAGAGGATAACCAACCCATTGTTCAAAATCCCTCTGAGGACAGTAAGAGCCCAGAGAGGAATACTTTTGGCGTTCAAACGCCAGAGAGGGAAGGAAAGTTGGCGTTAAACGCCCATTCCTTGCCCAGTTCTGGCGTTCAAACGCCAGAAAAGGGGGAAAAGTTG
>NC_029777.3:21279277-21280101 GCF_000817695.3 Arachis duranensis
CAGTGTTGGGACAGAGGCATAACAAGCTTCTGCACGTCATTTATTATGCCAGCCGTGTTCTAAATGATGCACAGAAGAATTACACAACCACAGAAAAAGAGTTACTTGCAGTGGTCTATGCCATTGACAAGTTTAGATCCTATTTAGTGGGATCCAAAGTGGTTGTGTACACTGACCATGCTGCTCTTAAATACTTACTCACAAAGCAGGATTCAAAATCCAGACTCATAAGATGGGTGTTGCTTCTGCAAGAGTTTTGATATAGAAATAAGAGACAGAAAAGGGACAGAGAACCAAGTAGCTGATCATCTATCCCGAATAGAACCAGTAGTTGGGACGTCCCTCCCTTCTACTGAGATCTCTGAGACCTTCCCAGATGAGCAACTCTTTGCCATTCAGGAAGCTCCATGGTTTGCAGATATTGCAAACTATAAAGCTGTGAGGTTCATACCCCAGGAATACAGCAGAGTGCAAAGAAAGAAATTAATTTTAGATGCTAAGTACTACCTCTGGGATGAACCATATCTCTTTAAGAGATGTGCAGACAGAATGATCAGCAGATGTGTACCCAGAGAAGAAGCACAAAGGATCCTATGGCACTGCCATGGATCACAGTATGGAGGACATTTTGGAAGTGAGCGAACAGCCACTAAAGTCCTCCAATGTGGCTTCTACTGGCCTACTCTCTATAAAGATTCCCGAGAGTTTGTGCGTAACTGTGACAGTTGCCAAAGAGCTGGTAACTTGCCTCACAGATATGCCATGCCTCAACAAGGGATATTAGAGATAGAATTGTTTGATGTATGGGGAATTGACTTCATGGG
>NC_029777.3:21280123-21280556 GCF_000817695.3 Arachis duranensis
TGGGGCATTGACTTCATGGGGCCATTCCCACCATCATACTCAAACACTTACATTCTGGTGGCAGTGGACTATGTATCCAAGACCGTGCTGAAATTCCTCCAGAAACACATCTTCAGCAGGTTTGGTGTTCCCAGAGTACTAATCAGTGACGGGGGCACTCATTTCTGCAATAGACAGCTATACTCTGCTATGGTTAGATATGGAATTAGCCACAAAGTGGCAACTCCATATCATCCACAGACAAATGGACAAGCTGAAGTCTCTAACAAAGAGCTAAAAAGAATCCTGGAATGGACTGTGATAGCCCGGAGAAAGGATTGGGCAAAGAGCTTGGATGATGCTCTGTGGGCATACAGAACAGCATTCAAGACTCCTATAGGAACCTCTCCATACCAACTGGTGTATGGGAAGGCCTATCATCTGCCCGTGGAAT
>NC_029777.3:21283686-21286145 GCF_000817695.3 Arachis duranensis
TATTAGTTTTTAGTTAAAATTCACTTTTCTGGACTTTACTATGAGTTTGTGTGTTTTTCTGTGATTTCAGGTATTTTCTGACTGAAATTGAGGGTCCTGAGCAAAAATCTGATTCAGAGACTGAAAAGGACTGCAGATGCTGTTGGATTCTGACCTCCCTGCACTCGAAGTGGATTTTCTGGAGCTACAGAAGCCCAATTGGCGCGCTCTCAACGGCATTGGAAAGTAGACATCCTGGGCTTTCCAGCAATGTATAATAGTCCATACTTTGCCCGAGATTTGATGGCCCAAACCGGCGTGGCAAATCAGCCTCAGAATTTCCAGCGTTTAACGCTGGAACTGGCATAAAACTTGGAGTTAAACGCCCAAACTGGCATGAGAACTGGCGTTTAACTCCAGAAAACGTCTCTACACATAAAAGCTTCAATGCTCAGCCCAAGCACACACTAAGTGGACCCAGAAGTGGATTTTTACGTCATTTACTCATTTCTGTATACCCTAGGTTACTAGCTTACTATTAATAGGATCTTTTGACATTGTATCTGTACCTCATGACACTTTACACGTTTCTCATTGTATCTTCTACAGCATGAGTCTCTAAACCCCATGGTTGGGGGTGAGAAGTGACAAACCCCATTTTGAGGGTTTATCTTGTGCTAATTTCAAAGGGGTTTATCAATGATTTCACACACTTTCTGCATGAAAATACAAGGAATTGCATTCTTTTCCTAGTTTTGCCTCATGAATGAAAACATGCTTATTTTGCACTAAAATAGATACATTTCTAATCTTCTCTTGATGCCATTTGATGCTGTGACTTGTGTGTTAAGTGGTTTCAGGATATAGAGTAGGAATGGACAGGAAAAGAAAAGGAAGACGGGTGCAAAAGGAAGAAAGCATGAGAATTAGGCTTTGGTAATTTCCACATGGGCGCGTGCGCGCACCTGGCGCACCCGCGCGGATGAGAGCAACGTGTAGCCGAGACTAAGAGCCAAGCCACGAGCCGGTTTGAGTGGCGGCTAAGCCAGGATCCTCAGGGATGCGCACGCGTACATCACGCCTCCGCGCACAATACAAGACGCCTCAACAGGCGCGTACGCGTACCTTGCGCGTGCGCGCCGATTTGCGAATGTGTTTTTTTTAAAGAAGTCACATGACTTAAGCATGGAGGTAGTTGAGGATCCCACTTTTGGGGAAAATGCTTTGGCGGGAAAAGGCTTAAGAGGACCAAGGGGGCAAGGGTAAAAGACACTTAGTTCATTTTCTAGTTGGAGATATTTTTTTGGGGGAGAGAGGATTTTTTGGGGGAGAGAGGAGAGAGGACTCAAGTTCTTACTAGGGTTCTTCTTCATCAAAATTCTGGATTTTTACCCATTCCTTGGTGAGATCCATTGCAACTTTCATTCCACTTTGTTCATGTAATAGGTTTTCTTTTCCAATTTCAAGTTGTAGTTGTAATTGCTAAAAATTCCTTGGATCTAGGATTCAACTTTATGATTTTTGGATTCCATTGATGTTTTGAGATTTTGATCCTCATTATTGTTCCTTGACAATTGTTTCTTGTTAATTCCTTGTATTGCAATATCTTTCATTCTACTTTTCTCTTCATTTTACTATGACCTTCCTTCTTGCTCATTACATGTTTGATAAAATGTCAAAACTAGCTATGGAGTAGAATTTTTGCACTTGGCATAGGGTTTGGTCAATGGAAGAAATTGAATAGCTATCTCAATAGTTGATTGAGAATTAGGGATTGCTAATTGACTAGGAGTGCACTAAAGCTAGATTCCCATAAGGTGAAGCTAGGACTTGTGACTCAAGTTGATTGTTCTCATTTGATTTTCCTCTATTGACTCAAGTTGATCGTTTTCATTTGATTTTCCTCTACACTTGGGGGATAACTAAATGGAGCAAGACCTAATTGTTGTCAACATTGAGTGGACTATAATGATAAGATTTCTAATGCCAACCCTAAGTCAAGTCCTTTTGATAATTGATTGTTTGTTTCTCATTACTTTGCTAAGGCCTTCAAAGAACTCAAACAAGGCTTACTAAATCAATAAGATGCACACTTTGGCAATTCCAAGGGAGAACGATTGGGGAGACTAGTACTCTCAGATATAGATTGTAGATTTGTTTGATGATGGATTTTGCGTTGGTTTAGACTATACTACGATTGATCACTTGATAAATTCTATACCGAAAAAAATTCATTTGTCAAAATGGCGCCGTTGCCGGGGAAATTTGCTTAGTGTGCCATGTTATTGTTTGGATTAAGCGTGTATATATGTACATAGTTGCACTTCATTGTAAATAATTCAAGTGACTAACCCCTCATTCGTTACAATGAATTTCATTTCTCCTTCATTGCATGACGCGTTCACAACCGAACCCGAGCTTAGTCCCTTTTGATCCGGAAATAGAACGGACTTTGTTTCATATTAGACAAGCTCGGAGGT
>NC_029777.3:21286315-21296442 GCF_000817695.3 Arachis duranensis
TAGGTACTAATACCATGGATGCTCCGAGGAGAGTTACTATCAAGGAAGCGGGTGCACCGGATTATGTCCTTCAACCCCTTCATGTAACTCACCCCAACTTGAATGCGAACTTCGAATTGAAGACTGCTTTGATCAACCTCCTACCCAAGTTTCACGGACTTCCCGCACAAGACCCTATTCGACATCTCAAGGACTTCCATCGCATATGCTCGACTACTAGACGGGAAGGGTCCGATGAAGTTGCTATATGGTTGTTTGCTTTCCCTTTCTCTTTCGAAGACAAGGCTAAAGAATGGTTCTACACCCTCTCGAGTGAAGTTACCTCCGATTGGGACTTACTTAGAAGGGGATTCTTGGATAAATTCCTACCTCCGGAAAAGATGGATAGGCTAAGGAAGGAAATGTCTTGTATTGTGCAAGGTGAGCGGAACCACTCTATAAGTATTGGGAACGGTTTCGCAAACTATAGACGCGTGCCCTAATCACATGATCGACACTCAAGTATTGCTTGGATACATATGTCAAGGGATGCGAGAGCAAGATAGAACCCTCTTGGACACTTCTAGCAATGGTTCTTTGTCCAAATATAAAACCGCGGAGGAGGCATGGCGACTTATTATTGACTTAGCCGAATCCAATCAACATATGAGGCGAAGAGTCAACCGTCCAAGGACCGTGAATGAGGTATCAACTAGTAGTGAAACCACCGCTCTAACTCAATCCTTGAATGAGATGACATCCATCTTGAAGCAACTCCAATTGAACCAACAACAACCACAACCTCAATCATACCAACAACAACACCCTCCACCACCTCAACAACACAACCAACAATTGGTCCCTCAAAGAGTATGTGGCATTTGCTCTTGCTACTCTCACTACACGGATGAGTGCCCAAGCCTTCAAGAAGATAACACTTTGGCGGCTACCCATAATTTCTATGACCGCCCCAATCAAGGGTACTACCAAGGCGGTAATCCTAACCAAGGGCACCCTTATCAAGGAGGAGGCTACAACCAAGGGAATGGATACCACAATCAAAATTGGAGAGACAATTATCAACAAGGGAATAGGGACAACAACAACAATGGAGGAGGTCAAAGATGGAACAACAACTCACAAAATTTCTCACAAAACCGGCCACCATACAACCAACAAAATCAACCATACAACCAACAAAACCCACAAAGAAACTACCAAACATACCAACCACCACATCAAAGACCACCACCCAACCAATCACAAGTTCCTCAACTCACATATACAACCACTCCCTCCAACCAAGACGAAACACTCCGGACCATTATTCAAGGCCAAAAGGAACTACAAAACACACTTGCTTCCAGTCTCACCGGCCTCACCTCTACACTACAAGCTCTTCTTGCACGCATGGATACATCATCAAATTCCACCCCTCAACCCCCAATCCAAAGCATCATTCCCTCTCAACCTCAACCCAATCCGAAGGGGAGTATCAATGCTATCACCCTTAGATCCGGAACACAATTAAAAGAGAAAGAAGCAAAGGACCTCAATCCCATCACGACCACCCAAGAGGATGAGGGAATAGATATGGAAGAGGTAGAGGAAGGGGAGACACCACAAGCCATAGTTGAGGATGAAGCCCAACCAACAAGGGAGACAACCAAGGCCAAAAGAACCTTGGAAGAAGAAGTTGCTCAACCACTCCCATTTCAAACACTTGCGAAGAAAGCTAAAAGGCGCATAGAACTTGGCCCCAAAATGGTAGAAATGTTCAAGAAAGTTGAGGTAACCATTCCCCTCTTTGATGCTATCCATCAGGTTCCTAGATATGCGAAATTCCTCAAAGATCTATGCATCAACAAGGATAGAATTCTTGAATTGGAAACCATCCCATTGGGGAGTTCTATTTCCGCTTTAATGGGAGCATTGCCCGAGAAGTGTGATGATCCGGGCCCTTGTATGGTTACTTGCACAGTCAATGGAGTTCAATTTAGATATTGTATGTGTGACCTCGGAGCATGTGTTAGCATCATGCCGCTCTCCGTCTACCGGGTATTGAAGTTGCCACCACTAAAAAGGTCGACGGCAAGATTCGTCCTAGCAGATAAAAGCATAATAACCGTAGCGGGTGTCGCGGAAGATGTGTTGGTGAACATAAAAGGGTTGGTGTTTCCGATTGACTTCTATGTCCTTGAAATGCCATCAAGCGAAACCGAGAGAGCATCGTCTATCCTACTTGGAAGACCATTCTTGAGAACTTCTAGATTTAAACTTGATGATTACTCGGGGAACTACTCATTTGAAATAGATGGGAGAATTGTAAGCTTTAGCCTAGAGGAAGCAATGAAGCATCCACCGGAGAACCACTCTTTATTTCGGTGTGATCCAATCGACAACATAGTGGCCGAAGTGCATCTAGCAAAGTTAGATGAGAAGTATATGGTTGAAGAAGCAAATGAAAAGTCAAGTGAACTAAATACCACACATCATACAAACCATCCGGAAACTCAAACTTCAAAGAATGACAAGAAGATGGAATTGAAGCCACTACCACCTCACTTAAGGTATTCATACCTTGATGAAGCACAAGAGCTACCCGTAATAATTGCACAAGAGCTAACCCCTCAACAAGAAGAAAAATTGCTAAACGTATTGAGAAAAAACAAAAGGGCAATCGGGTGGAGTTTGGCGGATCTAGTGGGAATAAGCCCCAAAGTATGCGAGCACCGCATATTCCTTGAAGAATGAGCAAGACCGATCCGACAACCTCAAAGGAGACTTAATCCAACCATTCTTGAGGTGGTAAAGAAAGAAATCACTAAGCTACTTGAAGCAAACATCATCTACCCTATCTCGGATAGCGAATGGGTAAGCCCGGTCCAAGTGGTGCCCAAAAAGTCCGGAGTGACAACAATCAAAAACGAAAGTGGTGAACTTATAGCAACAAGAGTGCAAAATTCTTGGAGAGTATGCATAGACTACCGAAGATTGAATGCGGCCACAAGAAAAAATCACTTCCCATTACCATTTATTGATCAAATGCTTGATCGATTAGCCGGTAAATCATATTATTGTTTTCTTGATGGCTACTCCAGATACTTCCAAATCTATTGTTTTCTTGATGGCTACTCCGGATACTTCCAAATTCATATTGCTCTAGAAGACCAAGAAAAAACCACATTTACTTGCCCCTTTGGGACGTATGCTTACAAGCGTATGCCATTCGGCCTATGTAATGCACCGGCAACGTTCCAAAGATGCATGATGAGCCTATTTGCGGACTTTCTAGAGCAATCAATGGAAGTTTTCATGGATGACTTTAGTGTGTATGGTGATTCATTTGAGCATTGCTTAGGTAACCTTGAAAAAGTCTTAGAGAGATGCACCAAAACAAACCTTGTCTTAAATTTTGAAAAATGTCATTTCATGGTCAAACAAGGCATTGTTTTGGGACACATAGTATCAAAGAAAGGCATCTCCGTAGATCCGGCAAAGATAAATGTCATATCCAGTTTACCTTACCCCTCCTCCGAGAGGGAAGTCCGTTCTTTTCTTGGACATGCAGGATTTTACCGGAGATTCATCAAAGACTTTAGCAAGGTGGCCCTACCTCTCTCTCGATTACTACAAAAAGACACCGAATTTGAGCTAAGCAAGGAATGTATGGAAGCATATGACAAACTCAAAGTGAGCAAGGAATGTATGGAAGCATATGACAAACTCAAAGTAGCATTGACACAAGCTCCTATAGTGCGAGGCCCCAATTGGACTCAACCTTTTGAAATCATGTGTGATGCTTCGAACTATGCAATAGGAGCCGCGTTAGCACAACGCGAGGGTAAGATTCCCTATGTCATAGCTTATGCTTCCAAAACATTAGATGGAGCCCAATCCAACTACACTACTACCGAAAAGGAACTACTAGCTATTGTTTTTGCCTTGGACAAGTTCCGGGCCTATCTTCTTGGTTCCAAGGTTGTAGTGTACTCGGATCATGCGGCACTAAAGTACTTGTTGGCCAAAAAGGAATCAAAACCAAGATTAATTCGTTGGGTGCTTTTGTTACAAGAATTTGACTTGGAGATCAAAGATAGGAGTGGTTCCCAAAATCTAGTGGTGGACCATTTAAGTCGCCTCGAACACACAAAAGGCGACACCACTCCTATCAATGACTCCTTTCCTTTAGATGCTTTGCACGCAATCTCAGAAGTGATTCCTTGGTATGCCCCAATCGCAAACTATTTGGTTTCACACACTTTCCCTCCTAATCTCGATAAAAACAAGAGGGATAAGCTGAAAAGCGAATCCAAATACTATATTTGGGATGACCCCTATTTGTGGAGGTGTGGAGCGGACCAAATAGTGCGATGGTGCATACCTCAAACCGAATTCCAAGCAATCTTGGATGCTTGCCATGCTTCCGAAGGAGGTGGCCACTATGGCCCCCAAAAAACGGCAAGAAAGGTCATTGATTGCGGATTTTGGTGGCCAACACTTCTCATAGATTCTTCTCTCTATTGCAAATCTTGCCCCCAATGTATTAGGACTGGAGATATTTCCAAGAAGGACGAAATTCCCCAACAAAATATGCTTTTTTGTGAAATCTTTGACGTATGGGGAATCGACTTCATGGGACCATTTCCAAAATCCAATGGCTTTCTCTACATCTTGTTAGCCGTCGATTATGTGTCAAAATGGGTGGAGGCAATCCCCACCCGAACGGATGACGCTAATGTTGTGTACTCTTTTGTGAGGAACAATATCATTTGCCGCTTTGGCGCCCCAAGAGCAATCATAAGTGACCAAGGATCACACTTTTGCAACAAAAAAATAGACGGCCTCATGAGAAAATATGGCATCATTCACAAAGTCGCCACGGCTTACCACCCTCAGACAAACGGCCAAGCCGAAGTCTCTAATCGGGAAATCAAGCATGTCTTAGAAAGAATTGTAAAGCCGAATAGGAAATATTGGAGCATTAAACTCTCCGATGCACTTTGGGCCTATCGGACGGCTTACAAGACACCGATCGGCATGAGCCCCTTCCGGCTTGTGTATGGTAAAGCATGCCACTTACCGGTGGAGATCGAACACAAAGCGTATTGGGCCGTAAAGGAGTGTAATATGAACTTGGGTGGGGCCGGCGTAGAGAGAAAGCTTCAATTGGCGGAATTGGACTGCTTGAGATTAGAAGCTTACGACAACGCTAGGCTTTATAAGGAAAAGTTGAAAGCCATCCATGACAAGAACATTAGGAGAAGAGAGTTCCGACCCGGTGACCTAGTCCTTCTCTACAATTCAAAGTTGAGATTACTACCCGGAAAGCTTAGATCAAGGTGAGATGGACCATACCAAGTGGAGAAAGTAGAACCTTATGGGGTCTACCACTTGCGCCACCCAACAAGCCCAGACATCTTCAAGGTAAACGGGCACCGTCTCAAATTGTATCATGGTGAGCAAAGAAAGAACTCCAAGGAATTTGAAGTGTTCCTTTTGAGGGATGCAACTCTTGAACAAGCACTATGAGCTGCTGGAAGTCCAACTTAAGGACGTTAAACAAAAGTGCTAGGTGGGAGACACCCCACCATGGTAAGATCTTCCTTTGAGCTTTGTACATAGACACTTGACTTCATGTTTGTTAGATAGATTTTAATGTCGATTCCCCGTTTTTCTTTCTTGTTTTGTATTAACTTCATTGATGGCTTACCAAGCAAAATGCCCTGCTATAGTGCTTAAGCAGCTGTTTGGAGGGGGGAAGTTGAAATATCAAAAGAGATGTAAACACATGCAAATTTAGGAAAAGCAACCCCTTCCGCGCGTGCGCGCACCTGGCGCGTACGCGCCCTTAAGGCACTCGACGATCACCTACGCGGACGCGCACCGTGTGCGGACGCGTGGATTGCGAATAACAGCCCTCCATACATTTACCCGAGACTTGCGCCCATACCATGCCAGGACCATGCCTGAAGCACATGAAGCTCGCGCGCGTGCACATGGCGCGTCCGCGCACTTGGGCGAAATCTACCAATCGACGCGCAAGCGTACTGTGCGCGTCCGCGCCGATCGCCCTGCTGCACTCCTGGTACATATTCCAGAGAGTTAAGCCATTCTCAGGCCTATATCAAGCCACCAGCCCAAACCCTCTGCCGCGTGCGCGCACCTGGCGCGCACGCGTCCATACACTGCGAGCATAAGATGCGTGCGCGCGCCATAGCTGCGCACGCGCCCTTTGATCCTGCACTCCTCTCTGAGCCATTTCACAGAGAGTTGAGCCCCCTCCAGGCCCTTCTCATGCTTGGGGCACAACCGCGTTGACGCGTACGCGCACTGTGCGCGCGCGCGCCAAAGGTCCTGAAGCAATCTCTGGTACTGCGTCCAGATAGTTGTGCCACCCCTGTGCCTCCCTTGTGCCCCCAGCCCAAGCGCATGGACGCGCACGCGCAACGTGCGCGCGCGCGTCCCTTTCCACCTCGCCTCCCTGCGCGAGCGCGCACTGTGCGCGCACGCGCGGATGATCAGCGCAAATGTAAGAAGGAGCACACTCACCCCTTCACTTTCACTTCACATTTCCCCCCCTTTCATACATTCTACTACACATCCAACCTGAAAAAGGACACACTCCACCTTTCACCCTCATCCCTCCATTCCCTCTTCTACACCACCTTCTACCATTTACTACCTTCTCCACCACTCCCCATCAACCCACACCACAACCCCCTCTCCCATCTTCTTCATCATCTCACAAGGTACTATACTAGGCCACCATCTCTTGTGATTCTTATTCATTTAGTTTCACCTTCTTTTAGTTAGCTTCTTTCTTCTTTTATTTTAGTTACTTCTTTAGGAGTTTTTTGTTCTTGTTTTCTTTTCCTTTTCCCTCTCCTTCAAACTAACTCTTCATGGGCATTTAGGTCTCCACTTCACTTGCATTAGTAGATGAGTTGTGTTGCTTGTTTTTCTTATAATCACTATGGACCGTAATCATTAATATTGGATTGTGAATTACTCCATCGCTTTCACCATCTTCTAATCACACACTACAAAAGGATGCACACCAAGTGTTCGACGAAAGGCATACTTGACTTTTGAGCCCACTTTGACTAAATTGCCTCTCAACTTACCACTTTCCCCTTCTCACATCAATATTTGTGCGCCGAAAGCAAGTGTCGGTCACAGTGGAAACCATCCAAGAAGTCCTTGGGATTGAACCATCAACGGATGTATATGACGCCTACGAAGAAGTCTTGGCTACATGCGATGACCGTGCATTCGATTGGAGCGCGATCCTCCGCGTCATTGCTTTACCCGACGCATATTGGATTCGGGGGACCATAAAGCAAAGACCCAAGGGTTTAGATGTCCGCCACCTCACTCAAGAAGCCACGGCATGGGCCCAAATTCTAGCTCACTATGTGCTCCCAAGTACACATGGGTCCTCCATTACCGCCGAGTTGGCCCTATTGATTTGGTGCATCTTAACCGAGAAACCGGTCAACGTTTCGCATATCATCCGCCAATCCATGGGGCGCATTCATGTCTCATGGGTAGTGGAATTTTACTCCAACTACCACTCCCCCCTTCTCACATCAATATTTGTGCGCCGAAAGCAAGTGTCGGACACAGTGGAAACCATCCAAGAAGTCCTTGGGATTGAACCATCATCGGATGTTTATGACGCCTACGAAGAAGCCTTGGCTACATGCGATGACCGTGCATTCGATTGGAGCGCGATCCTCCGCGTCATTGCTTTACCCGACGCATATTGGATTCGGGAGACCATAAAGCAAAGACCCAAGGGTTTAGATGTCCGCCACCTCACTCAAGAAGCCACGGCATGGGCCCAAATTCTAGCTCACTATGTGCTCCCAAGTACACATGGGTCATCCATCACCGCCGAGTTGGCCTTATTGATATGGTACATCTTAACCGAGAAGCCGGTCAACATTTCGCATGCCATCCGCCAATCCATGGGGCGCATTCATGCCAAAGGCAATCTACCATTCCCCGCTTTGGTGACAGAATTGGTTGCAAAAGCCGGCGTCAACCGAGAGGCTAAAGATAGGAGAACCTCAATTCCGGTCGATGGTGATTCTAAAGATAGGAACACCTCAATTCCGGTCGATGGTGATATAATTCCGACCAAGAGATGCCTCAAGCCCCCGGAAGCCACCAAGGACATTGGACTACCCACACCAACTTGCAACACTACCGCTTCTTCTACATCACAAAAATCGGCCGCCCAACTCCTTGAAGACCTTCACAAGAAATTGGACCGTTATGAGAGGCGCAACCAACGCCGTTATGCTCATGTGAAGAGACTTCTAAGCATAGTCACCCCACCTATGGAGGAACCCGATATCTCCACATCTACCGCAACTTCAAGCGGAGAAAGCGATGACATCGGAGATGTGGGACACTCGGAGCTCACCGCCCACTGCGCCTAACCTATAGCACGGAGGACCGTGCTAAGTTTTAAGTGTGGGGAGGTCGGCCGACCGATCTCCGTAGGTAACATCTGAATAAATCTGAATACATTAGGATAGGGTTGCATGATTAGGTCTTAGTTGGCACCATTCGCATGATAAGTTTACTTGGTTGGAACAATGAAATTCTTTCTTAGGAAACCAATACTTTGGGGCAACCATGGGGCATTGCAAATTTTAAATGCTTTAATGCCAAAATTGCATGAAGAATTATATTTTGGAACATGGTTTTGAGCTAAGAACACAAGCAAGTGAGTTTTGAGCCTAATGGTGTGGTTACATCTTATAACCACTTATTTTCCTTCTTGTGTGCACTATTCTCCTCCATGATTGCAATCTTTGATTTGTTTGATCCTTTATGTCCATTATTTTGTGTATACATGCATTTATGTGATTGAGGCCATCATTTCTTTAGCTCACTTATCCAAATAGCCAGCCCTTTTATATTCCTTTGTTAGCCAATTTGAGCCTACGATTAACCCGCTTGTTCTTAATTTTAGCACACTACAAGCCTTAAAGCGGAAAACAATAAATATCCTTATTTGGATCTTTGATTAGCTTAGGCTAGTGTGAGTGAGAATCGTTCAAGTGTGAGAGCCTTGGGACATTGGGTGCATAAAAGGGTAGTTTTGTATTTTCTATTGAAAATGTTTGGAATTGGGTACATGCTCATGTATTGATCAAATGTATAGACCTTATGCATTGATGCTCTTGTATGTAGAAAGAAAAAAAATGAGAAAGAGAAAGGAAAAATAATATGGAAAAGAAAAAAAATTTAAGAAAAAAAAAGAAAAAAAAAGAAGGAGAAAAGCAATAAAGGGGACAAAATGCCCCAAAGTAAAGTTCAAATAAAATCAATGCATAAGTGTTGCGAAATGAATAGAAAGTACATGAGTATGTGAAAAAGTGAGGAATGGGTAGTTAGATTAGCACTTAATTGTATAGGTCATTATATAGGTTAGGTGGAAAAGTTTAAGCTTATCAAAGATTCAAAATTCAAGCTCACTTAACCATATATGCATCCTACCTTAACCTTAACCCCATTACAACCTAAGGAGAATACCTCATGATAGATGTATGCATGCATGAAATATATGTTGATTGTTAGAAGAAGAACAAATCTTCGAAAGCATGATTAGGGGAGAATTGAGAGAATCAACCCTAAACACTTGAGCGACCAGAGCGCAAACACTTCCGGTGAGGGTTCGATGCTCAATCCTTTGATTCCCGGCTCTCGCGAGCATTCCTCATGCAAGGTTGTATATATTGCATTTGATGCTTAGAAATTGGCAAGTCCTATCCATTGACCACCATCGTGTCCCATGTGCTCGCATATGTCATAAGAAAGCTGATTTGTTCCTAACCAAGTAGATAACAGCACTAGTCGTAGTTGCATGCATATGAGTAGGTTGCATTTCGTGAGTCCTATACGTTTGTGACCCCTCGGTCTTCTGTGTTTCTTTGCATTTCCCTAAGCATGAGGACATGCTAGAATCTAAGTGTGGGGAGGTTGACAAACCCCATTTTGAGGGTTTATCTTGTGCTAATTTCAAAGGGCTTATCAATGATTTCACACACTTTCTGCATGAAAATACAAGGAATTGCATTCTTTTCCTAGTTTTGCCTCATGAATGAAAACATGCTTATTTTGCACTAAAA
>NC_029777.3:21298078-21310087 GCF_000817695.3 Arachis duranensis
CGTTGAACATTTCCACTGAGAGGATGGGAGGTAGCCACTGACAACGGTGAAACCCTTGCATACAGCCTGCCATGGAAGGAGCCTTCCGTGCTTGAAGAAGAAGACAGTATGAAAGCAGAGATTCAGAAGATGGAGCATCTCCAAAACCTCAACCTGTTCTCCATTACTGCAAAACAAGTACTTATTTCATGTTCTTTTGCTTTTCACAATCAATCCTGATAATTTCTGATATCCTGACTAAGATTTACAAGATAATCATAGCTTGCTTCAAGCCGACAATCTCCGTGGGATCGACCCTTACTCACGTAAGGTATTACTTGGACGACCCAGTGCACTTGCTGGTTAGTTGTGCGGGGTTGCAAAAGTGTGATTGCAATTTCGTGCACCACTTGGGCTGCCTTAGGATTCGGGTCGTACTTCTCTATTTGGGCCCTTAACTGGGCTCTCCTGTCGATTTGGCCGAGCTCTTTGAAAAGAGGTCGGATAGTTTGACCTGAAGAGGTTGGTCGCTTTATCTCGAATCATCCCCGGTCGGATAGCTCGACCCAGGGTATGAACAGTGCCTCTGCTTGAGCTCGATCTTCTTTTTGAGGTCGAGTTTTTGACTTCGGTCCTTCTTAAAGTCGAACTCAAGCACTTGTCGATTCCTTTCTTTGTAAAGTCCTTTTTTGAATGTAGAACGTTTTTCTCTAAAAGTGCGCGCCTTTGTATTAGCGCTTTTTTGGGAACGCAAGCGGTTTTGATATCCGTATTTAATTGGCATTAGTTGCCCTTCATTTTCTCTTGGCTTTTGTTTTGAATTTTGCAATCAAAAAACGGTTTCTCTTCTTCATTTCTTCTTGCGTAACTTCTCCCTTTACTCTCTCGTTTTTCTGTTTCTCTCATCTGCTCTCTGTCTTTCGCTTGCGCCTCTAGTTTCTTGTGTTTGCGGCGTCGCTTGGCGTTCTTCTGGGCAGCCTTTATCTCTGCGCTTCCACTCTTCCTCGAAGCTTCTTTCGTCTCCAGGTTAGTCCCATTTCATATTTTATTTTCGGCTTTTGCGATGAAGTTTTCCTTTTGTTCTTCTTTTTGGAGAAAGTTTGGATTTTTCTGTTTTTATCGTGCTTGACTTTGTTGCATGCTTTGGAATTTTCTTCGTTTTTTGGTGTGAACCTTTTTTTTTGTTGCTTGAATCTTTTTCTTTTGCATGTTGCCGCCGTTTTTGTTGGTGCCTTGGTTGATGATTTTGCTTGATTTTGAAAAGTTTTGTGCCTTTGCTGTTTTTCCGTTTGGCCTTTTTGGTGTTCTGATAAACTGTAGCAGTAGTGTTGGTATACTGTGGGAGCAATGTTTTTCCTGATAAACTGTAGAAGGGTGGACCTTTTGTGTTTTTGCTTCCTTTGCTTTCTTTTATGGATTTTATTTTGATGAGTGCCGAGATGTAGACTGTAGAAATGATTTTGAAGACCCTTCTTGTTTACTGCCCCCAAGGGATGCTCCAAGACTTCTTCTCTTGAGTCTTGGGGTTTTTCCCTTTTTGGTTTATTCGTCTGTCGAGATGTTTTGACCCATGTCCGAGATGTTTTTAAGTAATCCACTCTTCTTTTCTTTTTGTAGGATTTAGTTGGCCTCATGTCTTTCCGAAATAACGTTGTAGAGATGCCTTCCTAGGTTCCTGTGGGTATGACCGATTAGGTGGACTCCATGGTTCTCCTGTGTGTCTCGCTGGCTAACTCTGAGTTTTGTGCTCAGCTTAGGCAGTTTCATAGTGTCTGTAGCAATTTTGGTGATGAGAAGAACTATGAACTTGTCCCTCCTTCTTCTGACGAGAGAGTCTGTTTTTCAACTCGGGTTGTTGATGGTCGCCCTTTCTTTTACGCTTATGACTTTTTCTTTGGTCAGCTGGGTATCACTCTTCCTTTTACTCAATTTGAAATTGACTTGTTATGGTCTTGTAATGTTGCCCCTTCTCAACTTCACCCCAACTCTTGGGGTTTTATAAAAATTTTTCAATTGTTGTGCAATGGCTTTGGTATTCCTGCTTCCCAATCTCTCTTCTTCTACTTGTTTGTTTTGACTAAGCCTGGAGTGGTGAAAAAGAAGGCAGCTTGGGTCTCCTTTCGTTCCACCCAGGGAAAGAAGGTTTTTTCCATGTTTGACGAGTCATTCTGCGATTTTAAAAACTATTTTTTCACGGTCCGAGCTGTTAAAGGAACTCGGCCCTTTTTTCTGGACAAAAATGATGAGCCTGCCTTTCCCCTGGAATGGCAAAAAGATGTGAGGGTCTCCAGGTATTCTTGGGACATGTTGGACAAGGCTGAGCGAGCCTTTGTGACTGTTTTGGAAGAACCCTGGGATCAACCTCCCCATCTTGATACAAAGAAATTTCTAACCAATCCTTCTCTTCTTCAAACTGAACTGGGTATCTTGTGTTTTCTTTGCTGTTTGTTTATGTTACTTGTAGCTGTATTTTTGACTTGTTCGATTTGTAGCTTGACTTCTGTTTTATTTGCAGAGGCAATGAAGAATAATGAATCTATGAAAGCTTTTAAGAGGGTGCAGAGGGCGACTGTTGCCAGGAATATTGCCACCAAGGCGGTTGGGGAGGGGTCCTCTCAAGTGCGTGAGAAACCAGCAGTGCCGAGTTCCCCCAAGGTGAAAAAAGTGATTCCGACACCTCGGATCCGCTTGGTGGATCCTGACCCTACTTCTGCCATTCCATCTGTTGCCCTTCCAAGTAAGAAGCAAAAGACGGTTGAGCCCTTCGACCTCAATGCCCTTGACTTCAATGCCATCGAGTTCATAGATCAACAAATTGGGCCCTATGGTACTCTCTCAATGGACGATGTGTCCATCCTCCATTATTTGCAATTTATGGCCCAGAATCACATGCAGATGGCGTTTATGGCGGCCGCTATACACCGGATTGCTCAAAGTCTCCCTCTTCATGCCACCAAGGCATTTATGGAGGAGGCAAAGCAGGAGTTTGACCGGATGAAGGGGCTGAAGGAGGAGCTCGAATTAAAGGTGACCAAGTTAGAGAAGGATCTAGAAAATGAGAAGGCGAGTTCCCTTTTGCTGGCGGCTTCTTTGAGGTTGGCCAAGGACACAGCCCCGATGCATAAGGAGAGTTACGTCACGACTTATCGGGAGGTGATGCGCCTGAGGGAGGAGTTGAACAATGCCCGGGAGGATTATTCTGAGCTCCAAGGTCATCTCGTGGGCAGTGTGACTGCTGCTTACGAGAACTTGAAGGAGCAATTTCGGGTCATTGCTCCCGAGGCCGATCTCACCCCTTTCAGCCTGGACAATGTTGTCAGGGATGGCAAGATTGTCCCTGATGACGATGGTGATGATGATGCTGATCCTCCTCCTGTGTCCTCTGCCAAAGTGTCGACTTCTTCTGCTCTTCCGGTTGCGCCTGATTCGGATTGCCAGGTTCTGAACCGGGAAGATGAAACTGTAGATGCCGTGCCTATTCAGACTCGTCCTCTTTCTTCTTGTCCTGATGATGCCAAGAAAGTTCCTGAAGCTTGTTGATCTGTAGTTGGCCCGGCTTGTGGGCTTTTGAAACTTTTTTATTTAATCGCTGACACTTCTTAGTTGCTTTATCTAGCAACTTTTATATTTTGAACAATAGCTTGCTGTCTTTTGGTGGTAAGTTTTGGTGGCCTTTTACGGCCTTTTAAAAAAGTAGTTTTTTGACTTGGCATCTTCTTCTGTTTGCTGATGTTTGAAATTTTGCAGCTTGACCTCCTCGGATTGTTTATTTTATTGTTTGTAGCTTTGATCCTTTAAGATTGTGACTCAGGGGTCCAACTTGTTTCTTGATGGGTCTTTTGCGCTGGTCCCTCTTTTAGTTATTTCTGTAATCCTCTTTTTTGGACCTTTGTTAGGTCTCTTTTCAGGGATTACTTTGATAACTTTGAAGTGGTAGGAGTCCGACTTGGTTATGCCGGTCTCCTTTAAGTTATTTTTTGTAGTCCTCTTTCTTGGATCTTTGTCAGATCTCTTTCAGGATTACTTCGCATAAATTTTAAGTGGTAGGAGTCCGACTTGGTTATGCCGGTCTCCTTTAAGTTATTTTTTGTAGTCCTCTTTCTTGGATCTTTGTCAGATCTCTTTCAGGGACTACTTTGCATAACTTTTAAGTGGTACGAGTCCGACTTGGTTATGCCGGTCTCCTTTAAGTTATTTTTTGTAGTCCTCTTTCTTGGATCTTTGTCAGATCTCTTTCAGGGACTACTTCACATAACTTTTAAGTGGTAGGAGTCCGACTTGGTTATGCCGGTCTCCTTTATGTTATTTTTTGTAGTCATCTTTCTTGGATCTTTGTCAGATCTCTTTCAGGGCCTACTTCGCATAACTTTTGTTTTGGGCCGACTTGATTATGACAGGCCCTTCTAAGTTAAAGTAATCCTCTTTAATAGGGTTGGCCAGACCTCTTTCCAGGGTTTACTTATAACTTGGGTTGACTTGGTTCGACTTCTTAATGTTCGACCAGTCCTTAAATTATTATTTTAGCGATCCGTAAGACCTCGTCAGGTTCTTTTTTAGATAACTTTCGATAACTTCTTACATTATTCTATGTTCATCTTTGCCGATTTGTAGAAAGTGGTTGTCATCTCTAGATCGTCCTTTGGGTGAATCACGTTTTCACCTTTATCGGACGGTTGTCTTTATCGTGATCGTGCAGTGAAATTTGTTTTTCACTTTCCGCCGATCTGTTGCTTTATAATCGGACGATGAATGCTTCAGATTAATGCGTCTTGAAATCTTTGTAGAACATCTAAAATATATTTTGTAAAAAGAAAAAGTACAAATATATACATATAGGATTGTTTGAATCTCAACTTGGTGCCTCGTTAAAAAACCTTTTCAGGAAAAAGAGTGCATCTAATGATGAGATCTTTGTTTATTCTAATTGTAGTACCTTCTTAGGTTGCAGGCGTGCCATGATCTGGGAAACTCTCGTCCGTCGAGTTTAGACAGTCTGTAGTAGCCCTTTCCGAGTATTTTTACAACTCGGTAGGGTCCTTTCCAGTTTGCTGCCACTTCCTTCTCCTGGTCGAGTTGTTCCAATATTATTTCGGATTAGGATGAGATCATTCTCTGCAAAACTTCTCGGTACTACCTTTTGATTATATTTGGAGGCCATTCGGCGCTTTAGAGCTTCTTCCCTTATCCGAGCTCTTTCTTGGATTTCGGGTAATAAGTCGAGCTCTTCTCTCTGAAGTTGGGAGTTTGCTCCCTCATTGTAGTGAACTACTCTAGGCGACCTTTCCTCAATCTCTACTGGAATCATTGCCTCTATTCCGTATGCTAGTCGGAAGGGGATTCCTTCGTGGAGGAATGTGGCGTTGTTTGATATGCCCATAAAACTTGTGGAAGCTCCTCCGCCCAGGCTCCCTTTGCGTCTTGTAATCTCTGTTTTAATCCGGCTAATATGACTTTGTTAGCAGCCTCAGCCTGTCCATTGGCTTGTGGATGTTCAACGGAGGTGTACCGGTGCTTTATGTTCAAGTCAGTTACTAGTTTTCTGAAGCCTGCATCTGTGAATTGAGTGCCATTGTCCGTGGTTATTGAATATGGAACCCCGAACCTTGTGACAATGTTTCTAAATAAGAATTTTCGACTTCTCTGAGCGGTGGCATTAGCTAGGGGCTCTGTCTCGATCTACTTTGTGAAGTAATTTACCCCTACTATGAGGAATTTAACTTGTCCTAATCCCTGTGGGAAGGGACCGAGAAGATCGAGTACCCAGTTCACGAACGGCCAAGGCGAGGTCACGCTAATGAGCTCTTCTGGCGGGGCGATGTGAAAGTTGGCATGTTTCTGACATGGTGGACATGTCTTTACAAATTCTGTAGCTTCTTTCTATAGAGTTGGCCAATAAAATCCTGCTCGGAGTACTTTTTTGGCGAGAGCTCGTGCCCCGAGATGATTACCACAAATGTTGTCGTGTACTTCTTCTAGCACTTCCCTTGTGTTGGAGGTTGGCACGCATTTTAGTAAAGGTGTTGAGATTCCTCTTTTGTACAGGATGTTGTTTATGATGGTGTAGTACTGTGCCTCCCTTTTTAACTTCTTTGCCTCCTTTTCTTCTGTGGGAAGTGTTCCTGCTTTGAGGTAGTTGATTATGGGGGTCATCCATCCTTGGTCATGACTTGTTATAGCCAAGACTTTTTCTTCTTCCGAGATTAACGGGTTTTGCAACATTTCCTGGATGAGGCACCTATTGTTGCCCCTCGGTTTGGTGCTGGCTAGTTTTGAGAGCGCATCAGCCCGGGCATTTTGTTCGCGGGGTATGTGGCAGATTTTGTACTCCCCGATTTGTCCGAGTTGTTCCTTGGTTTTATCCAAATATTTTTTCATGGTGGGATCTTTGGCTTGGTAGCTCCCTGTTATTTGTGATGTGACCACTTGTGAATCGCTGTAAATGTTTAGTTTTTGAGCTCCGACCTCTTTGGCCAGCTTCAAACCGGCTAATAATGCTTCATATTCTGCCTGGTTGTTTGAGGCCGGGAACCCGAACTTGAGGGAAAGCTCAACTTGGGTTCCTTGGTCACTTTTTATTATCACGCCTGCGCCGCTTCCAGTTTTATTTGAAGAACCGTCCATGTAAAGGTTCCATTCTGTGGGGGTTTCTAGGGCATCTGTGAATTCTGCGATAAAGTCGGCCAGATACTGTGATTTGATTGCCGTCCGAGCTTCATATTGGAGGTCAAACTCTGACAACTCGACTGCCCATTGTAGAATTCTGCCAGCCAGATCTGTTTTCTGTAATATTCCTTTTATGGGCTGGTTAGTTCGAACTTTAATGGTGTGAGACTGGAAATATGGGAGAAGTCGGCGAGATGTTATTATGAGAGCGTAGGCAAATTTTTCTATTTTCTGGTAGTTCAGCTCGGATCCCTGTAGCGCTTTGCTAATGAAGTAGACGGGTTGTTGCCCATTTTCGTCTTCTCTGATTAGTGCTGAGCATATTGCTCGACTCCCTACTGCGAGATATAATATGAGCGGTTCTCCTTCTCGTGGTCGAGATAGGATAGGTGGCCGTCCTAAGAACTTCTTGAAGTCTTGGAAGGCTTGCTCACATTCTATCGTCTATTCGAACAGTTTTCCCTTTCTTAAAGTAGCATAGAAGGGGAGAGATCTTATCGCAGCTCCTGCTAAGAATCAGGATAGGGCGGCCAACCTCCCATTGAGTTGTTGTACTTCTTTAACACAGGTTGGGCTCTTCATGTTGAGTATGGCTTGACATTTGTCTGGATTTGCTTCAATTCCCCTTTGTGTGAGCAAGAAGCCTAAGAATTTGCCTGCTTCGACTGCGAAGGTGCACTTTGTGGGATTGAGCCGCATGTTGTGCTTCCTTATAGTGTAAAACACTTGAGTCAGGTCGGATAATAATGTATCTTCGCTTTGTGTCTTTATCAACATGTCGTCCACATAGACTTCCATGATTTTTTTGATGTGATCTGAGAAGACTTTATTCATTAGCCTTTGATATGTTGCTCCTGCGTTCTTGAGACCGAAAGGCATCACGATGTAGCAGTAGTTTGCTTTTGGTGTTAGGAACGAGGTTTTTTCTTGATCTGGTGGATACATGGGGATTTGATTGTACCCCGAGTATGCGTCCATAAACGAGAGATATTTGTATCCGGAGGAAGCATCTACTAGAGCGTCAATACTTGGGAGTGGGTATGGATCTTTTGGACAAGCTTTGTTGAGATCGGTATAATCGGTGCACATTCGCCACTTCCCGTTTGATTTTTTCACCAAGACAATGTTGGCTAGCCATAGCGGGTATTGACTTCTCTTATGAATCTGGCTTCCAGTAGTGCCTGTACTTGCTCGTCCACAGCTTGGGATCGCTCTGGCCCAAGTTTTCTTCGCTTCTGCTGCACCGGTCGAGATCCTGGGTACACTGCCAACTTGTGGCACATTATTTTAGGGTCTATGCCTGGCATGTCTGCAGCTTTCCACGCGAAGAGGTTGACGTTATCTCGCAAGAATTGTATTAGTAGTTCTTTTAAATCTCCTTTTAGGATTGTGCCGATATTGGTTGTTTTTTTCGAGGTGTCCCCGATCTGAATCTTTTCTATCTCGCCTTCTGGCTGGGGACGAAGTTCTTCTCGTCGATGGACTCCGCCCAGCTCGATTGTGTGGACCTCTTCTCCTTTGCCTTTGAGATTTAGGCTTTCGTTATAATAGCGACGTGCTATCTTCTGGTCTGCTTTTATCATGGCTATCCCTTCTGGGGTTGGGAACTTCATACATAGGTGTGGGGTCGAGACTATTGCGCCGAGTTGGTTAAGTATTGTCCGTCCTATGAGAGCGTTGTAAGCTGAACTTACATCGACTACGATGTAGTCTATTTTGAAGGTCCTGGATTGATCCCCCTTTCCGAAGGTTGTGTGTAGCGGTATGTATCCGAGTGGTCGAACTGGGGTATCTCCTAGCCCAAACAGGCTGTTTGGATATGCTTTAAGTTCTTTTTCTTCCAAGCCAAGTTTATCAAAGGCTGTTTTGAATAAGATGTCAGCAGAACTCCCTTGGTCTATTAATGTGCGGTGCAGGTTGGCGTTTGCCAATATGATGGTGATAACCACGGGATCATCGTGTTCTGTGATGATGTCAGATGCGTCCTCTTTAGATAATGTAATTGTCGGAATGTTGAGTGCTTTCTCCGCTCCTTCGACATGATATACTTCTTTGAGATATCTTTTGCGGGAGGATTTGGAGATCCCACCTGCTATGAATCCGCTGTGTATCATGTGGACATGTCTTTCTGGTGTCCGAGGTGATCGTTCTGTTCGTTCGGTGTCTTCATCTCTTCGTCTCTTTCTTTGATTATCATCCCGGGTGGCCAGGAATCGATCTAATTTTCCTTCTCTCACCAATTTTTCTATGATATTTTTTAAGTCGAAGCATTCGTTTGTGGAGTGTCCTCGGACTCGATGGTATTCACAATATTCCTTTCGGTTTCCTCCTCCCCTTTTGCCTTTGAGTGGCCATGTTGGGGGGATTTTTTCTGTATGGCAGACTTCTTTGTATATCTCGACCAGGGATGCCCTGAGAGGAATGAAATTATGGTATTTTTTCACTTTCTCCCCTTGTCGATCTTCTTTTCTCTTAGACTCTTTGTCTCTGTCTCGGTAGGAGGCTCCCGATTTTGAGGTCTCTCCTAACCGAGCATTTTCTTCCATGTTGATGTATTTTCTGCTCGTTCCTGTACTTCATCTAAGGAGGTCGGGTACTTTTTTGAGATAGATTGGCTGAAAGGTCCTTCTCGTAGGCCATTGATGAGTCCCATAGTGGCGGCCTCCGTTGGTAAATTTTGTATGTCCATGCATGTTTTGTTGAATCTCTCCATGTGGTTTCGGAGGCTTTCCCGATCTCCTTGTTTGATCCCTAGTAAACTGGGGGCGTGCTTGGCTTTATCTTTCTGAATGGAGAATCTGGCTAGGAATTTTTTGGCTAAGTCATCAAAGCTTGAGATGGACTTCGGGGGTAGGTTGTCGAACCATCGGATCGCTGTTTTTGTCAGAGTTGTTGGAAAAGCTTTGCAGCAAACAGCATCTGGGGCGTCAGTGAGGTACATTCTACTTCTAAAGTTGCTGAGGCGATGGTTGGGATCTGTGGTGCCATCATACAGGGTCATATCCGGGAGCTTGAAGTCTTTTGAAATTTTGGTTCTCATGATTTCCCTGGTGAACGGGTCTTGTTCTTTGCGTAAATTTTCCTCGGGATTATCCCGAGGTGCTTTTGATTTGAGATCGGCTTCCAATTGCTGTAGTTTCGATTTCCCGTTGCAGTTGGGTTTCTTTTTCTAGTTGTTTTAGACGATCCAGGAGTACTTCTATTGTCCCTGAATTTGGTGCGTCTTTGTCTTTGTTGGTCTCCAGAGTGTCTTGTAGCGTGACATCCGCGATTTTGTCCGGTGTTCGATCCTCCAGACCTAAATCGTGGTCGTTGTCATGGTCGTCCGCCATGGTGATGGGATGACGTCCAGGTTCCCCGGCAACGGCGCCAATGTTCTGGGGGTTACCTGACACTGTAGGTCGATCTCGGATGAGATCTTCTGTGCCGGTCGGAGCTGACGTGTCCGGCAGGTGTGTAGCGGCCGTAGCTGGTGTGTCCGACTTGTTGGACCTGGTGATGGTGCTGATCCTTTGTCCTTGGAGGGTGGGGGGTACCTGCAAGGGACTCCGATGCTTAAGTTAGCAAGGGTATTAAGCAGGTATTGAGTAGAATCAGAGTATGAGTTATACCTGGGTGCTCCAGTGTATTTATAATGGTGAGACGTGACCTTTTTGGATAAGATAAGTTAGTTATCTTATCTTATCTTTATCTTTGAGTTGAGGTCAGCATATCTTCAACGGAACCGCCTCTATCCTATAGGCTTGGGCTGCCTTAGGATTCGGGTCGTACTCCTCTATTTGGGCCCTTAACTGGGCTCTCCTGTCGATTTGGCCGAGCTCTTTGAAAAGATATCGGATAGTTTGCCTTAAGGGGTTGGTCGCTTTATCTCGAATCATCCCAGGTCGGATAGCTCGACCCAGGGTATGAACAAAAATCATATCCATATTTTTTAGAATTGGTTAACCAAACCAAATTAAAAAATCGGTTAACCAAAACCAAAACCAAAACCTAATTTCAAAACCAAATTACATACTCTTTCTCTCTATCTCTCTCTCTATCTCTCTCTCTCTCTCCCTTCCTCTCCCCCTTCCTCTCTCTTTCTCTCTCCCTCCCTTCTCTCTCTCTCTTTTTCTCTCTCCTCTTTCTCTCCATTCTGTCTCTCCTCATATCTCTCTCTTTTCCTTCTCTCCCTCCTCTCTCTCTCATTTCCTTTCTTCTCCTCCTCTTTGTCCTCTCATTTTCTCTCTCCCCCTCTCCCCTCTCTCTCTCTCTCCCTCCTTCCTTCCTCTCTTTCTATTCTCTCTCTTCTTTTTTCCCTATTTCTCTCCCTTTTCTCTCTCTCTCCCCCTTCCTCCCCCTCTCTCTCTTTCTCTGCCTTCTCTCTCTCACTCATTTTTCTCTTTATCTCCTCTCCTTTTTCTCTCTCCTTTTTCTCTCTCTCTCTCCACTTCTCTCTCTTTCTCTTTCTCCCCATTCTCTATATATATATATATATCTCTTTATCTCCTCCTCTCTCTCCCTTATTTCTTTCTTTCCATTTATTCCTCTCTTTCTCTCTCTCTCCCCTCCCGTCTCTCTCTCTCTCTCTCTCTCTCTACCTCGTCTTTCTTTCTATGTCCCTTGTCTTTCTATCCTTCTCTCCCTCTCTCTCTTTCTCTCCTTCTTTCTCTGTCTCTCTCTCTCCTTCTCTCTGCTCTCTCACTTCCTCTCTCTCTCTTTCTTTGCCCTATTTTTCTCCCTCCCTTCTCTCCCTTTCTCTCTCTCCTCCCCTACCTCTCTCTAATCATCTCTCCTTCTCATCTCTCTCTGCCCTCCTATCTCTCACTCCTCTAATCTCTTTCTCTCTCTCTCTTTCTCTCTCTCCTTCCTCTCTCTCTCTCTCCTTTTCCTCCCCTCTCTTTCTCTTTTTTTTCTTTCTCTCTTTCTTTCTCTTGCTCCTCTCTCTTTCCTTTTCTTCTTTCTCTCTCTCCCATTTTCTCTCTCTCTTCTTCTTCTTTCTCTCTTCTTTTTCTCTTCTTCTCCTCTTTCTTTTCTTATTCTCTCTTTTCTCTTTCTCTATTGACCTTCTTTTAATCTATATCCCTCTTCTATCTCTTTTCTCTTTTTCTCTCTAAAGTGAGAGAGGAGAAAGGGAGAGAGAGGAGGAGAAAGAAAAAAAAGAGAAAGATAAAAAGAGAGAAGGATAGGAGAGAGAGAGAAGAAGAGAGAGGAAGAGAGAAGGGAGAGAGAGAAAGAGAGAATGGGGAGAGAAAAAAGAGAAGAGGGGAGAGAGAAAGAGGGAAAGGGAGAAAGAGAGAAAGCAGAGAGGGGAGAGAGATAGATAGAGAGAGAGAGAGAGAGAAAGAGAGAGAGAGGAAGAGAAGAGGAGAGAGAGAGGAAGGGGGA
>NC_029777.3:21310112-21311139 GCF_000817695.3 Arachis duranensis
GGAAGAGAAGGAGAGGGGAGGGGGAGAAAGAGAGAGGAAGAAGGAAGAGAGAAGAGGAGGGGGAGAGAAAAGGAGAGAGATAGAAAGAAGGAGATAAGAAAAAGTTACTCGTTTCATTTAGAAAGAAAATTATTTATATTAGTAAAAACTATTTATAGAAAATGTTGAAAACAGATAAGAAAGAAAAAGGAACGAAAGCAATGGAAGGAATTTCATTATTTACAAATGTTACTCGTATTATTTATAAAGGAAAAAATTTAGATTAAAAAAATTTAATTAAAAAAAGGTTTAAAATTTTGGGTTTTGTATGTAAAAATATTAATTTTTGTGTAAAAATTTACTTTTACATGTAAAAACCAATTTTATGATATAAAAACTAATTTTTTTAGTATAAAAACCGGTTTTTTAATGTAAAAACCAGTTTTTTTTGTATAAAACGGTTATTTTTTAAAAATCGGTTTTTGCTTTAATAACCGGTTAAAAATCGGTTTTGAATTTCACTAACCGGTTTTATCATGTAAAACCAATTTGGTTAATTAACAAATACTATACTTTTGGTTAATGGTGGACGAAATTGTGATCACTATTCTTTAAGTTGTACTTTTATGGAATTTGAAATTGGCACGAGTGGACACAACTCCGTTCAACTAACCAGCAAGTGTACTGGGTCGTCCAAGTAATAAACCTTACGTGAGTAAGGGTCGATCCCACAGAGATTGTTGGTATGAAGCAAGCTATGGTCACCTTGTAAATCTCAGTTAGGCAGATTAAATTGGTTTATGGGTTTTCGAAAATAGAAATAAGAAAATAAATAATAAAAGGGATAGAATACTTATGCAGACTCATTGGTGGGAATTTCAGATAAGCGAATGGAGATACTGTATGGCTCAAGAACGCCTGCTTTCCCACTTCTTCAACTCAATCCTTCTTACTCCTTTCCATGGCAAGCTGTGTATAGGGGTTCACCATCAACGGTGGCTACTTTCAATCCTCTCGAGAAAATGATCCTATGCGGCTGTCACTCGCA
>NC_029777.3:21311242-21311701 GCF_000817695.3 Arachis duranensis
TGTAGAACGGAAGTGGTTGTCAATCACGTGCGTTCATAAGTGAGAATGATAATGAGGGTTACTTATCATCACATTCATCATGTTCTTGGGTGCGAATGAATATCTTGGAATAAGAATAAGAGGGATTTGAATAAAAGACAATAGAATTGCATTAATACTTGAGGTACAGCGGAGCTCCACACCCTTAATCTATGGTGTGCAGAAACTCCACCGTTGAAAATACATAAGCAAAAGGTTCAGGCATGGCCGAATGGCCAGCCCCCATGTGGTCACAAGACCGAATGATCAAAGACCTGAAGTGATCAAAGATATCTAATATAATAGATAAATGTTCTATTTATAATAAACTAGCTCCTAGGGTTTACATGAGTAAGTAATTGATGCATAAATCCACTTCCGGGGCCCACTTGGTGTATGCTTGGGCTGAGCTTGATCTATCCACGAGCTGAGGCTTTTCTT
>NC_029777.3:21313815-21314030 GCF_000817695.3 Arachis duranensis
CTCAAAGCCTTGGATCCTTTTTACCCTTGCCTTTTGGTTTTAAGGGCTATTGGCTTTTTCTACTGCTCCTTATTTTTCTTTCTATTTTTTTCGCCACTTTTTTTTTCGCAAGCTTCCTTTTTCACTGCTTTTTCTTGCTTCAAGAATCAATTTCATGATTTTTCAGATCATCAATAACATTTCTCTTTGTTCATCATTCTTTCAAGAGCCAACAG
>NC_029777.3:21320720-21330119 GCF_000817695.3 Arachis duranensis
CTTACTTTAAAATTTAAATATCAAGTAGAATAAATCCATTACTTCTCAATAGTTTATTAATGGATAGCTATTGATACCACTTGGTAGAAATTTTAGGATTTCTCAATTTAAGATTATTCATATTAAATTATTAAAAAATATAATTGAGAGTATGGAAGTGTATCTGAATTCGTGAATATAATTAAGAGAGTTTGATTCTTTGATCTTTCTCAACCAAAGCCTTCTATATGTCTGATAGGGCTTAATCACAACTCCTATGCTGGAAAAAAAAGTTACAGAGACGACTTTGATGTGTTTGGAACCAAAACCTTGAAGTCACTATTTATATTTGAGTGTGGCATCTAGTAAACTCAAAAGCCCAAATAAATTAACATCTTTGACTTTATTCTCATTTAATTTCAAATCAAAAGTAATAATGACTTATCCAATTCAGCATTTATGACAATAAATGTGATCATCGTTATATATAAGTCATATAATA
Source organism: Arachis duranensis (assembly GCF_000817695.3). Lineage (NCBI taxonomy): Eukaryota > Viridiplantae > Streptophyta > Magnoliopsida > Fabales > Fabaceae > Arachis > Arachis duranensis. The sequence goes on from NC_029777.3 coordinate 21,321,202, forward strand.
TGAAACAATAATGCTCCACATCCATGTAAAATATATATCCAAGTTATCCAAGCAATTTTTGCTAGATGCGCCTCCCCCACCCCCCAATTCGTTTATGATACACGCACTTAACATATTAACGTAAACCTTCTCTGCTGCAATGTAAACCTTTTGTACTCTCGTAGTTCTTTTCTGCTCGCGTCTTTCTTCTTCATTTTCTTTGTTGATCTGCATTGCATTTTATGTAATAAGCTTCGTCATTCTTCTCTACTCACGTTCATCTTCTTCATTTTCTTCTTTTGATCTCCTTACGTTGCATTTATCTTCTTTCTATTCTTCTTCATTTTCTTCTTTGATCTGCACATAGCATTTATCTTCTAAATTGGAATAATGAATGATTCAACTTCAAATTAGTTGAATAAGGAAGATTTGGATTATTCTTCTGCAACGAATCAAGTGGACGAGGTTTGGATTATTTTTTTAATCAAATTGAATGGAATGCAATGGCTAAATTGAATTGAATTGAATTGAATGGATGCAGGTGTTCTGATTTGAATTGAATTGAATTGATAATCTCTAAATTGTAGACACAGGTGTTTTTATTTTGATTTTATATAATGGATAATGTTTTGTTCATTTAGTACTATACAATTATTTCACATTAATAACGTGTTCAGTTCATTATGCAGAAAGCTGTTTGAATTAAAATTTAAATAATGGATAATGTTCTGTTCATTTAGTACTATATAATTGTTTCACCTTAATAACATGTTCAGTTCAGTATGTAGACAGCCGTTTGAATTTGAGTTTATATAGAGGATAATATTCCGTTCATCTAGTACTATACAATTGTTTCACCTTAATAAGATTTTTTGTTCATTCTGCAGACCAGGTGTGTTGTGGATGAACAATTTGTCCCAAAGGTCAAGATGACTTTCAAGACACTAGAAGAAACTGGAAAGTTCTACAAAAATTATTTCAAACTTGCCAGTTTTTCTACCAAAATAAGGAACACGACTCGGAAGGGAGACAAGATTAAGAATCAACTAATCGTATGCAGCAGAGAGGGGGGAGGAAATCCAAGATATCTCTAACTCTGAAGACAAATCCCTTAGCCGGCATAAACTGTCTTGCCAGGATCTACGCAGACATATTGAAGGACTTCAGTCTATAGACAATTTTCAAAGTTGTTCTGAATCATTCACACGCCTGCTGTCCAGACCGGGAAGAGCCGCTCAAACAACATAGGGAGCTAAGCATGTTTGTGCATCGCACCATTGAAACCAACGAAGAAGCCAGAATCAGACCGAGCAAAACTTACCAATCATTCGTAGCAACAGTTGGCAGTCATCAGGAACTAAATTTTATAGAAAAAGATGTGAGGAATTACATCTCAAGGAAAGTACAGAATGTTTCCGGACAAGACGATGCCAAAGAATTCGGAAAGTACCTATTAAGAATGAAAGAGAAGAACTAAAATTTCTTTTTCGAGCTCAACCTCGAAGGCGATCACTGCATCAAAAATGCATTATGCGCCGACGGAAGAAGCAGGGCTGCATGCAAGTATTCTGGAGACGTGGTTTCATTCGACACCACCTACAACACAAACAGGCATTCGGTTCACCCAAATTAAGTCTTTACATTCACCAAATCTACACATTTTGGTTCATCACTTTGTGAGAGCGTCCATTTATACAGGTCAATCTGGTTTTTGGTTCTTTTGTGGGCGTGAATCACCCTGGTCAGTCGACACTTCTTGGATGCACCCTGATGAAAAACGAGGACATCTAATTATTCAAATGGCTATTCGAGTGTTGCCTTCATTGCCTGGGAGGAAAGGCACCAAAAGACATTCTCACTGACCAATGCGCATCGAAGCAAAGGGCCATTGAGATGTGCATGCCAACAACAATTCACTGGTGGTACATCTGACACATCATGAAGAAGATCCTAATCAAACTAAACAGCTTCAGGTGACGTAAAAAATTCAAACAAGAGATGAGCCACGTCGTTTGGAACTCATTCACAAAAGACACATTCAATAGAAACTGGAATGATTTCGTCACAAAGTACGTCCTCGGATGCAACAAGTGGCTCTTAGTTAACTGAGGTTTTAATTCGAATTACTTTTATGCCGTTACTTTTTGGTTAAAACGTGCACATATTTCGGCCTATCCCAGCTCATGTTTTTGGTTCATTATGCATAGCTATACGAAGATCGGCATATATGGATTCCAGTTTACCTGGATCACCACTTCTGTTCCGAGATGAGAAGCGCACAAAGGAGCGAGAGCATGCACGCATTTTTCAACAAGTTCATCACACACAACAGCTCATTCAGTCAATTCGTGAAGTAATACGACAATTGCCTAGCAAGCAAAGAGCAAAGAGAGAGAGAGAATTTAACACTACAGATTTTTACACCGTGATACCGTGTGCAACAAAATCAGCAATAGAGGCCCAGTTTTAGCACATGTATACCCATGAGAAGTTTAGGGAATTTCAAGGACAATTCAGAGAAAAGGTGAACTGCATCACAAGTCTAGTGAATTCCACCCTAGGTTTCACAATATACAAAGTCGTAGAGCAAGTTTCTAACTCCACATTCAACAAGTTTTTCATCACCTACGACACAATATCACGAGAGGTAAAGTGCCAGTGCCTGCTGTTCGAGTCAAGGGGCATACTGTGCCGTCATTCCTTGAGCGTCTTAAGCTTCGAGCGAGTAGATAACATGGCACCAAAATACATACTGGAACGCTGGAGCAAGAACATAAAGAGGAGGCACACACACATCAAGAGTAGCCAAGACGAGTCTCTACTGGAGCCGAGAAGTAAGAGATTCGACGATTTGGTGTTTCGGTCGCATAATATCTGCGAATTTGCATCAGAATTCGAGGAGCTAACCGAAATTCTACACCGGGCCTTTGACAATGTTATGTCCAAGATACAAGAATATCAAGCGAGAAGCAAAGGAAAAAGTTCGTTATCCCACGAAGAAGCAACGTTGAGCGAGGTAAACGACCTTCAAAGCCCACCACATGTCAGAACAAGAGGCCTAAGAACAGACTGGGATCAAACCTAGAAAAAAAAATCTCAAACGCCACGAAGAAAAAGAAAAAGCCAGCTCCAAGCTAGGTAAAATTGATTTGCTTTCGATTTGGGAAAAATTCATTTGTGCATTTTGCTAATATACGATTTATTTTCTCTTTTGTAATTGAACCATTTATACGACAGATCAATGATGCAGTCAAGCTCCAGCCTTTACAATGCACCGGATATGAATTATCCTGAAGAGGATTATAGGAGTTTCAATTTTTATTAAGATAAATTTCCATTCATGTATGAGCAAATTTCGGTTCACTGAACTTATAGGAGGGTTAATTTCTTACTGGTGTTAGTCTTTGTTGAATAATCACTTTTTTGTGTTTGATATTAGCTTTCTGAAATTCTTTATTGAATAGTCAATTTATTCTGTTATGTCAAAGAGTTCAGGTGTTTCTAAAACTAAATACTAATAGCAACATTTTTTTAAAATTAGCTCTCTATTATATTGGTATATGGAATTTTTCTAGTCACCCAATGTATTAATTTCATTTCATTTGCATTTTTGGGGCTCTTAATATTTGATAAATACCCTGATTCCATTAACTGTGAACCTGGAATAAAACAGCAGCTAGATAGTTCCAACAGGTATATGCATTAATATCTCAGACTAACAGGACAAGGACTAATCCATCTTGAATCAAATATATACATTAATATTCACATATATATATATATATATATTGAAAGAAGCAGTGTTTTCTTTTTTAAACAAGTTAAACAAAATAGTGTTAATTACAACCATTCAAATAAAGTATATCCTATTTACTATATATATCTCCAGATGTGAATTTACAATAAGGGCTGGAGAGGGTAGCAGATGGCTTTGGGAGTCTTATTGCTTCAGACGCCTGAATCACTTGGTCTCTGATTTTTTTCAGTTTGTGCAACAGAATATTTAAACCATACTCGAGCTTGAAGGCATCAATCTCTTCCTAGATCTCAATTGAAAGGAATTAGTTATATAAGAAATGTACCCAACTGAAATAAGAAATGAAAGAATTTCATTAATTTAGAAACTACTTACTTGTTTCCAACTTTTATATTGATACCTCTTCCCTCTTTTGATCTTTTGAAGATCAATTATTTCAAGCCATTTCAAGATGTATATTGCACAATCATTGTTAAGCAAGAATTAAGTAAAGTATAATTAATAGTATACAAAATAAAACACATTAAAAATAGCACTATAGCAGAGAAATATTTTTACCTTGTACGTTGACCATTCATCCTGATATATTCTGCTTCTTCTCCCTCTCCGTCCTCTATTAAGGGTTTCGCCCCAAGGTAAACCCTTATTTGGGAGATTATTAATCCCTGAAAGGGATACAAAAAGTGAATAAAAATTAGCAACTACAATGAACCAAACTCTGTTCATGTTCTGAAAAAAACGTGATAAATATTAAATCAGCAAGGGAAACATTTTGTGCATGCAAAAGAACTTAAGTGAACACATAAGGATGAAGTGAATGTAAATCAGCAACAACAATTAACTGAATTATGTTCATGTTCTGAATAAAACATGATAAATATTCAATCAGCAAGAAAAATAGTTGTGCATGCAAAAGAACTCAAGTGAACACTTAAGGATGAACTGAATGTAAATCACCAACTCTAATGAACCGAATTCTACTCATATTTGAATAATTTACAACAAAATATGTATGATTTAAATAATTTACAACAAATTTATTTAGTTTAATTCTCAAGTCAGGTAATTCATCTTTCTTTTTATTCACAGGGTCAAGCATATGGAATGCCTTTTTCTGGACATTGGCAATCCACAACCACCAGTGTCCTCCATTGCAAATAAGCACAAACAGCTGAAGTTTGGGAAAATTATAGAATATTTCAGTCCAAACGATAGAAAACGAGAGAATTATCAAAGAATTTTTAGAAATCACAACTTACAAATGGATGTGATGCGAGGTTTCTTTTGTCAAGAAAACGGCAGTAGTGGGCATATTGATCGACATCCATCCAGTAGGCCTTGTTGGTCTTTGGATCAATGTAATCCTTGCCATGGTTTCCCAACATAAACATCTGCAAAATAAACCTCAGTCAAATCACAAATGAACCGAATTATTTATCAGAACTAGTATATTACTCAGGGAATAAAAAATTTGGCTTATCACAATATCCGTCGGCACACAGTATATTTCTTCCTGAAACCGGGGATATTTATGTCATTGAGAATCATGCAATGTGCATTGACCACCTACAGGAAGAAAATTTATGAGATATACAGTATAAGAGTCTTTAGAAAAATCATTAATGTTAACACAATAGGCAAAGAGTTTACCGTGCTTTCCACATGTTGTTCGGGCATTAGAGACATGAAATGATGTCTAAGCCCCTTAAAATTCGCTTCATGCTTCAAGACGAATATGGCATCATCCAATGATAACACTTTTCCTTCATCTCCTCCGTGATTTCTTTCTCTTTCTTTGGAGTTTTGTACCCTTCAGCGGCTGTGAAGCTCGGCTCGGTACTTGTTGCGTCAGCAAATTTCAATGCGGCCGCCACCCCAGCATCTATCACCGCGTCTACCAGGATTTCAAGTTGTGTCTACATCGACTGAGAGGTCAGGGGAGTTGGTTGAGATTCGGAAGACTTATGCCAAGGTCGAATGAAGGTGCATCATGTTCCCACAAAGAAGGACAAGCGTCACTGCAAGAAGACAGAGGAAAGTTTTAAGTAAAAATGAAAAAGCAATATCATATAACAGGAAAGCTAAGAAAAAATGTTATTAATTAAAACTTACACATTCAACGGAGGTTCTGGCTCTGTCTTCCTCGGGTAAGATCCCTCGCCGGTCTGCTTTTCGGGTTTCAGAGGACAGCTGTTACAAACAAAAGAGAGTAATTGATTTCTGGATTCAACTGAACCACAATTAAACCATGTAATGAACCGAAATTATGCAGATTTGAATAAGCAAAAAACTTACAAATTAGGTTGTGCTTCTTCTTCCAGTTTCCGTGCCACCAGAGCTTCTTGGCACGGTTGCTATTGTTCTTCGAAAAGGCCACTGCATTAAACAGAAAAGAGTTCAATAATGACCCGGAATTATTATCCTATACCATTAAAACCAAGAAAAAGAATTCTAAAACAACTTAAAAGAACAATGAAAAAGCAATATCATATAACAAGAAAGTTTATAAAAAATGATATTAATTAAAACTTACACATTCAACGGAGGTTTTGGCTCCATCCTCATCGGGAAAGATTTCTCGCCGGCCTGCTTTTCGGGTTCTAGAGGATAGCTGTAACAAACAGAAGAGAGTCCAATATAAGAATACATGGAATTGATTTCTAGATTCAAATGATCCACAAGTAAAGCATGTAATGAACCGAAATTATCCATGTTTAAACAAGCAGTAAGACTTACACATTGACAGGTGCTTCTTATTCCGATTGCCCTGCCGGTTTTTTTTTCGCAGGGTTGCTGTTGCAGTTCTGAAGGGCTGCTGCATTAAACAGAAAAGAGTTCAATAATGAACCATTAAAACTAATATAAAGAATTTTATGTGGAACTTACTCATTAATAGAAGCTTCTTGTATTATACTTTCGGAAGGGACATAGATAAAGGCATCTTTTATTAGATATTCCTTAAAAGAACTCGGAAGAGACACTGCAATAGGAAATCTAAGGAATGTAAACAAGGAAAAAGTTAATATTGAACTATTAGAATAGGTACTGAGAAACTGAAATCTACACATTTAAAAACTCACATATCCAAAGGTTGAGACGAGTTTCTTCTTGAACCTCAATGATTTGGAGTTCAGGATCAAGTGTGGTGCTACTGACATTTAAACACAAATTTCGTGTGATTAATTAAACAAAAATTATTACCTAAATCTAAAAGACCAACATAAATATTTCAACTAACACAGGTGGAGTTTGTAAACTCTATTTTTTATGGATTTTCTTTCTTCTAAAAATTTTTTACCGGAGTTTTTGGGGTATTTTTCCTAATAAAAAAGATAACAAATTAAAATCAGCAACTAAGATTAAAAGCAAAAGTCTAGAAACACATTAAATTCATTTTTGGAATCCAATGAACCGAAATTAAAGCCTGCAATGAACCGAATTTATCTGGTATTGGCCGGAGCATTTATAGACGGTGCAGAGTTCGTCTGAGTCTGTAAGAGAGGTTCGCTGCCCAAATTTACAATCGGCAGTCTAAGCAAAATAAATAGATATTACTCAGTAAATCCAGAGGAATTAGAAGAGGTTTTAGAAAAAGTTAGCAAACAAAGAAAAAGAACTCAATATAAGAAAACGAATCTTACGTCTTGGATAAATCATTTCGCGCCTCTGTCGAGTTAAAGCGATTCAAAGCAACGTTTGTATTTTGAGCTCCATCATTTCTTCTCTTTGCTCTTTTTTCTTTTAACAGCTGCAACGCCTCTCTTCTTCTTTCGGTAGTGCTGACCCTTACTTGTTCACTTCTGAAAATTCATAAAATAAGTATCAATAAGGCTAAAGCAAAAGTATCAATCAACCAAAAATATTATTTTAGAAACTTACCCGCTTTCAGATTCAGTTTTGCTCTCTGAATCTATCAGAACAAGCTTGCTTGATTTTGTTTGTTTTTTGCACCCCCTCTCCAGTTGTTTTCTTTTCACTGTTGAAGTTTTTTCAATTTTTTTTCTCTCCAACACATACAAACACATCGAACTTATACCGGAGAATAATATCACAGCTGTAATTTACTTAACAAGCACACACAAATAATTTTTAGCAAAGAAATGCCCAACTAAATCAAATGATCATCATACAGTCACATAAATAAACCGAAAATTATCGATTCCCAAACTTACTATTTTTCATATTTTCTTGTGCTCTCCGAATCCGTTGGCACAGGCTTCCTTTTTTGCTTTCTTTTTAAACCACCTCTTGTGGTTGTTTTCTTTTCTTTGACGCTATTTTGAGTTTCTTCTTCTTCTCTGCAACACATAAGAACAAGCGCATAACAACAATTTTAACCAAATACAAGCAAAACGAAACGAAATGAACATCAAACTTACTGGTTTTTGGATTCACTTGTGCTTTCTAAATATATCGGAACAATCTTTTGTCTTGTTCTTTTGGCTAGGGGTGTTTTCTCGGTATTTTCTCGGATTCGAAAAAATTGTCTTCTTCCAAAGAAGGATCCAGCACAACAATTTTCTTTTCTTCTTTCTTCCGCTTTCCCTTCTCTTTCCCCTTCAGAGAAACTGGTTTCTTCTCCACCTTCTTTTCTTTTTTCTTTCCCTCCCTTGATTGTGCTCTGTACAGAAGTCCCTAAAACACAAGCTAATTTAGATAGCAGAGTATTTTAGAAGCTTCTAAACGGAAATTTCAAGAGAATTTTTTGTTTAATTTACCATTGTATCGGTTGCTTCTTGAGAAATTTGATCGAGCATCATCTTCTGTGTCTAGTAGGCCACTCACGGTGGCCCAGTGATGAGCAGATATTTTATACGCTTTTTGGGGGTAATTTCATGTAGATTTTAGTATGTTTTAATTAGTTTTTAGTAGAATATTATTAGTTTTTAAGAAAAAATCATATTTCTGGACTCTACTATGAGTTTGTGTGCTTTTCTGTGATTTCAGATAATTTCTGGCTGAAATTGAGGGAGCTGAGTGAAAATCTGAGTTAGGCTGAAAAAGGATTGCTGATGCTGTTGGATCCTGACCTCTCTGCACTCGGAATGGATTTTTTGAAGCTACAGGAGTCCAATTGATGCGCATTCAATTTGGTTGGAAAGTAGACATCCAGGGCTTTCCATAAATATATAATAGTCCATACTTTGCGCGAAGATAGACGACGTAAACTGGCATTCAACAC
>NC_029777.3:21330129-21332359 GCF_000817695.3 Arachis duranensis
TGGATTTCTGCACCAATTATCTTAGTTTACTCATATTCTGTAAACCTAGGTTACTAGTTTACTATTTAAACAACTTTTAGAGACTTATCTTGTACCTCATGACATTTTTAGATCTGAAAATTGTACCTTTTGGCAGCATGAGTCTCTAAACTCCATTGTTGGGGGTGAGGAGCTCTGCAGTGTCTCGATGAATTAATGCAATTGTTTCTATTTCACTCAAACGTGTGTATGGTCCGATCTAAGATGTTTATTCGTGCTTAATTATGAAAGAGGTGATGATCCGTGACACTCATCACCTCCCTCAATCTATGAACGTGTGCCTGACAAACACCTCCGTTCTACATCAGACTGAATGAGCTTCTCTTAGATTCCTTAATCAGAATCTCCACGGTATAAGCTAGAATTGATGGCGGCTACTCTTGAGGATTCGGAAGGTCTAAACCTTGTCTATGGTATTCCGAGTAGAATTCAAGGATTGAATGGCTGTGACGCGCTTCAAACTCGCGACTGTTGGGCGTGATGACAAACGCAAAAGGATCAATGGATCCTATTCCAACATGATCGAGAACCAACAGCTGATTAGCCGTGCTGTGACAGAGCATCTGGAACATTTTCACTGAGAGGATGGGAAGTAGCCACTGACAATGGTGACACCCTACATACAGCTTGCCGTAGACGTGCTTTACAAACAATTGAGTTGAATATTACATTGCAGAAATTCAGAGGACAAAGCATCTCCAAAACTCCAACATATTTCCCATTACTGCACAACAAGTAATGATTTTATTCTCTTTATTTTTCCAATCTAATAATTCCAACTGATAATTTTGATTGACATCCTGACTAAGAATAATAAAATAAATATAGCTTGCTTCAAACCAACAATCTCCGTGGGATTCGACCTTTACTCACGTAAGGTATTACTTGGACGACCCAGTGCACTTGCTGGTTAGTTGTGCGGATTGCAAAAAGTGTTATTGCAATTTTGTGCACCAAGTTTTTGGCGCCGTTGCCAGGGATTGTTCGAGTTTGAACAAACTAAAGGTTTATTTTATTTCTTAGATTAGGAATAATTTATTTTTGTTGCCACAAAGTCATTAAATCTTTAGTCCTTTATTCCCTTTTCAAAAAGAATTTTTCAAAATTATTATTTTTATCCATCAAGTTTCAATTTTTTTCGTGAGATTAGTGTCTTGTTTTAAGTTTGGTGTTAATTGCATATTTTACATCTTTCTTGAAATTTTTGAACTTGTGTTTTTTATTCTTCATTGATCTTCAAGTTGTTCTTGTTTATTTTGCTTGTTTGATCTTGAGTTTTTCTTGTTTTGTGTCTCTTCTTGTTTTTCTTATGCTTTTTCAAGATATTAACCTTCGAAAATTATACTTTTATCCATAAATATAATACTTTTTTAAAATCAACACTGAAGTTACTGCCCAATTGGCTGGAGCATTAGGAGTTGTTCTTGATAATTGGGTATCTTCTTTGGAATCTTTTTCAAAAAAATTAATTTTTCTTTGATTGAATCTTGTGCCAAACTCTAAGTTTGGTGTTTCCTTGCTAATTTTTCTTTAATTTTTGAAAATTTGTCTTGGTTTTCTAAAAATTTTAAGTTTGGTGTTCTTTCTTTTGTTCTTGGTGTTCTTGTGAATCTTCAAGGTGTTCTTGAGTCTTTCTTGTGCTTTGATCTTAAAATTTTTAATTTTGGTGTTCCTTGGTGTTTTCCCTCCAAAATTTTCGAAAATAAGGAGCATTAGATCTAAAAATTTTAAGTCTTGTGTCTTTTGTGTGTTTTTCTCTTTCATTATAAAATTCAAAAAAGAAATATCTTTTCTAACTAATTTTGAACTACATTTTCGAAAATTTTATATAAAAATTCAGATTTCAATTTCAAAATATTTTTAATTTCTTTTATTTATTTCGTTTTTATTTTATTTTATAAAAATTAATTTTTATAAAATAAATAATATCAACATACATATCATCTCCTTTATTCCATCATGGAATTAAGTGGGAATGATCAGTCCAGGAGGACTCTGGGGTCATATGCTAACCCCACTACTGCTTCATATGGGAGTAGTATCTGTATACCCTCCATTGGAGTTAGTAGCTTTGAGTTGAATCCTCAGCTCATTATCATGGTGCAGCAAAACTGCCAGTATTCCGGTCTTCCACAGGAAGAGCCTACTGAGTTTTTGGCACAATTCTTACAAATTGCTGACACAGTACGTG
>NC_029777.3:21333057-21333801 GCF_000817695.3 Arachis duranensis
CACTCAGCTGGTGGATCTATACATATGAGAAAAACAATTGAAGAAGCTCAAGAGCTTATTGATACAGTTGCCAGAAATCAGCATATGTACCTAAGCAGTGAATCCTCCATGAAAGAAGAAGCTAAAATAGTAACTGCTGAACTCAGTCCTGTGGATCAGGCTAATGAATTCAATCAGCAATTAGACTTTCTAACCCAACAGCTAGCCGAATTCAAGGAAATACTACAAGAAACAAGGATGGCTAACAGGAACATGGAAGTACAGTTAAAGCAAACAGAAAAGCAACTGTCAAAACAAATAGCAGAAGAATGCCAAGCAGTTCAATTAAGAAATGGGAAAACCTTAAATACCTCACTTCAAAGCAGCAGGAAGCCAAGAAATGAACAAATGGCCAATCAAAATCCCTCTGAGGACAATCAGAGCCCAGAGAGGAACAATACTGGCGCTGAACGCCCAGATCATGCTCATTCCTGGCGTTCAACGCCAGAAACAAGCATGAATCCGGCGTTGAACGCCCAAAGGGAGCATAGTTCTGGCGTTCAGACGCCAGTAACAAATAAGGAGTTGGCGTTTAACGCCACTCCAGCTTCCACCCCTGGCATTCAAACGTCAGTGGGAAATCAGTCACATACAAGTGCTGATAACAACCCCTCTAAAAAGGCTTCCCAACCCACTTCTACAGGCAATAAACCTACAGCAACTAAGGTTGAGGAATACAAAGCCAAAATGCCTTATCCTCAAAAA
>NC_029777.3:21333988-21335659 GCF_000817695.3 Arachis duranensis
GAGGGAGACTGAAAAAGTTTACCTCACTGAAGAATGCAGTGCAGTCATTCTGAAAAGCTTACCTGAGAAGCTTAAAGATCCAGGGAGCTTTATGATACCATGCACATTAGAGGGTACTTGTACCAAGCAAGCTTTATGTGATCTTGGGGCAAGTATCAACCTAATACCTGCATCTACTATCAGAAAGCTTGGCTTGACTGAAGAAATCAAACCAACCAGGATATGTCTTCAACTTGCTGATGGCTCCATTAAATACCCATCAGGCATGATTGAAGACATGATTGTCAAGGTTGGGCCATTTGCCTTTCCTACTGACTTTGTGGTACTGGAAATAGAGGAGCACAAGAGTGCAACTCTCATTCTAGGAAGACCTTTCCTAGCAACTGGCCGAACCCTCATTGATGTCCAAAAAGGGGAAGTAACCTTGAGAGTCAATGAGGAGGAGTTTAAGTTGAATGTTGTCAAAGCCATGCAACATCCAGACACCCCAAATGACTGCATGAGTGTTGACATTATTGACTCTCTAGTAAGAGAGGTCAATATGGCTAAGAGTCTCGAATCAGAGCTAGAGGACATCTTTAAAGATGTTCAGCCTGATCTGGAGGAACCTGAGAGAATAATAGAACCTCTGAAAATCCCTCAGGAAGAGGAGAAACCTCCAAAACCCGAACTCAAACCATTACCACCATCCTTGAAATATGCATTTCTGGGAGAAGGTGATACCTTTCCTGTAATCATAAGCTCTACCTTAGAGTCACAGGAAGAGGAAGTACTAATTCAAGTGCTAAGGACACACAAGACAGCTCTTGGGTGGTCCATCAGTGATCTTAAGGGCATTAGCCCAGCCAGATGCATGCACAAGATCCTATTGGAGGGTGACGCCAAGCAAGTGGTTCAACCACAAAGGCGGCTGAATCCAGCCATGAAGGAAGTGGTGCAGAAGGAGGTCACTAAATTATGAGAGGCTGGGATTATTTATCCTATTTCTGACAGCCCCTGGGTGAGCCCTGTTCAAGTTGTCCCTAAGAAAGGTGGCATGACAGTGGTTCACAATGAAAAAAAATGAACTGGTTCCTACAAGAACAGTTACAGGGTGGCGTATGTGTATTGATTATAGAAGGCTCAATACAGCTACCAGAAAGGATCATTTTCCTTTACCATTCATAAACCAGATGCTAGAAAGACTGGCAGGTCATGAATACTACTGCTTCCTGGATGAATATTCAGGTTATAATCAAATTGCAGTAGATCCAAAAGATCAAGAGAAAACGGCATTCACATGTCCATCTGGAGTATTTGCATACAGAAGGATGCCATTTGGTCTGTGCAATGCACCTGCAAACTTTCAGAGGTGCATGCTCTCAATTTTCTCTGATATGGTGGAAAAATTTCTGGAAGTCTTCATTGATGACTTTTCAGTATTTGGAGACTCATTCAGCTCCTGTCTTGACCATCTAGCACTTTTTCTAAAGAGATGCCAAGAGACTAACCTGGTTTTAAACTGGAAAAATGTCACTTTATGGTGACTGAAGGAATTGTCCTTGGGCACAAAATCTCGAACAAGGGGATAGAGGTGGATCAAGCTAAGGTAGAGGTAATTGAAAAATTACCACCACCTGCCAATGTTAAGGCAATCAGAAGCTTTCTGGGGCATACAAGATTCTATAGGAA
>NC_029777.3:21336639-21336892 GCF_000817695.3 Arachis duranensis
TTTGGTACCCCTAGAGTATTAATCAGTGATGGGGGCAGTCATTTCTGCAATAAACAGCTTTACTCTGCTTTGGTTTGTTATAGAGTTAGCCATAGGGTAGCCACTCTATATCATCCACAGACAAATGGGCAAGCTGAAGTCTCTAACAGAGAACTTAAAAGAATCCTGGAACGGACTGTAATTAACCGTAGAAAGGATTGGGCAAGAAGCTTGGATGATGCTCTGTGGGCATACAGAACAGCATTTAAGACCC
>NC_029777.3:21336921-21376467 GCF_000817695.3 Arachis duranensis
AGCATTCAAGACCCCTATAGGGACCTCTCCATACCAGCTTGTGTATGGAAAAGCATGTCACTTGCCAGTGGAACTGGAACATAAGGCCTACTGGGCAACCAGATTCCTGAACCTTGATGCCAAGTTAGCTGGAGAAAAACGATTACTCCAGTTAAATGAGCTAGAGGAATTTAGACTCAATGCCTTCGAAAATGCAAAAATTTACAAAGAGAAAGCAAAAAGATGGCATGATAAGAAACTGTCATCCAGAGTCTTTGAGCCGGGGCAGAAAGTTTTGCTATTCAATTATAGGCTCAAATTATTCCCCGGGAAATTAAAGTCCCGATGGAGAGGTCCATATGTGATTACAAGTGTATCACCATATGGATACGTAGAGCTTCAGGATAATGAATATAACAAAAAGTTCATTGTTAATGGACAGAGAATTAAACATTATCTTGAAAGCAATTTTGAGCAAGAATGCTCAAAACTGAGACTTGATTAGAGCTCAGTAATAGTCTAGCTAAAGACAATAAAGAAGCGCTTGCTGGGAGGCAACCCAGCCATTTACAAAGTTTATTTACTAATTAAATAAATTTCCTTTTCTTTACAGGTATGTGTTAAAGTATCTTCAAAAGGTAAAACAGCAATCGATTGGATTCACAGAGTTACAAGGGAATTTGGAAGCTCAATGGCGTGAAAAAGCCAGTAAGAAACATTTTGGGCGTTGAACGCCCAAAAGAAGCACCCACTGGGCGTTCAACGCTAGTAAGGGTAGCCATCTGGGCGTTAAACGCCAGAAAGGAGCATCTTCTGGGCGTTGAACGCCAGAAAGAAGCACCTTCCGGGCGTTTACAAAAACGCCTAGTGACAAAGGACTTCCTGGCGTTCAACGCCAGAAAGAAGCAGCAGCTGGGCGTTGAACGCCTAGGAGAAGCATCAATTGGGCGTTAAACGCCCAAAACATGTAGCGTTTGGGTGTTTAACGCCAGGATGGTGGGGAGGAGGTAAAATTCGTTTTTCTTTATAATTTTTCTAAATTTTTATGTTTCAATTCATAATTTCTTGCATAAACATGTTTTAAAAATATCATTCTTCAATTCCAAAAATTTTAATCCTAATTTCTAAAATCTCTAATTTCTGAAATCCCTACTTCAAAGATTTTACATGCATCTTAATCCATAATACCCACCCCCTCCCTTTATATCCACTTTCGGCGCCCCTCTCCTCATCCACCATTCCACACTTGCTCTCCTCCTATTCCCCTTCTCTCTTTTCTTTTGCTTGAGGACAAGCAAACCTCTAAGTTTGGTGTGCTTATCCGTGATCACAAAAATATTCTCACTTTGATCATGGCCCCTAAAGGAAAACAACCCAACCCAAGAGCTAAGAAAGAGAATATTCCAAAGCCACTTTGGAATCAAGGGAAGTTCTTAACTAAAGAACATTCAGACCACTACTACAAAATAATGAGTCACAGATCAGTGATCCCGGAAGTTAAATTTGACCTGAAGGAAGATGAATATCCGGAGATCCAAGAGCAAATTCAAAACAGGAACTGGGAAATCCTAGCCAATCCTGAAACGAAAGTGGGAAGGAACATGGTTCAGGAGTTCTATGCTAATCTATGGCAGACAGACAGGCAAAGAATAATTGGAGCTGCTCTCTATGACCATCGGACCTTAGTCAGAGGGAAGATTGTTCATATCCATCCTGACAAAATCAGGGAGATCTTTAAGCTCCCTCAACTGAAAGATGACCCAGACTCCTTTAATAGGAGAATGATGAGGGTAAATAAAGGTCTGGACAAGATTCTAGAGGATATATGCATCCCCGAAGCCAGGTGGACCACCAACACGACTAGCATCCCAAATTAACTCAAAAGAGAAGATCTCAAACCAGTAGCCAGAGGCTGGCTGGATTTTATTGGGCGTTCCATATTACCCACCAGCAACTGTTCTGAAGTTACTGTTAAAAGAGAAGTGATGATTCACTGCATCATTTTGGGAAAAGAAGTAGAAGTCCATCAACTGATCTCGTGTGAACTATACAAAATAGCAAACAGGAATTCCAAGGATGCCAGATTGGCTTATCCAAGCCTAATTTCTATGCTCTGCAGAGATGTTGGAGTGAAGATGGGAATAACAGAGTATATCTCAGTTGAAAGGCCAATCACTAGAATATCAATGGACAGACAACAACTGCAGGACGATCCAATCAAGAGGAGAGCACAGGAAGTCCTCCCAGAACTTTCTCAATTCGAATATTGGGAACATATTGAAGCATCTATTCCAAACTACAAGAAGCTATGTACCAAATAAAGGAAGAACAGAACAATCAAAGCAGCATGCTTTGCAAACTGCTTAAGGAACAAGAAGAGCAAGGGCGTGATTTAAGGGAGCTGAAGCGCCGGAAATTAATCCTTGAAGGACCAAGCATCCCACAGATCGGAGGAACATCTACTTCTCAAAACACAGGTTGTTGAGTTCTAATTTTAGCTTTAAACTCTGTGATAGTGTTATTTTAGAAATTTACCTTAGAAGTTATACAGTGGTAGTAGTAATTAGCATATCTATTCTGGTTTTATTTCCAATTAAGTTATAATTTATTTTTCTCATCATCATCAGACATGAATAAAGTAGTAGATTTTTAGAATAAAGAAGTAATTTATATTTTTCGAGTTCTTAATAATAAAAATTATAAAGTACATGAATTTCAAATTTTATCTTGAAATTAGTTTAATTATTTTGATGTGGTGCCAATACTTTTTGTTTTCTGAATGAATGCTTGAATAGTGCATAATTTTTATCTTGAATTTTATGAATATTGGCTCCTGAAAGAATGAGGAACACGAAAGATATTATTGATGATCTGAAAAATCATGAAATTGATTCTTGAAGCAAGAAAAAGCAGTTCAAAAAAAAATAGCTACAGCTATCCCCGTCGTCGTTGCCGCTGAAGGGAGGGCCACGCCCAGTCGCCGTTCATGTCATCGGCGCTGTCTTTGTCGAAACTGCCGCCAGATCTACTGCTATCGAAGCTTCTGGCCAAGCCTCTGCCACCAAGAACCGCCACTGCCGTCACTGAGATCCACTGCTGGTAAGGGTTCTAAGTTAATTTCTATTTTTTGGGTTTCGGGAAGATTTTTTTGACGCTGCGTGGTTATTATAGTCGCCATCACTGGAGTCTTTGCTCGCCACTGTCACTCAAAGTTATTATTGGAGCTGCTGTCGGATCGATTCAGAGTTTTGGTTGCTTCGTTTTGTTATTACAGTAAGTATTTATGTTTCAAAATCGTCTGTGTTAGTATTCTGTTATATTTCGTTCAAACTCTGAAGTTCTAGTAAGGTAAGGTTATGTTCTAAATGTTGCATGTCGCTTTTAAGTTGTTGTGATTGCTGCGAAAGTGTTTAGGGGATGAGTTTCCGGTTGCCGTTGGTTTTGGGTTGAGAGAAAAGATTCTGTTGACGCGCTTGGGTTATGGTTTCGACGAGTCAAGGTAGGGGCTTTTCTAAAAACTAATTTACTTGAAGTCTTATGAGTTGTCTGATTTGTATTGGATGAATATGGTTGTCTGTTTGATTGGAATGTTGTCTGATTTTGTTAAATTGGAGATTTCTGATTAGTTTGATTTGAAATTATTTTAATATTTGAAAGTCTAAATTTTGTTTTATTGAAAACTGATTTGGTCTTCAACTTGTTGGAAAGGGCTGATGATTAGTTTGGTTGGGACCCAAAAAGGGTGGCAAAGTCCATATTTTAGGAGAGATGCTGCTGAAATTTCTATAAAATCCGAGACTTTGTTTGAAACGTTATTTTAAAAGTAATGAATTATGGTTTGAATTGAATTATTGATAAATGAATTATATTTGAACTTCTTTTATTAAGAAAATTATTATATTTTGAATGTAATTTATTTAAGAAGACAATTCTGTTTTAAAGTCGACTTAAAGATGAAAATTCTTATGTTTTGGAATTTGATTAAGTAAACAGATTTGATGGAGTTTTAGTGGATTTAAAAGAAGCTTAAATTTCGACTAACTAATTTCACTTGACGATGTTTTAGGAAAATCTTGAAGTATTCTTTAAAACTTTGATTTAGCAAAACTAAAACAATTCCCAAGCCTTTGGAAGCAGATTTAATAATCAAATTAAAAATGGTTTTCGGTTTAAATGATTTGTTTTGGGTTTAAGTAAGTTAGTTTTGGAATTGTTTCAGAATATTTGGAAACATGACTTGGTTTTGGTTTAAATTCTATTTTATTTTTTCAAATCAAGAAGCTAAGATTTTAGAAGTTTTCAATGAATTTAAGGAAATGAGTTAGGTTATTCGCCCCTAATGTCTTGAGACTCTGCTGAGGAATTTTATCACCAAATCCTGATTTAGAATGAATGATTTTGAGTTTTTCAGTGGAGATTTTGAATTTGCCATGGTTTTAAAGTTGTTTGAGAGTTTTGAAAAGATGTTGCGAAAAATGGCTCTGTTTTGAAAAGAAAATTAATTTGAGAAAAGTGGTATTTGGCAAGATGTTAACTAAATACGTTTATTATTTGAAAGTTAATGGATCAAGAATAATTTTTGAAATAACATTTTGAGCTTGATGGATTGTGGATGTTACTGAGATTGTTGATAAGTGACTTGCGCCTGGCAAGGACAGTTGGTTAATCCCGCTTGTCGAGGTTGCGGCGCCCGCGTAAGGACGGTTAGTTAATCCCGCTTACGTGTAGATGTGAGGTCGGAAGCAGAGTATCCTGCTCACATCCTTTCGGATCACAGGAGTGTGCCCGACATTATATCCGTGGGGGTTCTCGTAGCTATATTCGTGATCGAAAGGCGACATTCCTATGGGAATGTGTCAAGTTGGCAATAGAGCCGACAATGTGATATCACAGCCAATAGGACAGACATTCATCATATGAGTCTATGTGACATTGTTTGGATGTGCATATTGTAAATGGTTTGCCTACGTGAATAATTATGTTTAATTGCTAATTCCCATTCTTGATGTAACTACTTTGATTGTGTTTGAACCTCTTTATTTGTATTTGTGAATGAAATTGTTTGGATTTTGGTGATTGGATGTTTATTGATTTGTTTAATGAACCTGTGCCTGGAATAGAATGATTATTTATACAGCTTAGGTAGCTTCTTTTATGTTTAGGGTCTAGTAAAGTATGAAAAATCAAACTCCTACAGCATAGACTTAAATGAACCTATGCTTGGGACAGATTGGTCATTCATACTATCTAGGAAAACTTTTAAGATTTTATAAGAAAGGAACAAGATTTTTTATTTTGAGGAATTAACCAAGTTCTCTTTGAAAAGGATTTTTGGATTTTGAATGTGAACCCTTGGTTTTTTAAAAGACACATGAGACGAGCAATGATCACTGTACTATAAAAATAGTTTTATTTTACGTATCTTATTATAGCAATTCGGTAACTCTATAGTGAGAACTAGCAAGGACGATGTTCTCACTCCCCTATAGGTTTTTCCTTTTCACGGTATGGGCGACGAAGTTTCAAAAGAGTTTATTTCATTTTCTGTTATTCGATATTTTTGTATTATCTTAGTTTTTATTTTTTCCTCGTTATCTGTATCAATTTTGTAAGAGAGATAGGAATTTGTGATATGTATCTTTGTAAGTTACTGTTATGTATATTTATAATTTTAAAGTATTGTATCTGGTCTGTATGTACATATATGTATATGTTTTCAAGGAAAAAGTGTTTTTGAAAGGTTATGCAGTTTAAGTTTTAAACTGGCTCTTATTTTAGTATTAAATATGTTTAGAGTCGTCGTAATATCCAATCCATCAGATTACCGCAACTGAAACCATGATATTTTGATAGTGAGGGAGTTACACAAATCACCGTCAGCCTTGATATTTTCATATTCCTTGCTGCATCACCGAATGGACTTGAAGCCAAGAGAGAGTGAAACGTGAGGACATGAAACCGTGAAGCTTTTTTCCACAATTTCTTGTGATTCGTAACTCCAATAAAAATCTAATCCGGTAAAAGTGTTCGTATCTTCCTCCTCTACGTGTTAGTGTCACTTTTGTTCGGTGGAAGTTGACGGTGATGTAGCTCCCCTTCTCCTTGAGTTCGACCAATTGGAGTTCTGGGAAGCATAAGCGATTTCTGACGTTTCCTTCTTCAGTAGCTTAGTCAGAAAGCTTCTCTGGGGATTCGATTATTTTAATTTTTTACAGAGGTAGGGTTTGGTAACTTTATAATAATAAAATGTGAATTTGATAAGTGAATGATGATTTGGTTGATTATTGTTTGAATTTGAATGAGTTTATGTTAAATTATTGTTGTTGCTTGTGATTTGTTGGTTCGGCTATGAGGAACAACTCAGCTATGGTTGTTTAAATGGTTTTGGGATTGTTGTCATGTGGTATTTTGAGGAAATTGATGAGATTTGGTTGTTGAAAGATTAAATTAAAAGCTGATAAAAATTGGTAACCGAAAAACTCGAAAACGGATTAAAATACGAGTAATATTTTGAAAGGAAATGGCTAAGGGTTTCGGTTTTGGTATAAGTGGGAGATTAATATTTAAACTTTATTTTTGAAGGGTAACATTATATTTGGATATAAAAATCGAGGTACTATTTGTAATTATATAAGTTTTTGGATATTTTGGGAAATAAATAAAGTACATGGGTAAAAATGGGTATTTTGTAAAAGTGTAGGGTTGTTTTTATAAATATTGAGATAAGTGAGGTTTAAAATATATGACTAGACATGCATTATACTTGTTTGCACATATTTGTTTGTGATTATGTTTTCTATGATTGTGTGTGCTTGTGATTGGATTTTACATTTTGTAATTGCTGAGTTGGATTATACTTTGTTGACTGTTGTCATTGACTGAGAACATAATGAAATGAACTTAACTTCTAACCCCAACCCTACTAAGAATTTTCCAATTCTTACCCCCTATTTTCCCCCTTTTCAACTACAGGTGCGAAGGTTTAATGTGGAGCTACAGCAGCATAGAAGATTATACTTACGAGTTGAGTTGTTAGATTTTATTTTTCTCTCGTAATTTATTGTTTTTAGCTTTTAGAGAGATAGGACTTGTAATTGTGTTTCTTTGACTAAGCCTATGTATATAAAGCGATGTGAATATATATACTTTTGAGATTAAGTGATTTAAAATAAAGAATCTGCGTTTTCTTAATTAAAAGTTTTGGTTCGTATTCGCGAAGGCTCAATATTAAATAAAAATAGTATAAAATAAAAAGGTTTAGAGGTAAGTAACACCTAAACTTTTGCTACGATCCTGAGGTGCTAAAAGTTAGGGTGTTACGTTATGATATCAGAGTGGTTCGTTCCTGTTAGAATCTTGGGAATGGACTGACTATGCTTCACTGCATATTCTGAGTGTATGTCATGGGATAGGACTTGTCTTAATGACAAAAGTTTAGATTTTATATGCATAACTTTCTATTGATTAATACTGTTAGTTGACCATTGCATCCCTCATGGTATTAGGTATGTCCACCTTAATACTGATGATTTGTGTATACGAGAACACTTATAAAATATCATAGACGAAATAGAAATAATAGGTTATGCGAATGACGGAATTTGGAAACGTTAGAAGTTATGTTTTAAGGATTGGATTCATTTCAACATATACTCTTTATTCGTGCTATGTAACTTGGTGTCATCTCTTTTTTCATTGTTTTCATTGGAATTCTTTGTTTTGCATTCTCTCCTTAAAATGTGATTTGATTACTTTTTTCAGTCTCACTTTATCGTTCATATACATCTTTACTTGAATGTGATCCTATCTGTTCGCTAGAATTTTTTCAAGTATTCATCGTTGACGTTGCTTATACTTTTTTCGTGAATCTAAATTCTTTTTCATGTCAATTTTTTAGGGCAAAAATTTTTATAAAGTGGGTAAAATGTAACGACCCATATTTTTAAAAATCTAAATATAAATAAGCTATAATTTATTTTATAAATTGAAGTTCCTTATTTTTAGAAATTATTTTATTAAAATTAATTAAATTAATTTTATAATTATTTGAGTTCGATAAATTCAGAGAACTTATATATATTTTTATTATGATAAAATATTTTAAATAATTAAAATTATAATTTTATTAATTTATAAATAGTGAAAATTATATATATTTTTTAATTTAAGTTTGATATTTTTAATTTAAAAACAAAGTTTGATTAATAATATTATTATCGAGTTCGATATCCACCGATATGAATAAATATCGATACTTCTCAGTGAACATAATTTTGCTAATACTTTACCGTATATCTTTTATTATTATGCAAATATTTTTATTCCTAAGTTATTAATATCATTTATATTAGTAACTCATATACATTTAACTTTATATATATTATTATAATCATATTAGCATTATAATTATTATTATTATTAAGTGGAGTTCCATTAGTTACGTACATATACACACACATATATATATATAATAAATATCGATACTTCTCAATGAACATAATTTTGCTAATATTTTACCGTATATCTTTTATTATTATATAGTATTATTAGGTGGCGGAAGCAAAAGCATAAACATATTAAAGCATATTAATATTAAGGCAAAAGAATACTAGTATTGCATGATCATTCTCATAAAAGCATAAACCGTGGCCCATATAAAAGTAAGCCACATAACTATTTTTATTACCTTACTCATCATATAACCTTAGTTGATTGCATGCAAACGGTGAGGAAGAGAGAAGAGTCACCCAGAGAGAGAGAACCGTAACCTTCTACCGAACTTTCGACTTCGATGTTTTTAAATCCGTAATTCCAATAAAAAATCTAATTCGATAAAGTGTTCGTATCCTCTTTTTTTACACGTTGGCGTTACTTTTATCTGGTAAAAATTAACAGTGATATAGTTCCTCTTTTCCTTAAGTTTGGTCAATTAGAGTTCTAGAAGGCACAAACGATTTCTGACGTTTTCTTCTTCAACAGCTTAACAGAAAGCTTCTCCAGAACTTTTGTTATTTTGGTTCTGTACAAAGATAGAGATTTTATTTTAAAATTAACAGTTTTTAATTTAAAAATACCCAAAAGTATAGTAAATAATTACAAATATGTTAGTAATTATAATGTTATTGAGTTTGGATTTTTTTGCTATGGATGATTGGCTGTGATTGTGATTGAATTTTTGGTTGAGAAAGTGAATGGTAATTGATTTTGGTGTTACTATATAAATGATTTTACTAGGATTGGAATCGTATGTCGATTATTGAGAACCTTGTGTTTGAAAAGTGCTGATGGAAGGTTGGTAAACTGTCGATAATTATGAAAGTGAGGGAGCCCGTAAGGGTGGTGAAGTCGAGTCTTAAAGAGGGGTTCCGCCTGTATTTTTGTAAAAACAAACAAAAAAGTGATTTTGTTTTGAAATCTTGATTTTTAGATATACTTATATTAAGAAATGATCTTTTTATTGGAAATCCAATTTATAAACCTATTTTAAGAAAATGATCATATGTTGAAAAAGATCTGGTTACATATTTACTCATATTAAGAAAAGGGATTTGTATTCAAAGTCTGAGTTATAAAATTTACACTAATGAGTGACTTCGGTTTGAAACCATTGGAAGGAGTTTGGAAAAATATTGGTTTGATTCATTAGTAATTATTGGTTTGATTCAAGAGCAAAGAATTTGAAAGGAAGCTGAATTTTATTGAAATAGAACGTAGCTTAGTTTCAAAGGAAACGATTTGATTATTGAGAATTATTTGATATTTGAAAATGGTTTGATTATTGAAAAGGATTTGATATTTGAAATGGTTGAGAGATTGTTTGGTTGGGACCTTGAAAGAGTGGCATAGTCCGAATTTTAGAGGAAATGCTGCTGCCAATTTTTTTATAAAACTCTAAGATTTTATTTAAAGTGTTATTTAAAAGTAAATCTGATGTAAGAATATTATTTGATTTCGATTTATTATAAAAATAGTTTTGTTTTCAATTCGATTTATTAAGAAAAGTATAATGTTTTAAACTCAATCTTTTGAGAAGGGATTTTGCTTTAAGTTATGTTTTGAGTTCGGTTTGATAAGAAAGAAAAGAAGAAGAACGAAAAGTAAAGGAAAGAGAGATAATTAAAGAAATCTCTGTCGTAGGAGAGCAGAGAACAAAGATCAAAGGAATATATTAATTAAAGGAATGTCTGCCACAGGAGAGCAAATGTGACTTTGTTTGGGCCTTAGTGCCAAATGTATAATAGGGACATCCACACACTGAGAATTGTTTTCCAGATGTAAGCTCATTGATTTGAAAGTCACACTGTATGCGACCTAGTCGTAAGACTTATAAGCACACTGTATGCATCTGGAAAGCCATATTTGGGACTCGTGCCCGGGTAATGTCGGGAGTAGGTACGCAACCGACACATGAGCTCATGGTCTGCTTAGGACAGACATGCATCATATTGTTTGCGCATTAGCATTTGATTGTGGTTGTTTATTTTATTTTCCTGTGGTTGTGTTGTTTGCTTGTGCTGTTTTCCTTAGTGTCTTGCTTGTGTGCTTAATTGGGTATTTTGTTATGCTGCGAACTTAGTAATGTAATTTAAAGAAAACTAACTAAAGTCATTAAAGTGAGTTTAAAGAATTTTAAAGGTAATTATTTTTAAAGTTATAAAGTAATCTTTTGCATATTATTTTTTTACTCTCACGGCATTCACCTTCCCTATTGAGAACATGTGAGGACGACGTTCTCACCCCCTATAGATATTTTTTTTCATCAACAGGTTCAAAAATCCTTGGCGCGGAGCCACGACTTGAACATAAGAGTTTTATGTAATATATATCTGTATTTTCTGTTTTTGATTTTGTTTTAGACTATATTTTCCCCTCGTCGCTTATTTTCTTTGGATTTTAAAGGGGTAAGGATTTATATTTGACGATCTCTCAAAATGTCTATGTATATAAAGCTATGTGAATATATACTTCTGTGGTTAAGTGAATTAAAATAAAGTATTCTTTCGATTTCTTGATTAAAATTTCGATTCATATTCGCGAATGCTTAATATTAAATAAAGGTAATATAAAATATAAAGGTTTAGAGGTAAGTGACGCATGGACTTTTACTACGATCATGAGGTGCTAAAAGTTAGAGTGTTACACAATCATCAAGAAAAGGACTCAACTAAACATACTAACAATCAATTGAATGAAAATGGCCAACTCCACTGAACCAAATACCATTCATCTTCTGAATAAAATGTGATAAACATTCAATCATCAAGAAAAATATATCTGCATGCAAAAGAACTCAACTGAACACACTAACAATTAAGTGAATCAAAATGACCAACTCCACTGAACAGAACACCATTCATGTTTTAAATAAAACGTGATAAACATTCAATCATCAAGAAAAGTATTTCTGCATGCAAAAGAACTCAACTGAACACACTAACAATCAAGTAAATCAAAATGACCAATTCCACTAAACTGAATGAAAATAAGAACACATTTCCATTCCTATGCCCTATTTACACACAAAAAATTGATCCAGAATAAGTCGATCTACTAAACAAAGCAACTTAATCCATCAAACCTAAAATGCAGCTAGGACAAACACGAGGTTACGAGATTTTAAATGAACGGTAGTTTTTATGATACTTTTTGCAATCTCTGTTGTTGGTTTCGTTTGTTTTTTCTTGTTCCTTTCAAAATCTTCTTGCGATTCCTGAATTGAAGAAATTTTCGCAGAGAAAACGATCGAGCTTTGAGAGATTTTGAGAGAGATTCAAAGTTCTCCAATAGCGGTTTCAAGGTTGAAGAAGGAACGTTGTTTCATATTCAAGGCATGAATGAATGTTAACGTTTCGGGAGTTTGGAGCGCGTGTATTTCACGGTTCATTTAATGAAATTGGATTTTTTTGGTATTGGGCCAGCTTGGATGGACTTGGATGGAAAATTACAGGGATGTGTAGCTTGTTATTATAATTAATATATGTATTGTCCATAATAAAATTGAGGATGTAATCACTTTTAAATCAAGATAATAAAATTTGCGCATAATGAAAATGACATTTAAAAGTGATTACAAGCATACTTTGTAACCAATTAAGGTAACAGTCAATTATTAGTTGGATCATAAAAAAGTCAATTAAAAATAAAAAAGATTCCAAATTCATGACTCAATCACTCTGACACTTTCCTCATAGAAAAATATGTTGAGACCCTTTTTTCCTTTTCTCTCTCATTATTAGGAAGAGAACATCTGAAGCCTAACAGTTCCCAGGATTACCTAAAATTGATGTGGTTTGGGTCTGAGCGTAAGGTCCAGACTCTTTTCTATGAGGGTTTCGACGTCTTTCCAAGCGAGGCAAAGCTGTCCGAGGTCTTTTAGTGAGAGTGAGGAATGGTACCTGCAAGGGACTCTAATGCTTAAGTTAGCAAAGATTTTAGGCAGTTTTTTATAAATTATGGTTGAGAAATACTTGTGTGTGATGGGATAGTTATACAGTTGGAGTGCTAGTCTAACTATCACTTTGTAACTACTCCACCTATAATGATGGGTGATTATTTCCCTTATGTTTAGGGGGTTGTTGTGATCCCATATCTAAAATAATGGGCAAATTTGTAGGGATGTACATTAGTGCATTTGAGATCTTCTTGTCGAGCAAGTCGGGTCAGGTGCGTAGATCAAAGGAGTCACTTTTCGCACTGGTTGGACAGTTGAGAAATGATCCCTTTAGATCTTTGTAGACCAAACTAATTTTTTTGGTCATGGCCTTAATTTTGGGTCAAGGTATGAACAGTAATAAAAAGAAACATCAAAAATATTTAAAAAAATCTAAGATTATTGAGAAATGAATATTCGAAACTTAACAAAAAGAAACATCCGAAACCTAACAAAAAAGATATATCCAAAATCATTTTAAAAACATCCCAAGCCTAACAAAACAAAATATTCAAAATTACTGAGAAAAAAACACCCAAAAATAAAAGAAAACATTCAAAACATAAGAAAATGAAATATCCAAAAACTAAGATAAAAAAATCTAAAAGCATTAAAAAGAATTATCCAATATAAAAAGAAGAAACATCTAAAACTTAATAAAAAGAAACATTAAAATGAATGAAATATAGACAGAAGAAGACATACGAATGTCATTGTTGGATGAGAGGAGAGACGCTGAAGGATTGAAGGCATCGCGACGAGAGGAGTTGCACACGAAGGGCGTCGGTGTGGCGAAAGGAGTTCACGAAGGAGTGCGCGGCGGTGCAATGAGAAGAGTTGGAGGGGGAGGGTGCAGCATCACAGCAAGAGGAATTCGAAGGAGAGGTCGCCATGCAAGAAATTGGAGTGTGAGAACTGGAGTGGGAAGGCGCATATTTTCTTAGCGCAATCCTAGTTTTTCAAAATTTTAATTTTTTTTAGAAAAAATTAGCTGTTAGATTAACTAGTTAACTACATATAGAGTTAGTTACCTACATTTTCACATAGTTAAGTTTATCACACTATCAATCTCCTGACTTTGGAAATATTTTTTCAATGGTTATTATGGTTATTCAAGTTTTTTTTTACTATTATGGTTTTATTGCTCCAACAGACAAAGAAATAGAAATAAAATGTATTGCAAATTAACTGACCATGTGAAAAGCAAGATTGTGAAAATCGAAAATCCAGTAGTTGCCTATCTGGTTCCCCAACTAAAAGTACAAGGGTTCTAAAATATACGTTATTCACGTATTTGATATTAAATTAATTAAATAATAACAAATATGCAAAGAACCAACATGTCCCAAATCATATCTAAAAATAGAACAACGAGAAAATTTTGGACAAGGAGACTAGAAGTATCAATTTTGAACATTACCATCTTAATCTCTTCTGCTAAAAAACGAGCAACATATCATTCATCTCATTTCTATTTTGATTAATTGCTCAGTTCCGGGAAAAATAAAAATAAAAAAATTGAAGGGTTAAACGGTTATACGATAATCCAATTAACAAATGAATTATAGTAACTCTCCTCTGCAAAGCTAAACAAATGGAGCAAAGAATGGTTTGTGTCCAAATAAAACAACATTGGGGAAGAGAAAAGAATACTCCAGGAAGGATTTTCCTCACAAAATTCTGCACTTTGAGGAGGCCCGGCAACAGCATCATCAGGATCCAACTATAAAGAAGATAATCCTTCTCGTGGAGGACTCTGGATGGCGCCTATTCTTTGTGGAGGCCACACAACATGGGTCACCCTTCCTCGTATGAGGCCCAAAGGAATCTGCAAACACAATTTACATGTTACCAAGATGTTAAAAGGTTGCAACCATAGATGGAGCGTGGTCTGAGGCCTTGGCGCAATGGCAACTAACTTGACTTGTGAGCAACCACACCCAGGTTCAATTCTCGGAATCGATCCTTTCCCCTCTCCCCCTTGTGTGTGTGTGTGTGTGATAATGACCAAAAATAAAAGGAAAAGAACATAGACAAAGTCTACAAAAATGAAAATCCAAATCAATAAAAATTTTCGGTCAAGGCTAACAGCATGGTACCCTTATTATCTATCTCAACATCAAAGCACATGAAAATCAATATACGAAACCCAAAACCGGAGTCTTGTTAAACGACTGATATATTAATGTATGCAAGTATTCATGTGAAATATAAATCAGTAAGATGGCTCAGCTGTAGCTGTAAAACCACAGTGAATAGCACCTTGATTGAATACATTACGCATGGAACATAAGGATACTGAATTAAACAAAAAAGCTCATATACACTACTATCTTTAAACATGTCAACAAAATTGACATTGACAGATAATAAATTACTTTTTTTGTGGCAATAGAAGCCTGGCTGGTCAAGTTTTGCAATATATTATATAAGTAACACGCCTTAAACTAAGTGATAAGAGAACCTTACAGATCCAAATTGTTTTGAATCCATGCTAAAAGCCGCATTATCTCCCTCAACCCAACAATGTCCTTCTGGAACCTTCAACACATCATAGTTCTGACGACTACTAAACCATTCACCAGATAATGCAACTATTCTCTTTATGTGTCTCTCCTTGTGATTCAATGGGGAACTACAAAAGGTTTGGGATGCACTAATTAAAATCTTAAAAAAATAAATAAATAAATAAAATCACCAATTAAGAATTTCAAAAGAAGCAAAACTTAGATCTAATCTACATTCTAATAAAACATGAATTATCTTAGTAGTTAAATATAATAGCATAATCATTCACCAGCACTACCAATAACTTGAACAGAAGTGCAACATTAGTCCAAGAAAAAATCCTTTGTGAAGTCAAACAATCACAGGGTCCAAGGTGGCAATTTTTCGTAACTATGTTGTTTAACTTCATCTAGACATCATATACCAATGTAAAATATGGCATATAAATGCAAACATATATTCAAGAGTGAAACAAATGTATTACCTGAAGACCACAACATCTCCATGTGAAAATTTGTATTTGTCAATGCAAAACTTCTCAACCAAGACATAATCATCTGCAGCATAACCAAATGGTCAAATAACAAAATCTGCAATCCCAGAAAACCATGTTTCTTATGAACCCCCTTTGGCAAGAATATTACCAGAGAAGTTTCCTGCAAAAGAGCTGGTATTTGGATTAAGTGTGGGAGACATAGAGCCACCCCGAACTGGAACCACTGTTACATAACGATCAGACACAATAACAGTAATGATCCCAAATGTGACAAACTTTTTGGTAAAATTCCACAGAAAGCTGCTTGATCCCATTTGTTCAAGTGCATGTTATGCCAAATGTATGTAAACCATCTACAACCAACTTCCCGAAATATCAATGAGAACAGGGGAATAGAGGAATGTAAAAGGATAAAAGCACATTCATTTAAATATATTGCATTAGTCAGTCAAAATTTCCTTTTTATGATTTTTGAGTGCAGAACTGTTACAATTTTTAAGAAAAAATAAAAGGACAAAAAATAACATAAGCTTTTATGCAAAACAGATGAAACTAGTTCTCCGTTGTCAATGGAGTGTGGATATGTGAAATGAAAAATTTGTAAATAAAAATTTCATCATGTTATAAGCCTTCTCATTTTTTAAGACCCCACCAAGCCCTAAACATCCACAAACTCTAATAATATAACATCTAGTTTGCCTAATTAATTAAGAAATTTTGAAAAGATAAAGCCAAGAACAAAAAGTAATTTCCTCTTTCCAATATATTGCTGATACAATCAAGCTAGAACAGTAATCTAAAGTGCTTTAAAACATACTTACTTAACAAAACAAATTAAATTAAAGAATCTAACAGGTCTAGCTGAAGCTTATTCATTAATGACATTTCTTAACTACAAATATTGACTACATGATTTAATTTTTCATCAACATTAATCGTCATTCAGTATTCTCAAGACATCTAAGTAAGACTTCCATTAAGTTTGGGAGCAGAAGCACCCTCTCTGTTATAACACATCATTTATTATTTATAGATAATACATAAAATAATAAAAGCATGGTATACAGCATATATAAGATTCAAAAAAAGCCTTATGCATTCTTATTTATATAAAGTAGGAGAGTAAAAAGTAACATAAACATTTAGTAAAATTCGAGGTTCCGACTACTGAACCAGTCATTGAATTGCTCTAACTATTGATTCACTGGTTTATTGGTTCAACCAGTTCTACCGTTTTGTAATAAAATAAAAAATAAATATAAATAAACACACTAAAACATAATTACAAGGTTCTGAAAACCGGACCGGTCATCAAACTGCTCAAGTCACTGGTTCACTGGTCCAACTGGTTCAACCGGAATAACAGTTTTAAAATAAAATAATAAATAAAATATAAATAAACACACTATAACATAATTATAGTCTAACATAAACTTTAAAATGTCATTCAAATTTAAAGTACTACATAAAATATCATCAACCAAAATCTTAACTTTTCTGGTTATAAGTTTAAAACAAGGTCTATTGTTACTTTAGCTAAGAGCATAGATCTGACAAAAAAATGAAGTGTTAACTTCTTCAATTATAAGTTTAAGAGCTTTGTGATATAGTAAGAGTATTAAGCACCAACTTATGGCAATATGTACTATCAAAGGATACATACGCTCATGTTTTGTGTGTTTGTTGCCACTTTGTTTGGCTAATCAAGTTTGGTTTTAAAGTATGAAATCCCAAAGATTCTAGACGTTGATTTCTTAACCAATAAAGTAAAACTAACAATATTCAAACTTTACACACAGTTACTTTCAAGTTTCAAGTTGACATAATAGTGATTAATCACATATCATTTCAGTGTTTTACTATATTCAATGGTATTAATACAGGCAGAAATGATAATTACCTAGTTTCTGATGGCTAAAACAGTAAAATATAGTTGCTAAAATATCATTAAGACAATAATTATTTGAGTTTATTTCAATACATAATTTGTTATATTTTGTGATTAAATTACAAGTATTCCTTTAGGAGGCATTTGTTTTGTTTTTTGGTTTATAAGTAGTTCATAGAAACTCAACCTGACAATGCAGGACAATCTATTACACAGTACTTGCAATAACCAAAACATCAATATCAAGAACCTGGCATAACTTCCAAGTTCATTTCAATACCCATTTTCTTGTTTTACTATGATGTTGTTATCCATGATTTCTAATTTTTAACACAAAAATTAACATGCTTTAACAAAGATTAACAAAGTTTTCACCCAATTTTTAACAATCTCAGCAT
Organism: Arachis duranensis; assembly: GCF_000817695.3. Classification (NCBI taxonomy): domain Eukaryota; kingdom Viridiplantae; phylum Streptophyta; class Magnoliopsida; order Fabales; family Fabaceae; genus Arachis; species Arachis duranensis. The sequence goes on from NC_029777.3 coordinate 21,354,621, forward strand.
AATGATTAACAACAGAAAAAAAATACTGAATGAGGCAATGAGCACAAAATTTATCACCAAGAAATTTTAACAAAATTTAACAGAAAAGAAAAGCAAGAACAAGGTAGTAACAATTTATCAGCATCAATTTATCATCAATATAACATAGTTAACCAACCTAGAACAAGCTAGTAAGCTAGTAACAGAATTGAAATTTATCAAGAAGCAGTGAGCACTAACTGAGCATCCGAGGCATTACAAATATATAAATTTTAAAATATCATCCAAATTAAAAGTATTACATCAACCACAATGTTATAATCTCGTCTAAATACAAGAAAGGTCCGAATAAAATTCAAGCAACCCAATAACAAGAAACAAGGACAATCTCAATCTCAAGAATCTCAACAACAATTTAGCAAATTAGAAAATTATCAACTTAATAATTTAGCAAATTAAAACAACATCAGCCCAACAATTTAGCAAATTCTCAACTTAACAAGTTCAAGAACAGAAATTCAGTAAAACCAAAAAAATAAAGAAAACAGGACAACAACAATATAACAGAATCAAGAGCATGATCAACAATCCTAAACGGCAGTAATAACAACAATAATTGAACAAGAAAAATCACAGATTAATAATCATAAACCAATTAAAACAACAATGACAGTAAAAAATACCTTCTAGAGTACAGCGGTGAGGGAGCACGAAGGGCTTGACACAACAGAACTGGAGCAAAGAAGGGATGGAGCCTGGTGGAACAGAGCTGACGCAGTGAAACAGTGGCTACGCGACGGAGGAACGACGCGAGACAAGTTGCAGTGGGGATGACAGCTTCAAGCAGTGGCAGAGACGAGCGCAGTGGGGACGTCCGCTTCGAGCATATGCGACGGCGGCAGTGGCTGGACGGCAAGTAGGAGTGTCAATTTAGCCCAAACCTTAGGGCTGGCCCTCAACCCTCTAAAAAAATTTTAGCCCACAGCCCTAAAAATTATAAAATAATATTTTGTAAGCCCAATCTTAATTAAGCCTCCCAACAAAAAAGCAAAACAGGGCTGGCCCTATAAGCCCTCCCAGCCCTAAATCTAATCTTCTCCTCCCTGAGACCCTGACCAGAGAACGCGTTGAAAGGGTGAAACTGTGAAAGGATTTGCGTTGAAACGGTGAACTGTGAAAGGATCTGCGTTCTACACTTCTACCTACGAAATCCGTGGCTACTTCTCCTCCCTCACGCGGAATCAGAGGTGGGTTTCTTTGTTTTCTATCCCTCTCTGAATTTCTTCTTTGTTTGTTTGCAATTGCATCACCCATTTTAATTCTATGATAGGTCCTATTCCACTAGAGGCCCTGCTGCTGATTCAAAGCAACTTGTCAGGTTTCGCAGTCACAGAAAACTCTTTTCTTGCGTCACTGGTTAGTAGTATATAATACAAGCACCAACATCTTTATTCATCATATCCATCATCCTTATTCGTGTTCATCAAGTCGTATATATCTTGTAATTGTAAAAAGATTATGGTGTTACCTTAATTAGTCAAGGTATGTAGTATTGTGAGAATCACGTTCCTATGTGTATTGACTACTGTATATTATATCCATCAAATGCTCATATTGTTTTGGATGTCAATGATTCTTTAATTATTAGTTGCTAACTTGCTTCCATTTTCTTGATTTCAAATATTTTCCAATATATTTATATAGTACACCTCATCCGAGATCATAACTCTTGTTTCCCAGTTATTATTATCCCTTTCTTTTAGTACAAATCACAACTAAAAGTAGCCCATCATGTAGAAACGAGCAGATTGAGATAAGTATTTCTATCCATATAATTGCTAATTAAGAATTTAAGATGATCATGATGCGTGCCTATACTCAAATATATATGTCAATCAAATAATACTCATATATATGCACTTTATTTTATCAACTAGTATTAAGGTGAAATATTGTTTGGCACAAATTTCTTTGGCACCACAAAACTTCCTTATATAGATAGATAACATCAACCTTGTGCTACTTCATGAATCAAAATACATAGTTATTCATCACTTGTTTAATTTTTGAGAGACGAATTAATACAGAGTAGCTCAGCTAGAAAGCCTTGGATTGTGGCTGCTAGTGTTGGAGTTGTGGAGGCTTTAAAGGACCAAAGAGTGTGCATGTGTATGATAAATAATGCCATTGGTGGATCTAGATTGCATTATTTGATTCTAAGGGAGAATTTTGTAGCTTAAGCCTAATCAATTAGTGAGTCATTTTTCTTGTTCTTCATTTGTATATATAGCTATATCAACAAGTGTGATAATGGTGGAGGATGCATGGTTCATATGAAATCCTGCTTGCAAAATAATGGGGTAAAGAAAATAATATCAAGAAATTTCTTGAGATAATTTTATGTTTGATGGGATTATATGGTATCTAACACTAACATGATTAGTGCTGTGAATTACGAATGATTAAGCACTCTTAATAACTTTTAGTTACGAATGATTCCTACACTTTATTATATGTACTTATTTCTAGAATCATTCAGAAGAGTCCCATCATTTTCACCTTTCTTTTTTCACCTTTTACCCTATTTTTGTTGTCTATGGCTGTGATATTTTGTGCTGGAGTGGATGAAACAAAATTATAAATGCAGTGGACCAATATAGTTGTCATAGAAGGTAGCTTTTTTAGTCATTTCTAATGTGTATATAGTTGTCATATTAGTTTAATTTGTTGAATTTTGCAGTTGCATATGCCTATTTAGATAAGATGAATAATTAATATGAATTAATGAATGTTGTTGTTGTTGCTATAGATTTTTAATACACATTATTTGGATATGATTAGAAAATTTATAAACATGGATGATGAGATTATTTCTGAGACTCCTGTTCAAGCTTCTGGTAGTGTTGATTCTGGTAAAAATGTAATGTTTGGAGGTTTTTTAAGAAGATTGGAAAATACAGAGATGGTATTGAAAAGGCTGAATGCAATTTTTGTCATCGTGAATACAAAATTGGAAAAAATCCAAAAACTAAGAATGGTTACGGGACTTCTCATCTGAGTCGTCATATAGTTTCTTGTAAATCTATACCCCTCAATATTAGATTTGATGATGATATAGAGGGTTTGCCAACTAAAATTGATCAGAATGTTCATAGAAAAAAACTCGCTCAAGCTATAGCAAAACATGATCTTGCGTTTAGCTTTGTTGAGTATGAGGGTATTAGAGATTAGATTAATTACATTAGTCCAACGATTATCATGCCTTCTAGAAATACTTTAGTTTCAGATCTTCAAATGATTTATTCAACAGAGAAAGAGAAATTGAGGCAGAAGATGTCTAGGATACCTAATAGAATTTGTTTGACATCTGATGTGTGGACAGCATCTACCACTGAAGGATATATTTGTCTGACAGCTCATTTTGTTTATGAGAATTGGCGACTAGTGAGTAAGATTTTGAATTTTTGTCGAATGATTCCTCCCCATACTGGAACTGATATGGAAGCAGTCTTATTTAACTCTTTGAAGCAATGGGGTATTGATAAGAAAGTATTCTCTATTACTTTAGATAATGCTTCTGCAAATGACAACATGCAAAACATCTTAAAAACTCATCTACGTAAGCAGAATAGTTTGCTTTGCGATGGAGAATATTTTCATGTGCGTTGCTCCGCTCACATTTTAAATTTGATTGTGCAAGAAGGGTTAAAGGTGGCTGCTGGAGCTTTATTTAAAATAAGAGAGAGTGTGAAATATGTGAAAGCTTCTGATGGGAGAATGATGAAATTTAAAGATTGTGTGCAGCAAGCAGAAATTGAAGAAGGTGTTGGTCTAAAATCAGATGTTCCAACTCGATGGAATTCTACATATATGATGTTGGAAAGTGCAATTAAACTTGAAAAAGTGTTTGACATCCTTAGTGTTGTAGATGGAGCTTATAAAGATTGTCCGACAAATGAAGAATGGAGCTTAGCAAAAAAATGTGTGAATTTTTAGAGCCATTTTATGAAACTACAAATCTCATTTCGGGTTCATCATATCCAACATCAAATTTGTATTTTATGCAAGTTTGGAAAATTGAATGTCTTTTGGAAGACAATCAAACTTGTGATGATGTTGTTATTATGAACATGGCTTTCAGAATGAAGATGAAGTTTGATAAATATTGGAAGGATTATAGCACTGTCTTGGCTTTTGGGGCAATTCTTGATCCTCGATTAAAGTTAAAGTTCTTGAGGTTTTGTTACAAAAAACTAGATCCTTCAACCTTTGAATTGAAGGCAAATGAAGTATTGGAGAAATTTAAAAGGTTGTATGGAGAGTACATAAATACTTTTGGTGGTTCAACAATTTCTCAAAGTAGTAATCAATCTCCTATGTCACCTGAAGAAGGAAGGCTTACAAAGAAGAGCAAAATGGTGATGAAGGTATTTAATTTTAATATAGTATTATTTTTCTCCTATTATGTTTATTCGTTATTTAAATAATCTTTATACTACATCTTTTAGGAGTTTAGAGAATTTGACTGTGAAACCCAAACTTCCAAAGATAAAGATGAATTAGAGATTTATCTAAAAGAAGGTTTGATTCACACCAATGAAGATGATTTGAAGTATGATGTGCTGAATTTTTGGAAGATTAATGAGGATAGGTTTCCCACTCTGTCAGTTATGGCCAGAGATGTTTTAAGTATTCCCATCACTACAGTAGCATCTGAGTCTGCATTCAGTATTGGTGGACGTGTTTTAACAAAATATAGAAGTTCCACTCTTCATGAGCATGTTCAAATGCTTATTTGCACAAGGAGTTGGTTACGTGGATTTGTTCCAAATCATGATGGTAAATATTTATGCTATTTTTTTCAAATAATATTTTAAATTGAATTTCTAACTGTTTTTTAATTGGTTGATTTTAGATGATGAAATTGGTGAAATTCATGAAGAAGAAGCGTCAACAGAAACGATGCATCCCCCTCAACATTTATGATTTTAGATGATGAACTTTTGTGTCAATTTTATTTTGATTTTCTAGAGACATTATTAATGGTAAATACTAGAAAGTAAGAAAAATGGTGATGAGATAGTGAATTCCATGTTTGATTTCTTGATATATATAGTTAAAAGTTGGATTTAATATGATCAATGTACATTTTTAACATTTATTTTTCAATTTTTTTATTTTTTACGCATAAAAATGATAAAGGGATAAAACAAACTAATGACTTTTAATAAGTTTTATGTGTGTTGAAATAAAAAATATAAAAAAAAAAAGATTAGGTAACCCATGGGTTGGCCCTAGGGCTTTTGGCCCATGAGGGTTTTTGGCCCTGAGGGCTTTTTAAAAATTTGACCCTATTAGTTAAAGGACTTTTTATTCTTCTGGCCCTATAAAGTAGGGCCAAAGCCCTATAGGGCCAAACATATTGACACCACTAACGGCAAGTGATGTGATTTTTTATTTTTCTTTTGCTGAGGGAGTGAGGGAGGATCGGAGAGCTCGAGAAGGAGAAGATGCAGGTTACGGAAATTAGGTTTACGTTAGGTTTTTCTTAATTAATTATATGATGAAAGAGCGCCACTTTGTGTCAAAGTTGAAAACCAGCCAGATCTCAGTCTGTTCAACTGGGCAATTTTCGGCCGATTCAGAGGTCCAACAGTTTTTGACACCGGCGATTATGCTTACTCGCCGAACCGCTATGCTTGTTGGTTTCCAGTTCGACCGATCAGATCGGTTCGAACTAGTTTTCAAAACATTGGTAAAACTTCATCATTTTGCAAATAATAAAATTAATAAAATAGAATCAACAATGAGGGTTTTCACAGCATCAATAACACCAATGGTTGTTTAAAAAACTGCAGCTGCAAAACTAATAGTACTATGTAAGAAACAGCAGTAGTAATAACAATGTATTAAACAAGGGTTTAAAATGCAAGACACAGCAACAAGAAGGGTCAAACTTTAATAGCATCAACAAAAACAATGTAATAAACAAGAAGTACAGCAGAAACCAGTACAAGGAGAAAAGATTGACGACAGAAGGTTGCAAAGCCCGAGAAGCAACGGTGAGGCGGATGAGGTACGGAGAAATCGACGAGAAACGGCGAATTGGAAGAGAGGTCTAGGAGAGAAGGAGATGATCGAGGAGATCGAGAAGCCGAAGGTGGTAGACTGAAGAGGAGCAAAGTAGTTACGCAGCTCATGTTAGGGGTAATCAGAGTCGGGTACACTCCTAGCCAAGGTTGCGAAAACTGGACCGGTCAATGAACCGGTGAGGCAACTGGTTCACTGGTTCAGTGGTTCGATCGGGATTTGACCGGGGTTCAACCGGTTTAATTAAATATAAATAAAATTGTTAAAAATTTAATATATAATTTTCAATATTTAAATTTAATAATTTCTAAATCTAAAAATTTTAATATGAAAATAATTTTGAAGTTATACCTCAACATGAGACTAAAAGGTGTTATACCTGAAAATTAGATATTAACAGATTTCTTAAAAATACTAACACTGGATACATTAAGATGCTCATTAAAAACACTAATAGAAATAATACATTCATAATAATTAAGACAGGATCTCTCCATTGTTTAGAAACAAATGGTACCAATAAAAATAAAAACCCCTCTAAACTACATTCTCAACAATTATCTAATTCTAGAAATTTCTACCATACCAAGAGTGACTTTATGTAGCCAAAAGAGAACACAACATATGGAGAGATTGACAAAAGAAAAAATACTTCAATGCAGGAACATGTCCGTGAATGCCATGATTGATTGAATTGGAAGGGATTTGTCATGGCTTCAGAAGCGAAATCAAATCCAAAATTTATAAATCCAAATTATAAATTACATCCAACAATTATAGAAAAATTCAAAATGATAACAATTCAGAACCCAGAAGATTATATCAATTCATACAGCATTCAAAATAAAAAATTATATTCAGCAAAATTCAATTCAAAGTCCAAAGTTCCAAAATTGAACTTATATCAAATTTATATTCAGTAAAATTCAGAATTACATAACGATTGATTCATATAATTAACAAAACAAAAAAAAATTGAAAAGCAGAATAAGAACTCTGCATCAAGCCATCAATTCATATAATTAACAAAATAAAAAGATTAACTGAACTTAAATCTAAACTAAATTCCTTACTGCAGCAACCAGCAATTCATACAGTTAATTAAAACCAAATAAAAAAATTAATTGAAAAACCCAAGAACTCACTGCGGTTCACGGCAGCAGAACAGATGCCCGACTACGATGTTGACAGAAGCCGACGACAAGCCGACGACGCCGACACCAGAAGCTTCAGTGTTCAGAGCTCAAGACGACGACACCGCTGACAGCTATGTTGTGGGTGTGTCGTGTGTGTTCTTCCGAAGACCAGACGACGATGATTCTGGACGCTTCAAACCGCGAGGGTGGCAACCGCTGGTGGTCACTGGCTCACTGACGGCGTCGATTGTGGTGTGGATGGTGGAGTCCCTCTGCTCGTTGGAGGAAAAGGAAAGTTGGGTTGAGGGAGGCGTGGTGACAACACCGTGATTTGGGGGTGGGTTAGCTTAGTGGGTCGTGGGTTTTGTTTTATTTTTTTCCCTTGAAAAAACGACGCCGTTTTGGGCTATTTTCAAAAACCAGAACTTTAAAAAACCCGTCCGGTTCGTCCGGACCACCGGTTAACCACCGGTTCAATCGGTTTTTTGACCAATTTTTTGTAGAGAAGTTTTGGAGATCAATTAGACCGGTCAGAAAACTTGTTCCCGGCTAACCTGGTCGAACCGGCCAGTTTGGTCCGGTTTTTAGAATCTTGCTCCTAGCATATTAAATACTATGAGCGTAAGTGGAAGCGCACCAAAAAATGATGTAAAATATCACTAGTAAATACAGCAAACAAAATTGTAAGTGATGTAATTTCGTACAGGTGAACAATAACCGCATAAGTAAATAGCACGGTTAAGTACGTTTTTCGTCCCAAAGATTTGATGTTAAAATCAAAATCGCCCCCCAAATTTTTTTTTCTTATTAAAATCATCCTCAACATTACAAAACATTATGAAATCGTCATTTTTCTACCTCAATTTTTAGTTTTTGACCAAATTACCTTTAACAATAATAAAAATAATATTAAAAAAATCAACCCCTACCACCGGTATCTCTTCACTCTCTTCCCACCCTATCCCTTTCCTCCGACCAGTCTCTCTTTGAACTTCCTCCCACTCCCCCACCCCAATTCTTCTTCTCTCCCTTTCCGCCACCCTAACACCTCCGCCCCTGCCTCCTTCTCCACCACCTTCTTCTCCCTCTCCATCACCAACCTCAACCCTTCTTCCATTGGCGTCGGCTCACCATCTTCGTCTCTCACGACGACCTCTCCCTCGCCAACCTCTCCCTCGGCGATCTCGGCCCCTTCTTAAGCCTCAATGACAACCATGTCGGCATCAACATCAATGGCGTCGTTTTAGCTCAAGCCGCCGATTTGAGTCTCCTACTTTAGTGTCAAGCCCAAATATCTCATTTTGATGTTGAATCTCGACTTGGTTCTCCTACTCCACCGTCTCTACCGCCCTCAACAGACCAACTCAGCCACACTTTTCACCACCTCAAGTTTCTTGTTCCTATTTTTTTCTTGCTCTCGTTCCTTGTTCGATGTTCTTATTCTGTTCTCCATTCTTCCTATTTTTTATTTTTATTTTTGAAGAATATATACATCAGTGTTTTTGTGGAATTATTATTATTTTATAAAAAAGTTTTGATTTTTTGTTCTGAGATCTTTAAATTACAATTAAATTTGTTGAAAGGGACTAAAAAAACTAGAGATAAGAACTAGTTATTTTCTAGAGATGAGATATTGGTGTGTATTTGATGGAGATGGAATGAAAAATATAACTTTTAAGTTATTGTTGCCATTGAGTTGTTGTTGCTAAGCTTTTTCCTTCTTTTCTCACCTCAAAATTGAGTTGTTGCCATTGTTGGTGTTGTTTAGATGAAGGGATGGTGCTGTGATGGATTCAGATTGATGGATGAAGAGTGGTGTGGTGGTGGTGGTGGTGATGACTGATGATGTAGGGGGTTAGTGGTAAGGGTGGGGCGGGTTTTCTTTTTATTTTTGTTTAAGGATAAAATTGTCCGAAAAATATTATTTATAGACAAAAGGACAACTTTATAATATTTTTAACGTTGATGGTGATTTTAATAAGAAAAAAAAAGTCGCACACGATTTTGATTTTGACCTCAGACCTTAGAAACGACAAAAGTACTTAACCCTAAATAGTACTATACAGTGAATAGTACCCGTATAGTAAATAGTGAAATATGTACTACGTTAGCAACAAATTAACACCCTCAATTTAACATGGAAAACCCATAAAATATCTGGAAAAAATCACAGGTAAAACTACAAAAAATATTCACTATATTCAATCATAATTACAATATAGTGTGATCACAATGGAACACTCTTATATCACAATTTATAGTAATTAATGAGTATTAGAGAGTCCACCTAAAATTCAGTATATATTCCTTACAACGCTTTAATTTTACATTAGACACTCTCTACAATATTTATTTCACAGAAACTATTAATTGCTTTTGTTTTTAGACAAGGAACTAATGCTCCATGAAGATCTTATTTATAGGAAAAATTTGGGCACTATAATAGAGTTTGGAACTGAGAAGAGTATTGTCGTCTGAAAAATGAGTCATTCTCTATTTTTGTAGATCATCTTTCCGAAGATATATCAAAGAAGGAATTGTACCACTTGTTCAACTGGATTGAACGTATAAATGATATATATCTATCACGAAAATAAAAAATGGTAATATTTATATTTTTGCTTTCATACGATATAATGCGAAGGGTTGATCTATGAAGACTATTGCAAAAACGAATAGAATGAGATTGCGAAAAAAGGTTGTTTCAGTAGGAGAAGTTAGGTATCGGTGAATGAAGTAAAGAATATAAAGAGGTATCATGATGTTCATGGTGCTCCAAATATTGTAAAGCATCATTCTCAAGGGAAGACTCAAAGGAATTCAGGATGAATGTGAAAGATATGAGAAAAGAGAAAAAAGAATATTCGCATGGCAATGGGTGGACGAAGAAGATGGAAGTACCCATTGCAAAAGAGAACTTAAACTGGTTACATAGGAGTTTAGTAGGCGATATGATGAAGGCCATTGATTATAATTCTTTAAAGGCCATGATTGGGAAGAATTTTTCTCAAGTTGTGCAAGTACGAGAACTAGGAGCATACTGATGGTTTCAGTGGCTAAGAGAAGGGGGGGTTGAATCTTAGCCCCTTTTTTGCTTGCTAACACTTGCTGGTCTTAAAAGAAACTTTTCTGTTTTTAGCTCGTCCCTAGCCACGAGACATTTTCATTTTGTCTCATCACTTGACACGAGACATTTTTTATTTTTCATCTGAACAGTAAAAACAGAATTGTGATAGGAAGAAAGAGAGAAGATTACACCCAGATATATCCTGGTTCAGCTGCTAAGTGCAGTGCAGCCTACATCCAATCTCCATCACAACAATGATAGAATTTCACTATAATCATCCAGATTACAAGTTGTAAAGTGCTAACCCAACTTACAAGGGGATTCCCACAGAATCATGAAACACAACACAGATGTACAAAGGAACTCTAGGACATCTATGGCTTTTTCTTTTAATTTTGCACTCTTTGCCTTTTTCCGCTCTATGGCTTTTTCATACAAACCTCACTGTTTGCCTTTTTCCATGAGACTCAAGACATGACAAAATTAAACAGAAAAATACAAAACAGAAAACATTGAAGAAGAAGAAGAACTGCTAGCTTAGGTAGCTCTGAGAACTCTGTGCCTTACACTCTCAAATCTTACTCCTTGCTCCAAACAGTGGCTGTTCTCCCTTTTTAAAGAAGAGAGAAGCCTCCACACTTGAAGCCAACACCCAAACCGACTTCTTCCTCCTTCAAGAAACAGAACCGGTTCGGCCACATAGAGATAGAAGAGATAACCATGCATTAACCAACATGCAATTACCTCTAGTTCTTTCTTGATCATCACCCTTCATCAATCCGGGCTCTCCATCCTTGGCTTCCTCTCCAAGATGGATTTCTGGCCCTTGATGCCTCATGATGATAATGACTTCATCTGCTTCAATCTCTGCCTTCAATCATCACTTCGCCACTCTAGCTACTCCCTGTGGTGGTTGAGCAGAATCAAAGACAAGCCATGCTTCAAGAATCTCACCTCTTGGCCGAATCTTCATCCTTCTTTTTTGAGTATGAAGGATCCGAGATTACCTCACCAAATCTTACCAGATTAGGTGATAATCTCAACCACAGCATACTTTTCTTTTTCTTTTTCGTGCCATCAACTCGATGGTCTTGTAGCTTGTCCTTCCCTTGCTTCAGTAGCTCCATTTTTATTTCAAGGAAGTCATTGTTTCCTGTGTATTAACCGAAGAGAGAAGAAGAAAGAGATGAGAGAGAATATGAAATTAGAGTAAAAGCAATTAAATGAAATGTAGCAAGTTAAAAGAGTTGCTTTTACTTCCCTGGTGGGTTAGCGTGTATCATTAATCATAATGATTCCCATCACATCAAAATCAATTTCTCTCTCATAGTTCCAAGGCTAGCATATTAATTTTGAAATCCATTCTTAGCAAGCAATGGAATCCGTTGGAAAGCAAGAAGCCTTTATGCTTTCATTTAAACTTGGTTTCGGGCTAGACTTGGAAGCTTTCATCAAAGCAATGTTTGGACTTGGTAATATTAGGATTTAAATTGGCCCAAAAATATTTTCGGACCACAGCATGCATAGAACACTTTTGGCTTATTGAATTTTGGCCCAATAAAAGCATTTGCTTTCCTGGTAAGTTTGAATCAAACACCAAGCACACAAGAAAGCATTTGGGCTTGCATCAATAACATTCATCCTGGCCCAAATAAAACCTGCATTACAAAATTAATTTAATCAATATTAAATCCAAAATTAATTTTGCAATTGATCATATTAATAATGTTTAGTCATCACAAATATTAATTTAGAGTTTTCCAAACTCATCACATACAAAGCACTTTTGACTTTTAATAGTTTATTGAATGCAGAAGAACCCCTCACATTCAAAATGAACAGCCTTTTGCAAGTTTTCTATAGTGTATAGAGATGGGAAAAGAAAGAGCAAAGTGAAACTCGAAGGTGTGGCTAGAGTGTTTTGGTGTTCCTTTGCATACGTGGTTAGTGGAGACATTCAATATGATAGGAGGCTAGTAGGGAAAAGTAATTGGGTGTGACAAAGACACAGAATTATGCATATCATTTAGTGTGAGACGTGTGCAAATTAATACTTGTGTTATGGACATAATCAACGAGTAGATCTACATCACAATAGGCACAAGTAGAGTCAATGTTCTAGTAAAAGAGGTTGGCCATGAGAGTTACGAATTGGATTGCAAGCTGAAAGAGGAAGGTGAAATTGAGTCTTACAAGAGCACCAGGGAATTTGGTTGTTAGTGGTAAAATATCTATAGTTTCACAGTAGTGGGCAGTGATCCGGCGGTTGAGTTGGTGATGGCGAGGCCAAGGGAGGAAGATGCAGATAAGGGTAGATTGGTAATTCTAGAATATATTTTGAATGAATGGATTAATTGAAATTCAAATCAGAAGAACAATAACAGGGTAACGTATAAGAAAGATTTAGAGGAAAGTGCATATTTGGTGGGTTATAAAGATATAAATGAGGTGGAATATGAAAAAACTGTTATGTTGGGATTATTGAGGTGGAACAATGAGCTGAACAAAGGGGTCTTGAGGCAAAAAAATATAAACACAAACAAACTCATTGCTTGGCCCAATAATATAAGATGTGCCAACGCTACTAGGGAAAATAAATTGGGCCTCATCACATTAACCAAAGGCCCAGACCAATGCAAAAGCGGGTACAACATGTGTGTTGGGCGTTGAGATTCTGGATCGGGTTGATTCCATTTCAAATAATGGGTTCTGTGGTTCTCTCCATGGGAAGCATGAAGGGAAGCAAGAAGGAAGTGGAGGCTTGCAAGAGAATAGTAACGAGATAGACCAACGAGCCGGCGTTCAAGACAAGTGCTTGATGGCGATGGCGACATTGTCTTCTCTACCGCTGGATAAGAAACACATCTGACGGAGCGCCAACCTCAGGAGCTCGAGACTGAAACTGATCACCTTGCTTTGTTGATGATGGAGGGGTTCAGTTCTTCTAGGGACGATGGGTTTGATGGTGATCTGGAAGTGAGTTGTTCAGAGCCTAAAAAAAATAACTTAGTCTACAGGGTCGAATCTGTTGATGGTGGAAATGAAGCAATCAATGGAGATTGTATGGTCTTGGATGATGAGATATTTGATGATGAAAATGTTGAGATTGACTTAGAGGTTGGCGTGGATATTGAGGATGGAAAATAGAGAACTAGAGATGAGAAGGCATTACAAGGGAAGGATCAAATGCTTGAAAATAGGAGAACATAGAAATCGGCAATTGAGTCAAGAGTGGTACAGTACAATGAAGAATACAAAAATGGCTATTCTCCAAGTACAAAATAAAGAAATTGGTAAAAAAAAAAAAAAAAGAGATTGACAAAGCAGAAAGAGAAAGCACGAAGATGTAAATCCAAAAATCATAAAAAGATGTGTTGTAAAATCTTAAAATGATTTTTAACTCTTGCAATGTCAGAGGTGACAGGGTGTTGAAAAATTGAGTATGGTGAAAGACATGAAAAAGAAAAATAAATTGAACATGTTAGGATTGATTGGATCTAAGATGTAGGTTGTGACTAAGTTTGATCTAGTACAAATTTAGGAGAGTGATACTATGGGATGGGAGTAAGGGTGGCAAACGGGTCTAAACCCGCTGGGTCGGCCCGCGTAACGCGCCAAAAAAGACGGGCCGGGTTGAAAAATTGGGATCATCAAAGAGCAAAAACTCGCCTAACCCGCACCGCTTAAACCGTAGGCCTTGCGCAACTTCTTAGTTTTTTTGGCAAGGGGATATTTTTGTAATTTTTTTGCCAAAATCCAACTTCTTCCAACCCAACTTACAAGAGTATGAAGATGAAAATTGAGTGTTTTGGATTATGTTTATGTTGCTTGGAAACAGTATTTATAATTATGTTTTGGAGACAATATTTATAATTACAAAGACTTTAATGTTTGTTAATATAAAAAATATAATTTTTTATACTTTTAAAAATTATAAATTTATTAATATGATTGTGAAATTATATATATTATTTAGTAATTAATAGTATAAAAAAGGAGGAGCTTTGGCGGGATTAGCCCGCCAGCCCGCAGTTAGGCAGGACGGGGTGGGATTCTAGGACCGCCTCACTAAGCGGGGCGGTGTGGGCCAACTCGCTAAAAAGTGAGCTTTTGGCGGGGCGGGGTAGACTTTCCCGCTTGCCACCCCTAGATGGAAGTATGTGGGATCAGAAGGTGCGTCCAGGGTCTGTTATTAATGTAGTAGGAGTGTACATGGGCCGGGTTAAACCGGGTTTGGCCTAATCTAGACTCGACCTGAAATATATACCGGGCCTAATTTTTAGACCCTAACCCAGTCCTAGACCCGATGAAACCTACACACCTTCGGGCCGAGTAAAAACCAGGTGAAAACCGGGTCTTTAGCATGTAAAAATCACTTAATCTCCAACTATTATTTCACAATTCACATATATATATAAACATGACTAAATAGCTCCATGAATCTAGAGTGATGCCTAAATATGTTTGAAAAAGCTTAAAAGAAGTCTTTCTATTGTAGCAAAACTATTCCAGCAGTACAAACAAAGCTCTTCATCTACATTGCATGTGAAGCAGCACCATAACAAACAACATGTTCAGCATGTATAGCAGAAGAGCTATTCATAGTTAGTTTAACACTTCCAAAAAATAGCTCCTCCAGTTAACACCAACAAAATCTGTATCCTGTCCATGTAGTAAATTGCATTGAAGTCCTCAACTCTTTGGAGGACAAACATGTTAGGAACTTGGATATTATGCAGTGCCCAAAGTCCTACATCGGGTAGTATGAAATGTTTGATGTTGTATTAAGAAGAGTGGTTCTTCCTCTTAACAACTAGCTTTTAAGACGTTATTTTCCACTTTCTCTACGTACTTAATACATGCAATCTTTTTCGTCCTGTCCTATGCAGTCATCATTCGCTTTTGTCCATTTAACTTCAAGCACCACTCATACAGTGGAACTAATTGAAAATTTGAAACGAAATAATCTAATATGCATGTCATGGGAAAAATTTTATTCCAAATTCTTTATTACCTAGTAACTGTTCATGGCATTGGCTTTCTAAACACACAGAAGCATTTGCACTACTCAGTAACCCTTTGACTTACAATTAAAAATGAAGTACCTGTTACTATCCGATGGCTACGAAGATTGCTTATACTCCCTGCCAGAAATGAGAGGTTTAGGTGGGGATAAAGACCTAATTTCAGGTGCTGAACTGGGAAAAAGTATGTTGAGCCTGTGCATCAGGATATCAGCCCTAGATGGAATTTCATTCAGAAGAAACTGCTGAACTATCGGTTTCTTAAACCACTCCATGACTGAATCTCCTGTGGCCCTAAGAACCACCTTACTGACCTCAAATGGAGACTCTACAGAGCTCAACATCTGCGCAATCACGATCTTTAAAGTGGGCCCTGTCACCAGCTTAATCCGTCTTGGTACAATACCGTAATAGAGCATGCGCTTCCTAAACCTGTGAAGAGTGTGCACTACTGCTATAAGAGCTGCTCCAACAGACAAGTTTCTAACATCAAGGGACCAGGCGATATGCTGATCAAAAACTATAGCCTTTGGGAAAAGCTTGTTCTCATATGCAACCTTCCAAACACATCGAGCTCGGTTTATCTGCCCCATTAGAACTAGGTAATTGAGAAGAACATTCACAAAGTACCTTGCTGCGCCTTCCTCCAATTCATAATCAATACTTTGAAAGAATTCCCTGACAAAAGATAACACCGGTTGTCCCCTCTGCTCTGGGCCACAGAAAAGTCCGCACGTGAAAACATGCGCCTTATGCTTCGTAGCGCTAAGGATAGACATCAAGTGTCTCTCATTCTGCTCTTCCTGACACCTAACTAGATAAGCTAGAATGGACGTGTAGAGTATCAAGTCAACTTTTGCAGCTGAGTTTACATACGTTTCAAGAAGAGGCTTGGCTGATTCATATAATCCATTCTTCATGCACGACTCAAACAACTGCCTGATTATAAAATTATTGGTTCTAATCCCGGATGAGCCCATGAAACGCAGCCACCTCAAAGCAAGATCAACTGAGCCTTCCTTGATATAAACCATCAAAACATCACTAGCTGTGACATCCACTAAATATCCCATGGCCTTCATTTCAAGTAGGATTTTGGCAGCCACATCCACCAGCTTCTTATTAGCAAGTAGAGTCAAAAGAACAGTGTATGTGCTCAGAGGAGGCCTCAAACCAGCATTTGTCATTGAATTGTACAGCCTCATTGCATGATCTATTTGTCCAGACGCAGCATGCATTTCCAATAGACAAGTATATGTAGATGGAGTCGGCAGAAAGCCCGCTTTTTCCATGTCTGAAAATGCAGACAGAGCAATGTCAAGCTTCCCTGATTTCGCATGGGATTCAATGATCAAAGTGTATAACCCAAAGTTAGGCCTGTACCCTGTTTTCTTCATCTCATCCCAAAGCTTAAGAGTAGTTTCTAACTTTCCAGACTTCACATAAGATTCAATTAGAGAAACAAATATAGTAGGTGGTGGCTTGTACCCATAACCTCGCATCTCTGTGTAAGCCTTCATTGCACTGTCTAATCTCCCAGCCTTCCCCATTGAATCAACAAGTGACAAAAAGATGCTTAGGCCTGGCCGGAAACCTCTTCCTTTCATTTCTTGGAAGAGTTTGAAAGCAGCATCCAGACGGCCTGACTTTGCCAAGTTTGGGATCATCAATTCGTAAGTTGAACTATTCAATGAACAACTGGCCTTTTCCATGCTCTCGTATATCTCAAATGCCTTATAAGGCAAACCTTTACCCAAAAACAAAGTAATAAGGGAATTGTATGTTTCGGTATCAATCTCACCACCGGCCTCCTGTATCTTCTTAAAGCAGCAAAATGAGACCTCCAACTTCTCAGCATTGGCCAAATATTGAATCACCCGATTACATGAAACAGACAAGGAAGCTCCAGTACTGGTAGAATCACCAACCATCTCATCAAACAATGATTGTATTCCATCAAAGTCCCTACGCTGGTTAAGAGAATCAAACAAGATAACATAACACTCATCACTAGATGAATACCAAGGTTGCCGCTTCGCCCACCTAAACAAACTCAAACATGCATCACTATCGCTAGTGATCTTCAAGGATTGAACAATGTGAGTCATGTTAGGCACAAACTGGAGCTTGCCCAATTGTGTCTCCAACTCTGGCCCCCATTTCCACCTCTTCCCAACCTCAACTATTTTCGCCACAGCCGCAGCATTTACAAAGGGCTTCTTGACCTCACCCACCATCACATGATCATCAATCCCAGGCTCCACGGACCTTATACCCTTCCCCTTGTAAAGGATACTACCCGATTCATCCAAGTACTCAATTTCCTCAGTCCATTCCTTATGCCCACCACCATTATGGCAGTAGCATCTGATTGAACTAAGCTGCTCAACAAAGTTCAAATCTCTGCAGAAACCTGCGATTCTCCGAACTGAAGTGAATGCGGTTATAGAGGTAAAAGATATTAACTTTTGCTTAAAAGGTACCGGGGAAATAAAGGAGCGAGGGACAGAGAAATTGTGGGTGAGTTTGCAAAAATTTGTAGTGGAAGAGAGCAATCTGCGGTGACGAATCATTGAATAATCTTCTTCAAAATAATCTTCCACAGGTTCCCCAGTTCATTTCAGGTCCAACAATAGTAGCCTGTAAGGAAAGTAAGAATTTAACTGGAAGAGAAAACAAATAAAAAGTGATGCAGAAGAACAACGACAGTGCAACTAAAAATAGTTTAGAGCAAGTACAGGTTAATAGGAATTGAGCATCAACAAAAATTAGCAGCCAAAACACTAACAATTTGCAAAATTCAACTTATAGCAGAGGCAGCAAGAACACCAATGCAATGATCAATAAAGGGCTATGCATGGATTGGATTATATAAAATTGAATCATAAGCAAATTAAAACCAATTTTTGTGGTCCAAGAAATTTAAGAGATAACTTTTTTCTTTTAGGAAAAAAAGGGTAGCAAGTCACAAAGTATTGCAAAATCATATTGTTATGAACCCTTTCATTTATAAAATATATACATCAGAATTACTCTACTCAGATTTTGTTTCTGTTTTCGTAACTAGAACATTGGAATAAGCCAACAGAAGAATCTAAATGAAGTTAGAAGCCCCAGTCCATGAAATCACACCAGATTCGCAAACATAATATTGAGTAAAATTAACAATTCATTATCTAAGGAAGTTCCAAAATGATTTTCAGATTCCAAAATCCCACACTTTTTCCTTTTGCATTTCTCAGCAATGTTAACCATCCAATCAAGCTGAACATCACATGAATTAGCACAAAAATCACAAAGCCGCATTTCCCCCCTATAGATATAAAGTTATGATCAAAAGCAAAGCGAGCATAGCAAGCAAGAACAAGAAACAATAACACTGCTCATAGGTCAAGAAACAAAAGAAAAACAACAGAACCAGCTCCATTGAAGGTAACAGCATTAAAGCTTCTTCTAACTGAATATGCAAGAACACAGATTCACACAGAAGAACAGAGTATACTCACAAATTCGCACCGAAAAAGCAGCAGAAGCAGAACGGCAAACGCAGTGGAGGCGACTGGCAAGAGCGGAAGCAGGAGAGCTGAAACCGAAGCCGAGTGGCGTCATCGCAGACTCAGCACCAGAGCAGCAGTGGAAGATTGAAGAAACACAAGCTTCAGGCGCGGCGGCGGCGGCGACAGCGACGGAGACAATGAGACGCATAAGAAAAAATAGTTTATTCTCTAATTTTAAAAAAATATTGAAACAATTACCTGTATATAAAACACAAAATCAAATTTCATAATTGTTAGAGGAATGCTTTTTCCGGATGAGAACATACGCCAAACATATATTGGAATAAAAACTATAATTAAAAGAGTTAAAATCAACCAAGTATGGATACTATATGGACAAAACATATGACATGACACTATTTTTTCTTGGATATAATTCATATAAAGACATGATATACACGGTCGAATCAGTTGAATCTGTAAACCAATGAACCAATAACTAAAGTAGTTCGATGATCGGTTCGGTTTCTAGAATTTTGGTTTAGGGTGCAATATGTTGCTAACAATAAATAATTAGTTGTAGGTTTATGAATAGATCGACACACAATTTGTAACAAAGAAGCTTTTTGCATCATTATGTATCTGTTGTTTTGGATGGATTCCTAGGCAATTTATAACAAGGTTTTTGGCATCACACATTTATCTTAAAGCAGTTCTGCATTTTCTTAGAAGTAGAGTTTAGGTTTTTTGATAATTTTAACGTTGAAGGTTTTGTCAAAAGTATCCACTTACGTTTAGAATTATTAACACGACCGTGGTTGAACCGAAAAAACCGTTTTATAATAAAATAATAAATAAAATATCAATAAATATATTAAAACATAATTATATTCTAACATAAACTTTAAAATATCATCCAAATTAAAAGTACTACATAAACTATAATGTTATTATCTTATTCAAATACAAACTCAAAAGTCAAATAACAAAAACAACTAACCAAACATAAAATGCCAACATCCAATTGATCCAAGTTTGTCATTCAATGTTATTAGTCATTTGGAATTTTCATGAGATCAGCTTGACTTATTCCATTGGACAACTTTTAGTAAGGTATAAATCCAAGTCAATATATGGAAATGCAAACCAAAAACTGAATGTTTGCAAAACATTTCATTGATCAAATGCTGAAATGCTGTGAGATCAAATAACCACCAGCAAGCATCGCAAAGCAAAAGTGCAAAACAATCATATTCATCTTGGAACCACACAACACAACCCTACCCTAATCAATTAATCAATCAATGCTTCAAAAATTAATCATGCTTCAAGCAATCAACAACAAGGTTTAGAACCAACAATTAATCAATGTTTCAACAATTATTATTACAAAAAATCCGAATAGAAAATTCAGCAACCCAATAACAAAAAATAAAGACAATCTCAATCTCAAGAATCACAATAACACCAGTAATTTAGCAAATTAACAATTTGATAAGAACAAAGCAACCCAATAATCTCAATTTCAACTTTCAAGAATCACAACAATTTAACGAACCAACAAGTACAAAATCCAAATAGAAAATCCAGCAACCCAATAACAAAAAACAAAGACAATTTCAATCTCAAGAATGAAGAATCACAATAACAGCAACAATTTAGCAAATTAACAATGTGAGAAGTGCAAAACAACCCAATAATCTCAATTGCAAGAATCACAACAACTATTTAACGAATTAACAAGTACAAAATCACAGGTTCACAAGAACCCACAGCAAATCACTCCAACCCAATAATCTCATTAAGTCAAAATTATTCGATAATAATTCAACCTAGTAACAAGTTACAACAACAAAATTCACAACTTAACTAACAATAATTATTCATAATTATTCAACAATCATTCAACAAAGTTCCCAGTTCAGTTCACAATTCACAGAAAAATCAAAATTCTAAATCATAGACATAGCTTACAGTTCACGGTTCACAATTCACATAACTTCACAGTAACAACAAATTATTCGATTATAGTTAAAAAAAATTACCTAGAAGCTAAAAACCTTGAACAGAGCATGCAAGAGGAAGACACCACGACAAGTTTCACCTTCGAATGGGCTTCGAACGGCCTTCGAGCAGGCAGTGGCTGCAGTGGAACAGAGCTGGCGCCGACGGACAGTGACTGCGCGACTGAGGCTTCCACGTTCGCCCGGTGGCTGCGCGATGGAGAGGAAGGAAGTTTGCGACGGCTGCTGCGCGATGAAGGGGAAGTGAGGAAGCAGGCGGTGGCTCTTCGAAGCTGGACGTTCCGACGGCGGCGATAGCAGGCGGTGGCTGGACGGAAGTAAGGGAGGACCAGGAGCTGTGGACTGAGTGTGAGAGACAGAGAGAGGCTAGCGCGTTCTGGTTCTGGAGGTTAGGGCTGTGGAGACTGGACTAATGGAGTAGACGAGTAGTGGAGGAGTTAGGGCTCATTGATTCAGAATCAATGAAACGGCGTCGTTTGCTTCCCAATTCAAAAAACCGGCCGGATCACGGTTCGGTTTGACCGACCGGTTCCCAGCGAGTTCGACGATTCAATAGTGGTTTTTAAAATTTACGGTTTTTGCATTTAACCGATTCATTTTTTGTAACGGTTTACGGTTTAATTGATTTGACCGGCCAGTTTTCAAAACCTTGATTTTAACCCACAACAACACACAAGTAGAAACCTCCAAAAAAGTAATACATTGAATAGGACAGTGTTACTCATAGTTATTAAAATCGGATCGGATCGATCAATTCAATCAAAAAACCAATTAACCAAACCTAATTCTAGTCTGATCCAATATTTGGACCATACAAAAAATCAAACCAAAACAAATCGATCAAACTCGAGTTAAATTAGTGAGAACGAGTCAAATTTGACTAATTTAACCGAGCCGCTTAAAATCTAAAATTTCAAGAAATGCATGACATGGGGGATCAAACCCCTCTGTATTCAGGAAAAAGAGTTCTTTTCTTGCCACTAAGCTACTAAATACTATGCTTCTTAATATTATATATTCAAATTATAAT
>NC_029777.3:21376587-21411452 GCF_000817695.3 Arachis duranensis
TAAAATTAACAAAATACTTATTAGTGAAAATATGTATATTTTAAATTTTTGACTATTTTTATTTTTTATTTATATAGGACCGAGTCAATCGGTTTAACCAGTGACTCATCAATTAAACCAATGACCTAATGACTCAGTAGTCTGACCGGTTCGATCACCGATTCAGTTCTCACAACTATGGTGTTACCCCAACATTTCATAAATATAAACCAAAACATGATAGTCACAATTTAAAGAGTACATATGCAATCAAGAAACAAAACCTATACCAAAACATGAAATAGGTTGTGCAAAGTTAACAACACCCGAAATTACAAAATACTCATAAGAAGAAAGTTTATATATCTCTTTCACGACATCAAATCTACATAAACTAGATGGATATGCACAATAGCTATCTAAGTGTTGGAGTAGAGTTGCTACTGCCACTTGAACCCTATCGTTGTTGCCATTTGAAGAAGTTGGTGTAGTTGGTGGTTTGAACCTTGAAAGTGGCTATCTACTTGGGTTAAATGGAGATAGTTGTGAAGGAGGAAGTCTCCTGAAATATTTTTTGGGATACTTCTTTTAGAGGCGGTAGGCCTGACGACAGATGCAGTCGAGTCGATGACCTAATTGGTGGAGGTATAATTGGAGATGACATTGGTGCTAACTTATCCACAATGACTTATAAAAAATGCCAAGATTTAAGAAGGCATATTTTAAAATGATTAAACTATTTATTGGTTGCTTAGTTGCTAAATTTTTCAAACAAACCTCTTTTGATGCTGCCTCAATGTCTACCTCTTCTAATGTCTCCTCCGAAATCATCTCTTGCTCCATGGCAGCCTCTTCATCTAAAGCATCACCAGGTGCACCATGCTCTGCTGCTGCTGTTGCCTGGCCTTGCAGCTCCTGTCTAGATGTTGTTGCATCAGAACCTATTAAGTTTGGAAAGGTTGCATTTCTCATTGATGTGATTAGAATTTATACAGCCCTGTTATTGCACCAGAACACAACAAAATAGGAGATATACATGCGGTCAAAGCTATACAAGCAGTATTTTGGGCCTGAGTGTGTGGGCATGAGACACGATGGATTATTCCCAAATTTTCAACAAATGTAGACACATTCCTATATTCACCTCCCCAATCAGTTTGTAGTTGTTTGATTTTAGTGTCAAATTGTGTTTCGATCATCTTTTTTAATTTCTCAAAGATAGAGAATACGTGTGATTTGGCCGATAAAAAAGTAGATCCATAAGTATTTTGTATGATCATTTAGAAAGAGAACAAAGTATCGACAAACAGAATTAGAGAGAGTAGGAGATGACCAAACATCAGAATAAGTTAATTCAAATGGCTTTGCATTAGTAACATGACAAACTTGGAGAGGGGTTCTGTAGCTCTTGCCAAATTGACAAGGCTCACAAACATTTAGAATACATTTATTGAAAACAGGAAGCTGACAATCATGAACTAATTGCTGAAGAAGAGCAAAGTGAGGGTGAGCCAGACGCTTATGCCATCCTTCTAGTGATGTCTTTTCTCTAAGTTAAGCTTAAGGAAACAAAGAGGAAGTGATGGGGAGACGTTATAGCCCATTAACCACGTGACATGTGAGAAGGGTTTGACCCTGTGGGGTCTTAACAATACAACGGTCAGGATGGAATTCAACAAATATGTCATTTTCTTTGGTCAACTGGGAAATGTTAAGTAGATTCTTTGTAATGCGGGACACGACAAAGACATTAGACAGTTTTAAAGAGAATGAGAAGCAGGCAAAATACAAGACCCAAAATACTAATGGAAAGAGACATACCATTCCCTACTATGAGGGAGTCGTTGCCATCATAGTCGGCATGGCTGGATAGATTTTGAGCTTGGTTAGTGACGTGGTGACTTGCCCCCGAGTCAAGAAACCAATCCGGATCAACTATGCTGGAGGGAGATGCAAATAGGGCTTCTGATTTCTTGTTGTTGTGGTAGTTGCTGGTGTTGCGAAAGTTGTGGTTAGAGTTGTTGTTGTTGTTGGCCCTTTTGTTGTTGCTACGAGGCTTGCTGTGAGAGGGATACAAGTTGAAGTTGCCACGATTATAGCAGTCCCTTCCAATGTGCCCCGATTTTTCACAAATCTAGCAAAACAATCTCGGAAGAGTGGTGGCAGATTGAGAAAGCTGAGGTTGAGAGTTAGGATTGAGATTCAGAGATGAGAAGGACTGAGCAATATTGGTGGATGGAGAGAGTATAAGAAGAAGGCCAGAGTGGGAATGACCCAGAGTAGTCTCTTCACGCAAAAGGGCTGCAATAAATTTGGTGAGAGGGAGAGGAAATTGGAGCAGACCATAGGAGGTTCAAAAATTATTATAGGACGAGTCAATGCCTTTAAAGATGAAATTCTTCAGGTCCTGTTCTTGAACTATGTAGCCACATTCAGCAATGGAATTAGCTAGCTTTCTCTTTTGTGCAATATAATCAATCATGGTTAATGATCCCTTCTGCAAATCTTGAAGAGAGGTTTTGAGATAATCAGCTCTAACACTTGATTGAGCATCAAATAAATTCTCTAGAGCAATCCAAGTGCTGCGAGAGGTTTCACAGGCGATGACATAAGTAAGAACATTCTCTGAGATGTGTGAATGAAGCCAAAGGAGAACAAGTTTGTCTTGTTTCTTCCATGTAGCATGCGCAGGGTTTGGAACAAGTGTGGGGGAAGGTTTTTCAGTCGTTGGTGCAGGGGTTATGTGGGTGGGAGGGATTCTGTCTTGGTGAATTAATGAGTCAAGATCAAAAGTTTCAAGAGCAAAAAGCATTATTTTGCACCACAGGTAGTAATTTTCATGGTTGAGTTTAATAGGAAGGGTGGGAAAATTCATTGATGTAGAATTGTTTGATGCAGAGAGAAGAAGATTATTCAATGTCATGTTGTTTGGATCTGTTGGAGGTTAGCCAATAGAGCTCTGATACCATATTAAGTTTGGAAAGGTTGCATTTCTCATTGATGTGATTAGAATTTATACAGCCCTCGTATTGCACCAAAACATAACAAAATAGGAGATATACATGCGGTCAAAGCTATACAAGAGTTATAATTAAGGAACTAAGTAAACTGATATGCAACAAGATAAAGCTATTTACAAGGAGATAATAATGTGATAATATAGTTAGTTGCTATAGAGTAGGAGACTGCCGTTAATAGAACCAAATGAGTTGTGGTTGGGACCTTAGGGTATGTAGCATCAGAACCAAAACTATGAAATTCAGTGGTGTTGGAAGCTGCTGGCTTAATTTTGGATGTAGCAAATTCTGCAGAATTTGGCTGCTGAGATGGGTTCAGATCATTACATTCAGGTGGTTAAGAAGGTGTTTGTGAAGGTTGGGAGAAGATATTAGAAGTCTGAAAGATTTTGGTTGTTTGTTTCAAGATTGGCAGCAAGGCCAACTAAGCTTGGGCCAGATTTGCTTTGGGCTTTTTAACATGTTGGGTCTGATCCTCTTGCTCAGCATCTTCTACAATTATTGGCTCACTAACTTGGTGTTTAGTGTGTAATTCAATTCTATTCCTATTCTTCACAGCAGCCTACAATATCCAAATCAAATCTCATAAGCCTCAACCACCATCCATATCCATCCCAGACTATAGCCAGTAAAAGTAAAAAATCAAAGGGTAACCTATATCTTTAAACAAGTCGTTGATGAAGAATCCATTAAGTGTATCCATATTCATCCTCTGTACTTTAGCAGTTTAGCCCCCTTACATATGACAACCTCTCATTTGATCTCCTCTGAATTATCCCTCAATGATGAATCACTAAAGAGATATGTGTTGTCGTAGCCATCTCTACAGAAACAACAAAAAAGGCAACACCCCAAAATCAACAATTTTATGGAACTAAAAGCAAAGTAAAAATTTTTAAAATTTTTGACAATCCTAAAAGACAAATTACACTGTTAGCAGTAGAACTTAGTATCATTTCAACTTTAAAACACCTCTTTTTTTGACAAATTGCAATGGTTTGAGATAGTTAGAAAGTTCCATAAGTAGTCCCAAACAACACAAAGATCAACAAAGTCCAACCTCTATATTCGTAAAAATTTGAGAATATTATTTGAAAGATTAACAGTTCAAACTCATATCACAACTAAATTCCATCCAAGAAACATAATTATCAATTATGCTAGCTAAACAAATGAAGAGCTGTTCCAACAATACATAATAACAAGTTTGTTCATCAATCTCAGAATGAAACCTAAGATGGATTTTATCCGAAACCAACAAAAGCTCAGAACTTTGTGAAAATGAAGAAAAATAAATAATTGCAAATCTAGAATATAAAGAGGTTCAGGGATCTGGTGGTTGAAGAAGATGCTTAGGTTCTTCGATTCGTCTCCTTTAAATCAGAAGAGAAGAATAAAGAACACACATTTCATCTGCTCCATTAATAACTCAAATTCGTAGGTTTTCGTAATAAGAATATGGATAAACTAAGGTGTTTTCTTCGGTACGTATGAAATACATTTAAAATATAGACAATTAATAATTAGTAATGTGAAATTTATTTTCTATGTTAGCATTTAAATTTTTTTAGAAAAATAATCTTAATTTTATATTTTTAAATAATTTAAACAAAAAAATAAAAAAAATAAAAAATATCCAACTATTCTCTCTCTCTTTATCAGCATAGATCTTCTAAAAAACACAATGAGAATATGTTGAGTTGTGGATTTCAAGTCACGGCCGTAACGAGTAACGACCGTTTTCTGCGTTGCCAGTCGCAGAAACAACGACAAGATTCCTTTCGTTTTTTCTTTCAAAGAATGGAAGATTTGTGAATTCATGTTTTATTTAAAAAACCCTAATCTTTCCTAATTAAATATGCCATCCTTCTGCCTTTTCTGTTACGGAACCACTCACATAAAGATATTTAAAATATCTTTTTTTAAAAATATTTTTTCTTTTTTTTAAGATATTTTGTAGTAATTAAATATATAATCAATTAAATCGTGTTATTTTTGTCAAAATTAGACCAGACAAATCAGTTTGGCTAAAAAATTGATGAACCAATTTTTAAATCAATTTGAATTAACATTTTTTATAAAAATAACCACAATACCCCTATTATAAAAAATTACTATATATATATTAATTTTGAGAACTCTAAATCATAATTTTTCTCTTCTTTTTATGTCGTCAAAAGATTAAGATTTAGATTTTCAAAATTAATAATATATATAATAGGAGTATTTTAGTCATTTTTTATAAAAGTACTATTATAGTCATTTTCTATAAAAAAATATTAATTTAGATCGATTTAAAGTTTGGTTCACCGATTTTTCGACCAAATTAATTTGTCTGGTTTAATTTTTACAAAAATAATACAATTTAATTGATTATATATGTTAAATTTTAATTATTAAAAAATATTTTTATAAAAAAAATATTTTTAACGTCTTTATCTGAGTAGCTTTTTCTGCTGCTCTCGTTCTGCCTTTGCCAAGTATAGACACTTGCTACCATCCACAACATGGATGAATGTTAAGGAGATTGTTTACTCCAAAAGTAAGAACCAAGGTTGTCTTCTACAATTTACAACGACACTTCAGAATTGGTCCCATTATTAGTTTGATTTTACTGGTGGTGTTTGGTGTACAAGAGAGAGAATAAGAAGAGGAGAGAAGAACATATTTAAGAGAGTTTTTAAAATCCAGTTAAACAAATACTTNAATACTTTTGTCTAATTGAATAAATAAAAATGTTTAAGATTTTTTTATAAAATTAAATAAATTTTTTTATTTAATTAAAAAATATTTTAATAAAAATGATGATATAATATATATTTTTTAAAAAAATTTAAATACTGGTGTGAAAAATAATCAATGACTTTTTCTTCCGGTTCTAAATTGAAAAAATAGAGAACAACTCGAGAAAAAGAGAGCTCATGAGCGTTACATGAGGTTGCAAGGCAAGGAAAAACAGAACAATCAAGGAAGGATTTAGGTACCAATAATCAATGGAGGCTTATGATGAGTTGAGGGAAAACGGTGACTGCTGTTGTAACCGTCTCACAGCGATTGAGTTTGGGCAGTATCTTTCTCTGGCGACTCACAAATGCATGGTTTTGTGGGGTTGGGAAGGGAAAGGGTGAATGAATGGCGCGAACTAAATCCGAATTTTCTTAATTTTTCTATTATACCCCAAGTTGGATATAATTTAAATAAATAAAAAATAAAAATAAAATGCTAGATCAATAGTAAAAACATTAGCCACATTAGAGAGAATGTGTTTTGTTATTTCTGAACTTAAATTCAAAGAAATTTTAATTGAAGTATAAGATATTATTAACCTTATGTAGACAAGAGTCTTAACCTTAGTTGAAAGTTGAAACAATCCCACTTTGGATATTTCCTTGCCCATACTCAAACTTAACCATGGATACGGATCATAAGTCCATCATATAAAGAGGGGCCTACTAGGAGAGGTAATGCGTGGTAGGCAAAGAGAGAAGACGCTTGTGAATGTGATTTGTGAACTCTCAAGTGTGTTAACCACACCTCCTTCGTTTCATTTCCATCACTCACTCCCAATTCCAGTTCAGAACTAAACATGGGAACGGCTTCTGTTATTCAGAATCCCGTTAACTATTACCACTATGCTAACGGCGACACAACGTTAACGTTAAGGTTTAGGGTGAAGGCTTCACTGCCACCTGCTCCACCCTCCAAGTGCTTTCCCTCTCTCTCTCTCGTCGCTTCGTACAACCGCCGCCACCAATTTGCGATTTCTTGCTCCAAACCGCCTGGCCCTCCGGAAGCAGGACGTAAGAGCACCACTCCGCAACCGCGTCATGACGTCACCAACTTAGATACGCCTCCACAACTGCACCACCAAGATTACGCTTCCTCTGTTAGAACCGTTGCCTTTTGGGTGTGTGCGATTCACTGCACTCGTTATTCTATCATTTTATCATCTTCCATTTTCTTTGCGTTTCGTTATCGTTTCCTATTTTGATTCTTTTTTCTTATGTAGGTTTGCACGGCTGTGGCGTTTGGTATTGGTTTGGGTTTTAAGGACGGTATTGGCAAAGCTTCTGAGTTTTTCGCTGGGTAAGCATTCGAATCCAATTTCAAGGGTTTCATTCAGAGCTTGTTTGAAAACCATTTAATACGATAAAAGAATTCTATTTTTTTAAGAAAAAAATTTATTTTTATATAAAACTCAATTCCATAATTTGGAATGATTTTAACATATTAATAAGATAGAATTAAATTTTTTAGTTTAGAATAATTTTTATATAAATTAAATTTTCTTCTTTTACGATTTTATTTTTCACGAAGTTATTTTATTAATTATAAATAGATATTTTTTATATTTGATCTATTAAGTTTTAGGAGTGTGAGAATTGATTTGGAATGTAGGAAAGATAAGAATTGGAATTCTCAAAGAAATTTAAATCATTCATTTTTAGTGGTTTCAAAACAATGAAAAAAAATTCAACTCTTTGATTGAATTCTAATTCTTAGCATTCCAGTTTAATACCATGCAGGAATCTTCAAATGAGTCCAACTCACATATTTATATACTGTAGAGTAATATTTAAGCAATATGTTTAATTTGCAGTTTCATACTTTCATCACGGGATGCAATGATTCAATAGTTGTTGATGTCATTTGCAGCTTTTAACTTAACACCTTAACTTATACGTTAAATTATAGTGTTACAGCCATAGTTACATGGAACACAATACGCTCGGTATGCAGTATGCCATATGTAAAATATTTTATGTGAAAAGTATACATGACATTCGAATTTCGATACACAGATGAATTGGTACGTGTTATGTGCAAATTGGTACGTAGTATGCTATCTAATTGGTGAATTCATGTAACTATGCTTATAGCATGGTTCCAATGCCTAAATACAAATAATTTGGTGTTTGGAATGTCGGCATATATTTTTTTTGCATTTATCATCACATTAAGAAAAAGATTGTAACTGTTTAAAGCTTTCTGCCTCGCTTTCACTGTGCTGACTGTGATGATGATCTCTGCCTTCTGTGCACTTTTTCCAGATACATGTTGGAGCAGAGTCTATCTGTTGATAATCTCTTTGTCTTTGTTTTGATATTCAAATACTTTAAAGTGCCAGTTATGTATCAGGTGATGTGAAAACCTACTGGCCATGGTTAAATCATGCTTAAATTGTAGCTTTTGGTGCTAAAATTTTGTAAACATGGTTTCGACAATTGGATGAGGCTGAGTTTAGAAAACTGGACCGTGGTTTTTCATTTGTGATTCCTTATTGAACTTACAGAGCCGTGTACTTTCATATGGTATTGCTGGTGCTGTTTTCTTTCGTCTAACATTAATAGTTCTTGGAACTGCCACCCTTCAGGTTTGTTTCATGATGCATAGATTTCTTTGTATATTTTATGCATGTAATTTTTTGTATCATTTTAAGACTTACACCTTTATTGTCTTCTATTGTTGTGTTGTTTTAGAGGTTTGAGGCAGTTAACCTTCTTTTGGCAGCAATATTGATTTATTCATCGTTTAAGGTGAAGATTCATGTTAACGTTTTATTGAAAGTTTATGGCTCTTGGTGCAGAATGTGCAATTTTGTGGCTTTAATCACAACATGTTTCTTATTCTATGAATAGCTATTTGCAAGTGAAGAAGATGAGTCTGACTTATCAAATAACTTTGTGGTGAAGACATGCCAGAAATTTATCCCTGTAACAAGTAATGTTATATAACCTTGATTCTTACTTTCTTGGTGATTTTCTTGCTGATTGCTTGGGTATTTTGTAGTCGCTTTTGGTTCATACTATGCGGAAGAAGGTCACGGAAGAATATAATTGAATGCCTGGGCTCAATCAGTTGAAATCTAAATTATGCTTAAAGGATTCATATTCGAGTTTAAATGGCTGAACCAAAGCTTATGGCAAAGATTTTTAGGAACCTGAAATTACCACCCACCTCCCCTCCCAAAGAAAAAACAAAAACAAAAAAACCGAAAAAAGAAAAAGAAAAAGAGTTGTCTGTCAGTCCATGTAGGAACTAATTTCTCTGGCATATGCAAAGAATAATTGTGATACATTTTCCTGAACTTCTACTGCAAACTCTATATCCTTCAACCACATAAATGTTGTATGATGTGCTTTGGGTATAGCCATATTGTACCCTTTACGTCACTTAGGTTAAGTTCTTAGGTATTTTGTACTGTTCTCCAATATAGGCAGCACTGAAGTGGTTTATTTGGTGAATCCAATGTTCTTTTTCTGATTGGTTGATTGTATAAACAGGAATTACAGCCAAGTAGGTTATGTATGAGTGTTAATGGACAAAATATATTGTCGGCTTATACAGATTTCACCTGGCATGTAATCTTTTGCATTGAGTTTCTTTAACTTGTACTTAGTAATTATATCTGTTATGTCTTGTATAAAATTATTGCAGCATATTATGATGGAAATAAGTTCATAACAAATCAGGATGGGATGTGGAAAGTAAGTTATTGATTAACTTTAGTTTCAAATTTGAATTAATTCCTGATTGCATCTGCTAAATCATTTGTCATCTTTTGACGAGTTAAGCCTCAAAGTGGTTCCTAAAATTATACTCGAGCCTCATAGTAGTCCCTCAAGTTAATAGTTACCTATATTCATCTTTGAAGTTGCACTCCGGGACTCAAGAGTTGTCCTTAAGGCAATTTTCGTCAATGAAACGCCATCGGAAAGCTGATGTAGACAGGTTTCCAACACGCTGGCAAGCCTAAACGACTTTGTATTTGGTTTGGCGTCTAAATTGTGCCGGAGGATGTCGTTTCATTTGTAAGTACATTAACCCTTCCCTAATTCAACATTTTTCTCTTCCTCCCAAAACACAATCAGAGACCTTTTCTTCTCCTTGTTACTCTTTAATGGCGTTGCTCTGAGATATCAAGGGCCCTCCTGCAAATATCATAGATGGCTTCATTGTCCAAAGAGCACAGCAACATCAGTGTGCTCGAGGAGAGAATGACTGGAAAGAACACTATTGTATGGCTGTACAACAGCCGTCCAAACCTGAAATCAGAAATTAGAAAGGGGGGAACAACATTGTTAATTTCAGGCAAAGCAAACCCCAAAGTAGCGATTAGGGAATAGAACACGTGAGGTAAATTCTTGAACAATAAATCTTCAAGTTATACCTGACGGAAAGGGTAGATGGTGCAGCCGAGCTTGGACTTCTTGCTGTAATCGACGGAGAGGCGCTCAAGGAGGAGGGAACCGAGGTCGGAGCCAGTACCGCTACCGGTGTTGAAAACGAGGAAGGCCTGGAGGCTGGTGCAGTTGTTTGCGAGCTTGTGAACGTGATCAAGGCAGAGGTTGACGATCTCCTTGCTGACGGTGTAGTGTCCCTTGGCGAAGTTGTTTGTGGTGTCCTCCTTGCCGGAGATAAGCTGCTCTGGGTGGAAGAGCTGGCGGTAGGGTCGGCTCTGACCCCGTCAATGATGGTTGGCTCCAGATCGACGAAGACAGCATGAGGAATGTGCTTGCCGGATCTTGTCTCGCTGAAGAAAGTGTTGAATGCATCGTGCGCTACTCCAAAGTAAGTGTCACTGGCAGTTACAGAAATCAGATTGAAGAATTGATGAATCGAAAAGTGGAATTGGAATTGAAATTGAAATTGAAACCTAGTTAGTTACCTAGGCATCATCCCATCAGGCTGGATGCCATTGATAGAGGAAGGCTGCATCATCGTCATCATTCTTTCTCCTAGTGAAGAACAGCTAAGAAGAGAAGGTCTGAAGCAAATTTGTTGATTAAGGTTTTTAAAATTGGTCCAGGGACTAAATTGCCATAGAAAAGTTTCGTCCTCCACATCAGCTAGCTGTTATCTTGCCAACGTGTCAGAAACAAGTCCACATCAGCTTTCCGATAACGCTTGTTGACGGAAATTGCTTGAAGGACAACTCTGGTCCCGGAGTGCAACTTTAGGGATAAATATAAGTAATTATTAACTTGAAGGACCACTACAAGGTTCGAATGTAACTTCAATGACTACTTTGAAGCTTACCTCTCTGAGTTGACAGCACAAATGCATTCAA
This sequence comes from Arachis duranensis, assembly GCF_000817695.3. Taxonomy (NCBI): domain Eukaryota; kingdom Viridiplantae; phylum Streptophyta; class Magnoliopsida; order Fabales; family Fabaceae; genus Arachis; species Arachis duranensis. The sequence continues at coordinate 21,387,655 of NC_029777.3, forward strand.
ACCTTTTTGGAATTAGCATTTGTTGCTTTCGGGACAAAACTAAACAGACTTTTTGTACTAAATTATTCTCAACTTGATTTCTAACAGGGTCAAACATTTTGGGCAGGCCACACCTTTGCTTCTTACTGTAGCAGTTATTGAGCTCAGTGACATTGCATTTGCAGTAGGTTTTTCGCATCTCTCTGATTTCTGTGGACTTTCCGGTTACTTTGGCAAGAGAATGTTGACTGACTTTTTCTTGTTTATTTTCTTTTTGAAGGTTGACTCAATACCTGCAGTTTTTGGTGTAACACGGGATCCTTTCATAGTTTTTACATCTAATCTTTTTGCGATTTTGGGTTAGTTTTCTTGCTTGTGTTTTCTTGTGAATTGTGATGTACTAATAAATATCGAAATTTGATTTCTTATATATTTTGGAACTGGGATCTGTTTCCCTTCAAGGACTATAATGCATTATATACCTGGTTTTAGAAAGGCTGCTTGTTTCTGTTTGTTTGTGGATTACATCGAGTTCATTTGTATGCTTGCATCTGTTCCTAAGAAGTGGGATTACATATTGTTCCATAAATGAACTCACTTGTTATATTCTTGTATTTGTTTCAGTTAAATCTTTTGCTCTTCTTTACAAGTTTAGCAATAACTAAATAAGAAACATTTCTGAATTTTAGGCTTAAGGTCGCTTTACACGATAATTTCTGAGGGTATGTCCGAGCTCGAGTACTTACAGGTAACTGTTGACTTGCTCTCTTCAGGTACCATGGTTTCTGCATAACTTTCTGCCGTTTATATTGCATCTCATTTGATTTAACTGTGTACAACGTTATTGTTATCCATCCTTTTCATTGACATCCGATTTTGGTCTTCTCAGTCTTCCATTGCTGTCGTTTTGGGATTCATCGGGTGTAAGATGATCTTGGACTACTTTGGTTGGTGCCCTAATCCTTGATGAATTAATTGTCAATTTAATCATTATCCATGGTTCTTATATTTTACATGTTTTACTCCTTGCAGGTATCCATGTCTCAACAGAGGCATCTCTTGGTTTTGTAGCCTCAAGTCTTACCATCGGGGTGATATCGAGTCTGGCAAAGAAATCCGACAAACTTACAAAGTGAATTCAACACAGGTGGGTTGAGCTATACACAATTATCTATTCTATGGCTTAAGCAAATGTCCAAAAGCTAGAGCATAACATTGAAATAGTGGGAAATGCCTCCTGTTTTTCACCATTGGCTGGAATCTGGTTTTGATTTCTGAACTGAGACAAAGGATAGAGCTTTTCCATTCCAAAATCATGTGTCCATGTGAATCATTTTTAATGGTTTCATGCTCCATGATTTACAGTTGTATATTGTTTAATGTTTATATATAAAAGATGGGGAAATAAACCTCCACTAACCTTTCAAATTAAATGAAATCTTTCTTTTTTTTTCTTTTCTTTTTGTTTTTTTGAAATTTTGGTGGAAATTTCTTTTACCTATTTCTCTCGGCAATCTATTATTAACAACTTCGTCTCAATTATTTTCACGGTAAAATATGGATCCTCTAGATTTGTAACTTGTCGCAAACAAGAGAAAGAAACAAAAAAACTATTTCACAGATATTTGGGTTCATGAATTATGGTCAACAAACAATCCGAACTTCAAGATACATTGGTCAAAGTTTCATGATTATCTTATCCCATGTAAATCGTTTACTCGTAACTATTCAATATCCTTATGAAAAATTAATTACATTAGAACGATTTTGCAGTTGAATTCATATGTCCTATAGATTTATCTGTTGTTGATTGGAAACTAGAAACAGATATTTGAAAGAAACGTTTATTTAATTACAGTATTAATTTCGGAATTTCGGAATTTGTATATCTTGTGGTAATTGTTTTTTAGGGGGGAATGTAGGAAAATGGTGGAGTAAAAGCGCCATTCTCTTCAATTTGGTAACAAACTAATTTTCATTGATAGTGCCAAGCAACTGTATTTCCTGTTTGTATCCAAATGTAGAAAATGTAAAGTCAAAATTCACAAGTTACACTGTCTGGATAAAGTCGAGTCTAGTTGTCTAAATTCATTTTTATCATATGAATATATGATGTTAGATTTGGCTATACTCTTGCACAGTGTGAAATGACACCGGTATCTCTGGAGATTTTTACGAAATATCAGTTCAACATAACATATATATCTCGAGAAAAAAAAGAAACCCTTATCCTCCCAAAACTTGGAGGTTGACTCAATTTCTGGATCTTACCAATCGTTAGCTTTTCATCTTATTTCCTATGTGAAATAAAGATAAAAAAATAAAAAATAAAAATATATGACAATTACAATTTGAATTTGAAAAGGAAAATTACTTCCTAGGCGGCCAAGAAGGGGAAAAAAATCTCAGTAAATTGCAGCTAGAATTAGGTGGCATGATATGGAATCGACACTTAATATATTTTAATCACTAATGAGTTTTTCTAATCACTCCAAACTTGTCAACATTTGCACCGATTAGGATAATCCTTCGAGCAGTTTAGCATAGCATTTTTTGACATATTATATTCAAAAGATGGCAAGCCCTACTATATGGAAATTTCTGAAAAATAAGTTATCTAAAAGAAAAAGAGCAGGAACTCATTACAATCCCTTTTTCAAGGGGCACTTGCAGTGGTAGGTGTTAACTAATTTTTCTTTTTTAGTTTCTCAGTATCTTTTTATTTGACAAATTAAAGATTAATCCAATATAATATGAATATGAGCTTTCATTTAAAGACTAGCTTATGAATTGTTGTTTACATAACTGTGATTGAATCCTTTTACATTTGTTTAAGCAGATGATTTAGCTAATTATTTGACTAAGTTAAGTTAGTTAATTGATTAATGGTTTAATTACTCTACAGTTCTTTATAGTTTTATCGAATTTTTAATTAGGTCTATATACTTCTTTTTAATTGAGTTCTTATACATTATTTTTTTTTCAATTTAGTCCATGTTAACGTTAAACGTTAAAAAAATGTTAGTGAATTGTGAAATGACTTGTATACCCTTAGGGACCCAATTGAAAAAAAATATAGAGGCCTAATTAAAAATTCGGTGAAATTATAAATATTCAATCAAAGATATTCCTATAATCCTTAAGGACCTACAGCACTTGCATTGTACCTGGGGAGAAGATAAACAAAAGCAACCAAATCTCAGAACAATTCAAAAGTAACAAAATACTTTTTTTATCTTATCTAGGCATACAACAATTTTAACCACAACTACAACCTTAATCCACATCATTTAATTGCAATAATCCATATAGAATTAGTGACATTAATTCGCATACTCAGGAGGATTCTTGACATTTTCATCATTTTGAGAGGAATCACCAACAACAACAGAAAAATCAGATTGATGAATCATAGTGGTGACAAGAGTAGCATCTTTCCCAGAAGTAACAATCGCGTTACGAAAATTATCACAAAAGAACAAAAGTTACAAATTCTAAACCATTGACTCAGTTTTTTCACGTTCAAATTTCATCATTTATCCAGAGAATGGAATACACGAAGGGGAATTAGGCACATTGCAGTAAAATTTAAAACGCTAAAGACGCAAAATTGAAAAGGTTACTTAGGAGAATTTTGTAACGTGAAGCGAAAAAGGGTGCGAATTGGGGATATTTGAGAATGTTCTTCCACTTCTCTTCCCCAAATATTCTAGTCCATGCCCTATATCATGAAACTTGCCACCATGATGTATGTCTATAGTAAAATCCGAATCCCCATCACTACATTAAAAAAGGAGAAACAAAATCTTAATAAAACAGCATCATCACAGCAACAACAATCAACAATAAAGAATAAACCAAATTTATCTTCAGGAAAATTAATTTATATATCAATTCACCAATTAACAAAATTCATGTACATAAATATCCATATTGTAAACTCTAAATAAACCAATATATCGAAACAATCCAAAAATTAATTCAACAAATAGATACTCAACCAATGCCATATTTTTTTTAAAAATAAAATTATCATAAACATCAAGTTTTAAAATTGAAAAAAGAGGTTTTTTTATCACCTATTTATAGACAGTTCGAGTAGAGGAAGATCGAGCAGAAGCACAACACAGGGATGGAAGGCCAGGCGCTACGAGGCTCGGCTCCATGCGGCGCAGCAACGTCAAGTGAGGCGAAGCACCGCAAGGGACGGCGACGGCTTGGACGGACAAACGGCATAGAAGACCTCCGAACAAAACAAAGCAGAGCAGACTAGCGCAGAGAAGGAGGTAGATGACGCCAGAGACGGATGACGACGACAGACCGATGCAGGAGACGGTAGTAAACGCGATTCTTAGAAAGCAACTTAGATTTTTTTCTCTTTGGGATAAAATGCAAGGGGTGTTTTTGGTATTTTAGAAAATTTAATGTTTTTTCAACTAGTTATTCTAACCAAATGACAAGGATATTCGTTTTTTATTAATAATATTCTGTTAACTTAAACGTTATTCTTACGGTAGGGATTTAATTGAAAAAAATGTACAGAGATCCAATTAAAAAAAAAAGAACCTAATTAAAAATTTAATAAAATTATAATAACCTGAAGAATAATTAAACCTTGATTAATTACTTAATAACAAAGTATATTTAAAAGCATAACATTTCCTCGGGTGCCAAATGCCTGTTAAAGTGGAAACAAGGCAGCCCTGCCAAGGTATATGGCTGAGTCTGACTGACTAGCTGTCATAACTCATAACAGATATACTTATTTTATGTATACTAATATTTGTGTGATGATTTAGTATTCGAAGAACCATTAAAGATTTAAATCATAAAGAATTCTACAGCATTATCTTATAGAAAATTAAGATAATTTTTTTAAGTGTACTACAAATACTAGTGTTCTAATTATTTTAATTAATATATATTATATATATTTTTTATAATTCAGATCAACGGTTAAAATAACTGAAATATCGGTATTTTTAGTACACTTGAAATTATTTCTATAATTTTTTTGGTTCTGTACAAATTAAATCCGAATTCAAAAATCATTGTAAAACTAAGCTTATATTTTTATGAACAATTGCGATTTGGACTCTATATCACAGGTGTTAGATATTTATTTCATTTTCTGGCAGCAGGTTAAAGTATAAATTTCCCCAATAATAATAATAATAATAATAATAATAATAATAATAATAATAATAATAATAATAATAATAATAGATAGCATTAAGCCATTAATTAATATTTTTAACAAGTCGTCGTCAATCGTCATTGCTGGCGCATGAAAAAAGTTATATAAGAACCTATTCCGTTCCACCCACTCCAATGACTCCATCATCATAACCATTTCATAAAATCAGTAGATCCAATGGCAACAGTAGCGTAATTTCATTCTCTTTAATCCTTTTCATGTACTCTTTAATTTGTTACTTCTGTGCCTGTTCATCCTGATAGATTGAATTGTTCTTTTTTCTGTACAAGTGTGCAAGAAATTCGACCTCCCACTCTGTCTGCAACCTCAGACCCACCACCTATCTTTGATGGAACTACCAGGTTGTACATCAGTTATTCATGCCCTTTTGCGCAGCGCGTATGGATCACTAGGAACTACAAGGTTTACTTTGCTTTCTGTTCATGATTTCTTCATGCTAACCTCTTTTTATGACTATCATTTTGATGTATTCCTTGATAGCGTAAAATATTTTAAAAGAAAATTTGGTCCATTTTTGAAGCAGGCAATACCTAATTAAATATATTTGTATGACACTAAAATTAAATTCTAAAAGTAATTTAAGTCAACTTGAGTTGGTCATGTATTCAGTTTACTTGTCTTTTTAGATAAATGTCAAAAGGTTAAAATTTCACTTATAACTCATTGTTCAGTAGTAGATCCTTAAACAAAATTTAAATATGTAATTTGAAATTTGAGTATTTATTTTACTCTTTCTTATTTAAACTTCGTCAGGGATTACAAGAAAAGATCAAATTAGTTCCTATTGACCTTCAGAACAAGCCTGCTTGGTATAAAGAGAAGGTCCACCCAGAAGGCAAGGTACGTAGGAAACAATTTACAATATGATAACTGCTCATATTAAAACGTCTCTCTGTAAATATGAAAACTAAAAACCAAAAGATCATTTGACATGTTTGATTTAATTACTTAACATAATACATATCAACATTAAGATTTTTACATGAAAATATATTCTAACAATAATGTAAAATTGACCAAACTATCTGATTAACTGATTGATGCTCCTAATTATATTGTATAGGTGCCATCTCTTGAACATGACGGCAAGATTTTGGTAGAGAGTATTGACTTGATCAAATACATAGATGTCAATTTCGAAGGACCATCTCTATATCCTAATGTAAGAAATCAAATCCCTTCTATTCTGTGACCTGTTTTCTTAAGTTGGAAAATATACTAATAATATAAGACATTATATATTATTTCAGGATCCTACCAAGAAGGAATTTGGTGAGGAGCTAATTAAGTATGTCGATATTTTTACCAAAGAGATGTTTGGATCATTCAAAGGCGACCCTGTAACGCAAACAAGTAATATAAGAACAATATGTGTTTCTGAATTACTAGAATAAGAATGATACACATTTTTATATTATTTTTCATTTGAATTAGGTGCTACATATGACTACCTGGAGAATGCTCTTGGTAAATATGAAGATGGCCCATTTTTCCTTGGTGAATTTAGCTTGGTAAATTGAATCAAACTTGAAAAAAAATCAAATCAAATCAAATACTACTATTATTGTTCCTTTTTATCTAGCAGCATTATTTTTGGGTAATGCTACACAAAAGAGTGAAGTCTTAGTGAAAAGTAAAGTTTTTTTTTTAGTAAAAAAAAAAGGCATAAAAAAATTTATTATGTACTATGAATCATGTATACATTTTTTATAAATTTAGTAAAACTCTTCACTCTTTATCTAATTCTATACTTCACCAAAATTTATTATTATTTTTATGTACAAATTAATTTGATAAGCTTTGAAATATTTGATGAATGATGTTAATAATGAATCATCAGGTGGACATTGCCTATATCACATTTGTTGAGAGGTTCCAACTTGTGTCATCAGAGATTTACAAGCATGACATCACTGCTGGAAGGCCTAAACTAGCTACATGGATTGAGGTAAATCCAACTGCCATTTTAATCCGGTTAGAAATTATTATTATTATTATTATTATTATTATTATTATTATTATTATTATTATTATTATTATTATTTTTTAGCTAACAGGTCAAACTTTTTTTTTCCTCTTCTTTTTCTTTTTGCAGGAGGTAAACAAGAATAATGCATATAAGCAGACAAAACCTGAAAATCCACAAGAGTTCGTTGACTTTGTCAAGAAGCGTTTCTTGGTACTGTATATGTATATATATAATATAAACTAAAAAATAGTTATACATGGATATGTTTATATATAATCAAATTTCTTTTAAGTTTTGATGGTTTGGTTTCCTTGTTTTTTTCTAAGTTAACTGTAAATATTGCTGTAATGCAGGGGCAGTAGAAAACATGAGATGGCAACAGGTGTTTGAGAACTGAGAGGGGCATGCAATATGAGTAATAATGTTTGTGCACTATCTGAATGTGTAATAATGTTTCTGTAACAGTGTATAATGTATTGTATAAGTGTAAACACTAAACAATATATCGAATCATATGCTATATAAGAATTTAATGTTTCTCCTCAGTTTCAATGTTTCATGCATGGTTTCTAGTTTCATATTCATATTATAAAAAACAAAAATGCATTATTAATTATATATATTGATATTGATAATCAGCAATTCAAGAACGAATATTCCAACAGCAAGGAGCTTCTTTTATCAGAAATTTTTGGGGCGAGTTTTTTGTTTTAACTATTACCGTATTTTTATAAGATAAGATTGAGCTTGTATTTGTCAGAAATATTTTGATAATTAATCTCTTTCTTTTTCTACCCAAGTAATATGTTGGTGGGAATAATGGAAATGAGAGGGGAAAATGAAAAATGATTGACGATGTGGGAGGGATCATACACAGTGTAGTAGTTATTTATTTATTTGTTTTAGTTTTCATGGTATTTCTCAGTATATAAAAAATTAATCCGTTCAAATCTGAATTTCATTTAAAGGCTTAGTACCGACTAATAAATTGTTGAATACACAAGGCACGATTCAAATATCACACTTGTTTAAGCGAATGAATAAGTTAGCTACTCGACTAACTCAAATTGGTTATTATCTCTTTTTTTTTTCTGAATGAATATAATACTAGTTCTTTTTATAATTTTTTGTTCTAACTTTTTATTCTTCATACAAATTCTGCAGCATTTGTTTCTTGCCGTGAAAGCTACTCCAAAAATCTCTATAAGCTTGAGACATGATAAATAGGATAAGCTTTATTTATGTGAGATAGTGATCTTGGAACCAATTAATTATGGAATTTATACTTACATTCAATGAAAGCACCTACTTTTAAATATGTTCAAATTTAAAGGTGACGTTCTCACATATGTCAAAGATAAAATCATAAACCATGCCACTTGTTTAAAAGAAACACTTTCTCTAATATAGCTCTTTGATCCTTGCTCTGTTTTTCTGTTGAGAGTTGTTATGTTGTTCTTGCTACTGGTTTGTTACTCTATTGCTGACTTGTGTTCTTGAGGTCTTGGCTTCCTTCCGTGGTTGCTGACTTGCTGGGTTTTATTTTTATTTTTATTTTTTGTTGTAATGTTATTAACTTATTACTGTGTTAAATATTAATCACGATTCACGAAGCATTTACCGATAGAGTTATTCTTCGCATACAAGCGATTAAAGCTTGTAAACCTTACAAGTTCAATTAAAACTAACTCAAAACGCGCTTCGAACCATTCTTCTTCCTTTTTGTCTTCTCCTTCTTTTTTTTTTCGTTTTTTGTCTTCTCTTTCTCCTTCTTCTTCTTCTTGCTGCACATTCTTCTTCCTCTTACTCTTCTTCTTCTTTTTTTCTTTTGTTTCTGCACGTTCTTCTTCCTTGTCTTCCTCTTTTTCTTCTTCTTCATTTACATTATTTTTTCTCTGTTTTCTCGTTTTTTTTTTCGATTTTTCATGGTGAAATCGTTTTTGAAGAAGAAGAAGCAGCAGAAGATGAGGAGGAGAAAGAGAAAGAGTTCTGAATTATGCATCAGATGTACTTCAATGAATTTTGGGTGTATTTCTTAAATCCTTTGGGTGTAATTTTGTAATCTTTTAGGTGTATTTCTGTAATCCTTTGGGTGTATTCCTATAATCGTTTTGGATGAATTCCTGTAACTGTTTGGGTGTATTTCTGTAATCGTTTGGGTGTATTTCTGAAGTTTCATTATCTTTAAAAGGATTATAGAAATACACCCAAAGGATTACGAAAATACACCCAAAAGATTTAAGAAATACACCCAAAATTCGTTGCATAATTCAGAACTCTTTCTCTTTCTCCTCATCTTCTGCTGCTTCTTCTTCCTCAAAATGATTTCAAAACTTAATTTCAGAAACCATGAAAATCGAAAAAAAAACGAAGAAGAAGAAGAGGAAGAAAAGAGGAAGAGGAAGAAGAAGAACCGTTCTGAGTGTAGCGCTTTGAAAACAGGAAAATCGAAAAAAAAAACGAAGAAGAAGAAGAGGAAGAGGAAGAGGAAGAAGAAGAAGAACCGTTTTGAGTGTAGCGTTTTGAAAACAGAAAACAGTTGAATAACGCATTAAAAGGCCCGGATGTGTAACAACTTGTAAGACTTGTAAGTTAAAAAGACTTGTATGTGTAGCACTCCTCTTAGCGATAACAATGCATAACAAATGCGTTTGGGGATAATTAATTTGGCTGATAATCTTCTTGTTTACTGATAGTCAATTGCAAACCTTTTTTAATGTTACGTGAAAAACATATTTGACTTAGAGATATGTTGTTTTACAAAATAGTGAATAGAAAATTAGAAAATTAATGTTTGTTCATAATTTTGGAGGAAGAGGAATTAATATAATAGAAAAATACTTGACAAAAAAGGTGAAAAGATTAAAAAATATTTTAAAATTTCTTTTGATGTAGAATAAAATTATATTTTTTGTATTTATTTATTTATTTTAATAAAGTTTTAAAAATCAGTTTGAACCGGTGGATCGGACCGGTCGAACTGAGAACGGACAAAGAAAGTGATTTGACTAATACAATAGACATAACTGCCGGTTTTAAAAAACTGTTTTCCGACTGTCGAACCGGCCGGTTTTCACATTCTGAGGAAAACGACGCCGTTTCGTTCATGAGAAAAAAGGATAACCCTAATTCAGCGGTCAGCAGTGAGACTCACTACTCAGCATCTCCGAGGCTGCTATTCCCAGTACGATCGTCTCCGACAGTGCTCGAAGCCGCCGTCCCCACTGCAAGTCGTCTCGCGTCGTTCCTCCGTCGCGCAGCCGCTGTTCCGCCGCGCCGGCTCTGTTCCACCTCATTCCAGCCCTTCTCTGCACCAGTTCCCCCACGCCCCACCCTCCTCTGCTCCAGTTCCGCCGTGCACCACCCTCCTCGGCTCCAGTTCCGTAGCGGTCCGGACGACCTCTTCTCCAGTTCTACCGCATCCAGTCTTCCGTCTGCTCCCTTACCTCTGTGCTCTAGAAGGTATTTTTACTGTTATTGTTGTTTTAATTGGTATAGGATTGTTAATCTGTGATTTTTTCTTCTTCAATTATTGTTATTATTAATTTGGTTTAGGATTGTTAATGATGTTATTGATTCTGTTATGCTTACTCTTGAATGTTAATGTAGTTCCTGTTTTTCTGAACAATGAAATCGTCAGTTTGGCATTTTTTTCGGGTTTTAAATCACTGCTGTTCGTTTTGAGTTCAAATGAATAGTGTTCAACTGCAAGTTATGAACATTTGCTAATCAATACTAAGTTGAGATTTTGTGCATCTTTCTTGAATTAAAATGGCTACAGACTCTTGTACATACTTTCATTACATTTTACTTTGTTGAATTACAGTGACAGGAACTCTAAAGGGTTATGATCAGTTGCTTAACCTTGTCCTAGATGAAGCTGTAGAGTTTCTAATAGGTAACTAATAGGTGGATCCTGTTTCTTTATTTATGAATTTAATGATTTATCGTGTATGTATTTCTGAAGCTTTGTCTTTCTTATCATGCTAATGACTTTTGTAATGTAACTTCCGCATTGTTGCATCTTACGATGAAGTTTGGTAGCATCAAAGAATATGTGCATCTGGTGAACTTTGTTGCCCTTATTTTGAATGAAGTAGTTCAGAGTATGATTTATCATTTGTCTTGTTGTCAAAAAGTTTCTTCATTAAATTTATTATTTCACCACACTAAGCTAGATCAATTTTCTTGTGTCACAAATTTTAAGGATTAAGAAAAGGGATGTTTACTGATTCATGAGAGTGAGGGCTGAATGAGTAATGAGCTATTAACTGGCATGCTTTAGCTTCAATTCTGCTGAAGCTATGATCAAACTCTACGATGTAAATATCTCAAGACGGCCACTTTACCTGAGTGAGAGGTCCATTTAAAATAACCCTAACTATGTGCAGAATTAGCACAGAATTTTTTGGTGCTGAAAGCTGAATAATATAAACATTTGGTTAAAAAATATTTGACATTGTTCTCACTTTAAGTGGGGATTACTTATTTTCATTGAATCCATCTTTTTACATAAGCTTTCTTTCAGATTTATCAAGTCAAACAGTAAAATTAAGATTTCCATACAAATATTGAGTTCACTGTAATTATGTTTACGTATGCTTATTTATATTTTATTATAAAACGGTTATTTCAGTTGAACCACGAACAATCGGTTGAACCAATAAACAATCGCTATGGCCAACGACTCGTTTTTGTTTTCCGGCATTCGTTTCGACAGAAAGAAGTTCGGAAACGACATTGCCAGGTTCGGGAAGAACAAACCCATTGATGACGATACCGCCCTCAAGATTACAGACCCTGTTGAACTCAAAACTGAGAAAACAATGGGGGAACAATTCCAACAGAGACCACCTTCTTCGAAGAAGCGGAAGCGCAAGGGAACCTCTTCCGGTACTCTCTCACTTTTCTTCTTTTGCTTATTCTGCCTCTTTAGCACGCGATTTATTCTATTGAACTCTGTATCTTACACTTTAACTTCGTTTCTGTTCTTGATTAATCAATTACTTGATAAATAAAAGATGCGGTTGAAGGATTCAGTGTATTTAGAAATTCTGCTTCTGCGGCGGATCCTGTGGATAAATCGAATGATGCAGTGAGAGCTGATGATGAGGCCATTCAGCTGAAGAAGGAACACAATAGGCAACTTGAGGTTCTTTTATGTCTCTTCTGCAACTTAATAATTTCGATTGAACTTATAATTTGATTTTAGCTTATATATATTCGCCATGTTTGTTTCAGCGAGATGCTATATTCAGGAAGAAGAATAACATCCATGTGGCTGGGTATAACGTGCCATCCCCGCTTCAAAGTTTTGATGAATTGAAAACTAGGTATGTTATTTAGCCTTTTAATGTTCCGTGTTATAACAAATATTTCATCTTCTAGAACTGTCTATATTTCATTAGATGTTTGTTCTGCTTATCATGTTTACACGATCAACATGATTCAGAATCTGAAATAAAATTGGTTGCAGATACAAATGTCCAAGATATTTATTGCGCAATATCACAGAACTTGGATTCAAAGAACCAACTCCAATCCAGAGGCAGGCTATTCCAGTACTTTTGCAGGTCTGGATTCTGCATTGAGTTGCTTTCAAGTCTTTTGTTCCTTAGAGATTATTACTGTGGTTCGATCAAGATTCGTTTCGTCTTGCTACTGCCCAACTTAGGTGTTAGTGATGTTCTTTTACTGCTATGTTGAATTGAATATTCCTTCAATGATTTGGGTTAGGATCGGGAATGCTTTGCTTGTGCTCCAACTGGCTCTGGAAAAACCTTCGCATTTGTGTGTCCTATGCTTATGAAACTCAAGGTGTTCCTTTTATTGTTCAACTGTATTTGTATTTTCCAACTTCCTCATGTCCATGGTTCCTATAAACTAACTATTTTTACAGGGGCCAGAAACAGGTGCCATTCGCGCTGTTATACTTTGTCATACGCGTGAATTATCTGCTCAAACATACCGAGAGTGCAAAAAGCTTGCCAAGGGAAAAAAATTTCGTATCAAGTTAATGACTAAACATCTTTCTAGAAATGCTGATTTTTCAAAATTTCCATGTGATATACTTATATCCACGCCACTTCGGTTACGCTTGACTATCCGGAGGAAGAAGGTTGATCTCAGCAGGTGTGTGATGAGAGTATTCTATTCTTGTTGACTAAAATTTGAAGTCCTAGGATTGCTAATGATGACATGCATTTTTGGTTGATAGATATAGCCTAAACGCTTGTCCTGTCGTTTTAACTGAATTGTTTATGTAGTGAGTTTTAAATCTGTTAGAACCTTGTTTTGAGCATTTTAGGAGGAACATTCCTGTCAAAATCGATTTGGAAATATTTTCCTGGGATGGTATGTATGTTAACCTTGAGGAGCACTTTGTTGCTTTTAATGGAAGTGTGGTAACTCAAAAATTAAAGCGCTAGCTTGGTGGTGAAATTAACTAGGATGCAGTCACAGTTATAATAGAGTTTCTGATATCAATAAGCTACATACCTTGTTTTTGTTTGTGGAGATTATTTGTAGTCCAACATTTTATTACTACTGGTTTCAAATCCTAAACTAGTGGGAACAACTGGTAGTTAGGTGGACTTTTACCATTGTTTATCTGATTTTTTTTTCCACTTTACACCAGTGAATTAGACACATGACCAGTTGATCAGTCAATTACTCAGTTAACTGGCAAAACAGATATCAAGAATCGAATTCTAAACCTGACTAGTTGTTTATATAAATATTTAAGGGTTTTTCTGTTTCAATGAACTGGTAGACATTCAATGTTTCAATGTCATCTACTGAATTGCTTATAATGTGTTGGTTTTGTTTCCAACTATTCTGGATGTTGCAGAGTTGAGTTTCTTGTATTGGATGAGTCCGATAAGCTGTTTGAGCCTGAACTGTTTAAGCAGATTGATTCTATTATTAAAGCATGTTCAAATCCCTCAATAATACGCTCACTATTCAGTGCCACTTTACCTGATTTTGTTGAGGATCGAGCTCGAGAACTCATGCATGATGCTGTTCGGGTAATTATTGGCAGAAAGTAAGTTCGTTGCAAAAGTTTTACAGGGCATTATATTATTCTAACTTGCCTTGACATTCTTGTTTATAGTTGATACCTAATGCCTTTATGTAAATCAGGAATATGGCTTCTGAAACAATTAAGCAAAAGTTGATTTTTACTGGAAGTGAAGAAGGAAAACTTCTAGCAATTCGTCAAAGCTTTGCAGAGGTACATGAATGCTTTACGTTTCATTTTGATTTTCCAATGCATAAAGAGATTTGTGTCTCACGATTACAGTTAGTTATTGTAATATGTTAATTTAAAAAGAAATCAGAAAGCACTGGCTAATGCAGTTTATAATTGATCTGTATTTTCCAATTGTTAACCTATCTTTTTGATCATTTGATGTTTTTTTTTTCTCACCATGTGCTTTCATATATTTAATTGAACATTCCTTTTGACTAAAATGTTTATCGCAGTGCTGTAACAGTTACCTTTGGAATTCATCCAAGGTGTAATATTGCAGCATTGCCTATTAGCTCATTCCTTGCAGTATTTCCCTTTTATTTGACTTTCATAACGAACTTTTTTCCCACTGCAATGTCTTGTAGAGTCTTAATCCTCCAGTATTGCTCTTTGTGCAAAGCAAGGAGCGAGCCAAGGAGCTGTATGGTGAACTTGCATTTGACAATATTAGAGTGGATGTCATCCATTCTGATCTGTCTCAAGAACAGGTAATTCACATGAATATAGTCAAATTATGTTGTTCTTGTATTCTTCTGATAGCTCTTCTACTCATCATTAGCATAGTTCCAGCGAAATCTGTTTTTGATGTTCAATTCTGATTTTAGTATGTACTACACTACTACAGAATACATGGTAATTTAGTAGTTTTTCGTTGTTTTAATTTTTTGAAATGTATTCAGAGGGAAAATGCTGTTGATAACTTCAGAGCTGGCAAAACATGGGTTTTGATTGCCACTGATGTAGTTGCTCGGGGCATGGATTTCAAAGGTGTGAACTGTGTGATCAATTATGATTTCCCAGATTCTGCTGCCGCATATATCCACAGGATTGGTACGTGTAGTTACTATACCTGTTTAAATCTTGAAGAAACATTTAGGGTAACTATAGTTTGGATTATTCATTCATTTTCTCCTGGGGCCTTGTTAAATAGAAATTGTTAATTTTTCAATAGGTCGATCTGGCAGAGCAGGGAGGGCAGGAGAAGCAATTACTTTGTACACGGAGGAAGACATTCCATTCTTGCGGAACGTAGCTAATTTAATGGCAGCATCAGGTTGTGAGGTTCCATCATGGCTCATGGACTTACAAAAAAAGAAGTGGAGAAAGCACCGGCCAAAAAGAGATTCAATCTCAACCAAACCAGATATATAATCAGATTACCTTTTTTTAAACAAAAAAAATGACGGATATTTAACAGTAGAGGAATTTACAGGAATCTTAGGAGTCATTCCTCGCCTCAAAAAATAGAGAAATTTAAAAACGAGACAAGTGAGAGGGTGGGGCGTAAACATTTTTGTTAATGGAAGTTCAAACCATGATCTTTGTAAACATTACTATTTTTGCCTGCATATCCAAGTGGAGCCATGTGTTATGTTTCTGAAAGGGGATTTGGATTTCTGTCCCTTGCCTTGTGATCTTGGATATATTTTTTTGGGTCGCTTGGATATGTTTTTCTATTTTTTCTCTCTTTTTTTTTGTCATAAAATTTTGAACAGAAATTAATTTAAAACTAGGTTGAAAAATGGTGTAATCCACTTATACTGTATCTTAGTGTGTTACACAGAAATGTGGATCTCCGTACTTGAGACCCACAAAACGCAACCTGCTTTTGTCAGTAGAAGAAGAAATTAAAAAAAAAAAGAAACTCGCACCTGCAAAACGCAACCTGGGTTTGTCAGGTGAACAGAAATAAAAGCCACTAGTCGGTTGAAACGTGTCCAGTAAAAATCTGCAGTTTTGACCACTTTTTTTTTTGGAAGAGCAAAACACAACCTAACCTGCGTTTTGTCGCTTTTTAATGGAAGGGAAAATGGTGTAGAATGCAGTAAGAAATTTATGGGTATTTTATGCATCTGTGGTGTCAAAAGTTAAAATCGGATTGTCCAATTTATAAGAGGTATAAAAATTAGACCGTCTGATTTTTTAGTACACAAATTGAAAAGTTCGATTTGTATTTAAAAAATTAAAAAAATTAGGGTACACAAATCGGACCCTTCATATTGTAGACTTGGAGCATTACAAAATTAGAGATAATTGATAATATGAAGTTTAGGACGATCAACATTTTTACATTTTTGTTTCTTTGGCATTGTAACTTTTTTTATCTGCAGAAGAAATTAAAGTGGTGAAGAGGAAGAAGAGAGAAAATGGTAACTGGGTGGGTAAGAAAGAAAGCGATTTCAGAGGAAGAGAGTGGGTTTAGGAAAGGGGCATGTTAGTATAAGGAGCACTGTTATGAGGGACGAGGCATGCGCGACACGTGGCTGGGAGGATGCAAATCGGACGATTCAATTTGTACTCCTTAAATCGAAGGAGCACTGTTATGAGGGATGAGGCATGCGCGACACGTGGCTGGGAGGATGCAAATCGGACGATTCAATTTGTACTCCTTAAATCGACCGTCCGATTACCTAGCCTTAAATTAGACAGTCCGAGTTCTTTAATTCTGACGTCATATTTGCGTAAAACATCTATGCACTCCATAACGCCGTCTTACACCATTCTCTCTTCTATGTCAAAATTAAAAAATGCTCAAATCATGTATCTAATATATAATTTTGTTAATATTTTTTTGTTGTTAACTTATTACATGGCAAAGTCTCATTGGATGTTCAAAGTTTCTCTGAGAAGAGACTGCCTCTCTTCGATTCAAGAAAAAGTACTTATATTTTTTTTTCTCCAATGATTGGAACGCTGATTTCTTTGATAAATAGTAAAAGAAAACTCTACTTTTGTGACCATTGGAGCTGCTCTTGATCACCAAAAATATACCATGATAAAGCACTTGTTTTTCTAACTTGTCGGTCACCATATTTGTTATTGAAAGCACATATGACAAAGAAATCACCCATGGACAATGCAATAATAAAACCAAACTTTCAGGAAACAATTTCATTTACCTGTGTATTCTTGAAAAAGTAATTACTAACTATTTGACATACCTAAACTAAGTCAGTTTTAACAACAATGGATCTAAATTCTTTCTTTCAGTGTAATTGCAATCATAATAAAATAATATCAAACTCTATTCAAAGCGTAATTTTAGTATCATCTGTCTCACATTAAAAAAGTTCCAATGATCATCACTGAAAATTCTATTCAACCGCTATTTCTATACCCACTAACCACAAATAGATGTTCTTGTCTCTAAAACCCTTCATGGTTTAGAGTTTATTAATAATAAATAACTTTTTTTTTTGTGTCGTGAAAAGAAACCTGATTCTGGATGTAGCAAAACAAAGGGTGGAACATGTGAATGTAGATCTTAGTTTTGTTTGAAATTTTGATTATTGTTTAAAAGGCTCTATTGAGCCTAATCATCATTCCAAAACTCGAAACAATCCAAATCCACGGACAAAAAACATAATGGTGGCTTCTCAGTTCTCAGTTACTTTGTTATTATAATTCTGTCAAACTGTACTTAGAAGGAAGACTAAGATTGAGATACAAAAATTGAGGGATAGAGACAGAGAGATTGAAACTAAATTAAGTATCTGTGTTATATTTAGTATAAAATGTATTAAATTGAGTTACGTCTAAAGATTTAAAATAAATATGAATATTAAGTGGTAAATTTAGAATTTAAAAGATTAAATGAGAGTATTTTTAGAAAAAAATATTATTAAAATCTAAGTCTCAAATTTCAAAAATATCAATCTCTTCCGTTTTCATTTTTTATAATTAATAAAAAGACTAAAATTTTGTGTCTTGAGATTTAGTTCTAGTAAAAGACTGAGATTGAGAAATAGAGACTAAGAAACATGGATTGAAATAAATTTCAGTATTCTATTTGGTGCAAAGTGAAAGACAGAAATTAAAACAAAAATGAAACTCTAATTTAATTTGCACAAAAAGTAAAATTGAAATTAATTAATTGAAGTGAAAGTATTTTAGGTATAAAATGTTATTAAAGTTTCAGTCTCAATCTCTAAAAATTTCAGTATTTCAGAGACAAAATTTTTAGTACTAGTCTCTGAACTAACAAACACAATACTGAATCTTAGTTTCTCAATCTTTATCTCAGTATCTCAAAACAAACGTTACCTAAATTTTCTAGTCTCTCAATCTCAATTCTAGTCTCTAAAAATATATAAACACTACCTAACTAACTGCAAAAGAAAAAATATTCATCATGCTGATAATAATTAGTTCTATAATTCCGTCTTATTCATAAGGAAAAATCATAATTATTTTGACATAAGATTCCAATGTCATTGTTAAATTGATTTTTTTTTTTTGTAAAATTTAGCATCATTTTGGTGGATTGGCCTGGTCAACCCTAAATTAAAAATTAAACCCCAAACCATATACGGCTTAATCACTAATATTAGTTAATTCACATGGTACATATTCTATTGTTAGATGGGTACCACCCCAACTGCTATTTGGTGCAGATAGCAACTCATGCTCTTTAAAAAAAAAAAATCCCTTTTTAATTAATTATTTTTATAATATTATTACTTTTACTTCAAGTGACAACCAAGTGAAGCAATGAAATACCTCCAAACAAAAGCTAAGCATTCAGTTTGGCGGTACCAATCATAACCTCAATAGTTAGCACCAACGTTTTCCTTAATCAAAAATACCATGTTGTTGTGGCCTTCAAGCACCAATGTTTATATTCCATTACATGGCCTAATTATTCCTCTTCATTCACAACAACTCTTTCATTCCATTGTTCCACTCTAAAAGTTTTGAAATAATAATGGGTTCAGTAGTTGAGAGATCAAAGAAGAAAACCCAGCTATGGAAGAAGGCCATGCTCCATTTTTCTCTCTGTTTTGTTATGGGGTTCTTCACAGGCCTAGCTCCAACCGGTAAATCTTCTATGTTCTCTTCAACCAAAGTTGTTACTTCTTCAAATAGAACAGGTTCTTCGATAAATGTCAATACAAGTTGGAGTATTTCTCCAATTTCTTCAGTTAATGTTCCTATGAAGCCAAGAATCTCAAAAACAACAATGTTGAATGTGAGGTCACATTCACAATTGAAGCCTAGAAGGCTCATCATCATTGTAACACCAACAAGCACAAAGCTTCCTTACCAAGCAGTGTTTTTGCGGCGGTTGGCAAATACCATTAGGCTTGTTCCACAACCATTACTTTGGATCGTCGTTGAAGCAAAAACCGAATCCATGGAACTTCCAGGGATGTTGAGGAAGACTGGGATCATGTATAGGCATGTGGTTTTCAAAGAGAACTTCACTGACTTGGAAGCTGAATTGAATCACCAGAGGAACCTTGCTCTTAAGCACATTGAACACCATAGGCTAAGTGGTATTGTTCATTTTGCTGAGCTTTCCAATGTTTATGATCTCCAATTCTTCCAACAACTTAGAGACATTGAGTATGTCATTCTTTCCCTCCTATTTGCTATTCTTCTTTTATTCATGTACCATCATATTTTGTTTACACAAAAAATTAGTATTAAATCAGTTACTCGAATTAGATATATCTTAAAATATAAAATAAATATTGAAAATATGTTGGCTAATTTAGTAACTGATTTTTTATATACATAATATTTTTGATTCACATAATATAAAACGCTTTAAATTTTTAATCAATATAATCATATATATTTATGGGAAGCTCGTGAACTTGGATTAGTGTGTATAGATTAATTATTATATTCTATATTTCCATGTAGTGAGTAGAAGCATTAGAAAAATAAGAAGCAACTGGAAGTTCTTTGGTCCTTTAGGTATACCAAACTAGTTGGGGGATAGTAACAACAATTATTATGCATTATATTTCACATCTCTTAGGTGTGCTATCAATCAAGTTAAGATTTCCATTGTTAATTATTGTGTTAATGGCTAATATTGTAGGGTGTTTGGAACATGGCCAACGGCATTGTTAGCTGCAAACAGAAAGAGAGTGATAATAGAAGGACCTGTGTGTGATTCAAGACAAGTCATTGGTTGGCATCTTAGGAATATGAACAATGAAACCGAGACAGTCACTCCTCCAATTCATATTTCAAGCTTTGCATTCAACAGCTCCATTCTCTGGGATCCGGAAAGATGGGGCCGCACCTCATCTGTTCAAGACACCTCGCAGGTAAATATATATACACATTGATAATTGATTTGATGATTGATTTTTGTGTGTATATAATATTTTTGAATATCATTATGAGAGAACATACGCACATAAAAAATAACATAAGATATTATGTTGATTTATATTAGATTAATTGATTAGTTAAATATAAATTTATTTAAGCCGATACACATTTAATTTAATAATAAATAATATATGAGTCGATGTCATATTGATCAATATGCAAAAGAGTAGATTTTTCTCGCCAATATACAAATGCTATCCCTAAAACATAAAACAAAAAGTTGTTTTAACTATTTAATAATTTTGTTGGGACTTACAAAATTTGGTATCTTCATATATTCTAAATCTAAATGATTTGTGATAAACATGATTATGCCTTAACAACTTGAGATTTGTTACTTAGGTTTAGTTAACGTTTCGCCAACCTCCAACTACTTTAGAAAGAAAAAATCAAGGTGAAAAAGAAGAGTAAGATATTAGGTAATTACAATTTGATTGAGTAGTTCAACTAATCAGAATACTATTAGTATGTAGTGTTTTCTACTTATGAGGCAATCCTTCTTCCTTTTGCTACAAGATACAGGTGCAACCCATTGTCAATATTATCTTAATTAGAAAACACAGCCCAACATACTGACAATATTATCTCAATAAGAAAATTAAAATAGCAAGACATATATGTAGATATCATCACTTTTGCAAAAGAATCTCTACAATGGAATTTTGTTGCTTTTAATTCTTGTACTTATTAGCTTGTCTTTTTGGTTTTCTTAGAATTCAATCAAGTTTGTGAAGCAAGTGGTTCTAGAAGATGAGACAAAACTAAAGGGAATTCCACCAGAGGACTGCTCCAAAATTATGCTATGGCGTTTCAATTTTCGTGCTCGCACCATTTCAAATCACTAATTTCTGTCGATTATATCAGATAGCTCAAGATATATAATAATGAACGTTAAAGCAAAACAAAATTTGTCCAGTAATGGAATCATTCATTTTTTTATCTTTACTTTTACAAATTTTTTTTTGGCATGTTTGATTGTTTAATAATTTTATTGATTCTTATTATTTTCCAAATTCTTGTTAGCTTATAAAAGTGAGAATGTCATCTTCTAAGAAGCAAAAAGCATTTATGCATATATGATTAGTTCAAAAAGTTCCCAAGCTTATAGCAAAATTCTTGGTACTTGTATTTATTTATTTACGTATTTTGTTAATTTCCCGATAATATATATATTTATTGTGTGTGTAAAATTAAAGAAATAAATTTCGATTTCTGTGCCTGTGAAATAAGCTCTTTTATTTAATACTATACGGAAACATAAATACTTAAAACTTTTTTTAGGATCATAAAAAATTTGAATTTTTACACAAAAAATGATATATAACAAATTTTTTATTTATTAAAAAATAATTATATTTGTCATTGCCAGTAATTTTTGGTTGATCGGGATTTTTTTTTATTTTCTAAAACGTCAATGACTAATAATTCTTTTTACTTGTCATTCACTTGACGACAAACTATGATCATGGGATGGTTTACATGTTTAGGTTGGACTTTGAATTTCTGATCTTTTATTTTAAGGGACCATATAATGAACTCTCTCTCACAGTATCTTTAGTTGAGTTGAAGAAAATCTCATGCCCTAAGCTGTTCAAGCTGTGATGTTGATGGTTTGATGAATCAGAAGGGATTAAGAGAGGGAGAGAGATAAGTTCTTCTCATTATTGGAGAGAATGAAAAATCCCCCTTGGAAAATATTTGTTGAGTTATTACACCTTATATACTATGTATTTTTTTTATGTACTCTCACTAAAAAATAATTACAATGGTAAACCTATTATTAATAAAGAAATAATCTAGGTAACACCCTCCCGCAAGCTAGAATTGTGTAAGTCTAACAATCCTAGCTTGAAAACATTGGCAAGAAAAGGACCTGGTGGCAGAGCTTTGGTAAGAAAATCAGCAAGTTGATCCTTGGAACGAACTGGCATAAGATGAATGAGACCAGACAAATGCTTTTCACGAACAATGTGGCAGTCCACTTCAATGTGTTTAGTTCTTTCATGGAAAATGGGATTATTGGCAATGTGAATGGCTGACTGGTTGTCACAGAATAGAGTGATAGACTTTTGAAGCGGCAAGCCAATGAAATCCATTAAGAAAGATAACCAACTAGCTTCACAAGTGGCAACAGCAAGAGACCTATATTCAGCTTCTGCAGAGGACTTGGCAACTGTGGTTTGCTTTTTACTCTTCCAGCTAATGAGCGAGTTCCCAAGCATGAAGCAATAACCGGAAATGGAGCGACGAGTATCGACACAGGTAGCCTAGTTTCTGACTATAATCAAATGGAGTAGTGAGAGGCTTGCAATCTAGATAACCAAAATCTCTGAGAAGGTCCATGGTGTACTTCCGCTGATAAATGTGAATTCCAGAGTTAGAGCGTGCTACTTCCATTCCCAAGAAGTATTTGAGATCACCAAGATCCTTTATTTTGAATTTGTCATCCAAATCTTGCTTGATGGAATTGATTTCACCAATGTCATTCCCGGTTAAAACCAAGTCAGCAACATATACTAGAATGGCAGTGAAGCTTTGAGATTGTTTCTTAATGAAGAGTGAATGATCATCAAAAAACTGCTTATAACCAGCATCCACAAGAGTCTGAGTGAGTTTAATGTGCCATTGCCTGCTTGCTTGCTTAAGCCCATATAGAGATTTTTGCAATTTACAAACCAAACCTGGTTGTGACACAGCCAAACCGGGTGGTATTTTCATATAAACTTCTTTGTCCAAATCTCCATGAAGGAAGGCAGTGTTGACATCCAGCTGTTTCAAATGCCATTTCTTTGCTGCTGCTAATGCTAACATTACTCGTAGGGTAGTCATTTTGACAACTGGACTAAAAGTATCACCATAATCTACTCCTTGCACTTGAGTGAATCCTTTTGCAACTAGCCTCGCTTTGTGCCTTTCTATGGTGCCATCGAGATTGAATTTTACCCGAAAAACCCATTTGCAACCCACAGCCTTCTTGTCTTTTGGGAGTTCAGTGAGACACCAAGTTATGTTCTGATCTAGAGCTGTCAATTCATCTTGTATTGCCTTTCTCCAACATTCATGTGCAGCCGCTTCCTCATAAGTGCTAGGTTCTTGATTTGAGGTGATGGCTAGAGAAAGTGACTTATATTTCGGGGTTAGTTTATCACATGACAAGTGTTGTGAGATAGGATATAAAGAGTTAGAGTTGGCAAATTTGCTAAAGTGAGATGTGGGTTGTCATACAATGATAGTCCTTCAAATAAGCAGGC
>NC_029777.3:21411713-21419846 GCF_000817695.3 Arachis duranensis
TAATGTGGAGGCATATGCAAGAGAACCAAATACTCTTAAATATGAAAGGTCAGGTAAGTTGCCATACAAAAGCTTATAAGGACTAGCATTATTCAGGTTAGTGCTGGGCAGCCTATTAATTAGGTGAATGGCGTGAGCAACTGCGTATTGCCAAAAACAATGTGGAATTCCTGATTGAAATAATAGTGCTCTAGCAACACCTAAAATATGCTGGTGTTTTCTCTCTACAATCCCGTTTTGCTCTGGTGTTTCTACACAAGAAGTTTGGGGTAAAATTCCAGTTGATGCAAAAAAGGATTTTAGAGTGAATTCTGGCCCATTGTCGGTCCTTATACACTTAACTTGTTTTTCAAAATGTACTCTGACAAAATTCACAAAATTAATAACCAATTGTGATGCTTCAGATTTGGTTTTCATAAAAAAAATCCAAGTGAATTTGCTCTTACCATCCACCACAGTCAAAAAATACCTATGTCCTTCATTGGAAGGGACAGAAATAGGACCCCAGATATCCATATGAACTAAATCAAAACAATCTTTTATTTTAGTTGTACTAAGATTAAAAGATAATTTCTTTTGTTTTGCAAAATGACATGAATCACAAGGAAAATTTGAAGCAATACTATCTATAAAAGGATAATACTTCTTCAGAAAAATCAATTTATGCATGGGTATGTGTCCTAATCTAAGATGCCAAATGTTGTTGTGTTCACTGTGTGAAGGTGTGGTGGGATGAGTAGTAGTAGTAGTTACCGCCAATGAAGCTTGCTTTGTTGGAAGAGGGGGAAAATGAGAGAATTCTGGTTCTCTACTCATTGTATATAACCCTTCTATACACTCAGCAATGCCAATCATTTTTGATGTGGATCTATCTTGTATCTCACAACACTTATCATTGATTAACAATTGACAATGTAAGTTTGAGGTTAACTTTGACACAGATATCAATTTAAAATCAAAAGAAGGAATGTATAAAACATTTTTGAGAAAAAAATTTTTAGAGAATGTGATTGTGCCAATGATGGTGCTAACAGTTTTGGTTCCATTTGGCAATATCACATTGATTGGATCAATATTTTGAAAACTTGCAAAATCTTTTAAGTCAAAAGTCACATGATCTGTTGCACCGGAATCAATGATCCATAGTGCAGATTTTGGAGTGATAATGCTCATAATTCTCGCATTAAAATGTAATGCAATGGTTTTACCTGGAGTGGAAGTGTGAATGGAATTAGTCAAAATTTGATTTGCATTATGAGGTTGTTGCTGCACACTTTTGTCTTTGATCAACTCTAACAAGGCAAATCTTTACTTTGGAGTGAATCCAGATCTTGATATTCTAATGTTCTCTTTGAGACAATTGAGCTGGAATTGTTTGTCACTGAGTATATCATCATGCCCCTCAGTGATCACGTGATTGATGGTGGTGTTATGTTGCTGCCATTGGTAGAAGTGGGAGGAGTACCCATGCTTCTTATAGCATACATCTTCTGTGTGGCCTTGCTTGTTGCAATGAGAGCAAGCCAATGTAGCTCCACGACCTCTGCAATGGGAGGATCTGTTTGCCATTTTGAGAAATCAATGAATCACAGAGTAATAGGGATTCAGATCTTCTTCCTTCCAACTCGTTGATCGGAACAGCTATGTTCACCAAGAAAGAATCTTGCGAAATAGCCTCTCATCAAACTCTATTGGATGAGTTTGAAGGAAGAGGTAAGAATGGGGGAAAGAAAATGTCGAAAGAAAAATTAGGGATAGAAAGAGAATGGCAAAATCGGATTGATCTCAATTCACAACTTTTTCTTTTTTTTTTTGATTCACAGCTTGGTTGCTCTCCACGCTCACCGCACCATGAAGAAAATCTCATGCCCTAAGCTGTTCAAGCTGTGATGTTGATGGTTTGATGAATCAGAAGGGATTAAGAGAGGGAGAGAGATAGGTTCTTCTCATTATTGGAGAGAATGAAAAATCCCCCTTAGAAAATATTTGTTGAGTTATTACACCTTATATACTATGTACTTTTTTTTTATGTACTCTCACTAAAAAATAATTACAATGGTAAACCTATTATTGATAAAGAAATAATCTAGGTAACATGAGTAGATCAATGATTAATTTGACGTCAATTCAAATTTTATTTAAAAATTTGTTATTAACTAATGAATTACTATATATAAAAATAAAATTTAAATTCTCAACTAACCAAGATAAATAAACTAACTAGTAATTACTTGGTTTACACGTAATTTTTTTTAGTCCGGTAGATTCAATAGCTTCCAGTCCTAAGAAGCATATACTCACATACACCACATACTCCTACATGGATTTAGATTCTTTAAATTTTGAATTTTTATTTTAGAGGGTAAAGTGTGATCTTTTACTCTTGAATGGTTTCTCTCTCATATTTATTCTTGTCTCCACCTATAAAATAAATGGTAAAAGATCACAATTTACTCTCTAAAGTGAAATTCAAATTTTAGAAGATCCAAATCCCTCGTACATATATTTAAAGGTTTTATCTATTAATTAATTACCATCAAGATTAAATCTAAATGCAACATATTAAAAAACAATCGGAAAAGCTCTGCATACAAGCCATTAGGGCTTGTATGCTTTACAAGTTTATTAAATCATAAATTTAAAATACTCGCTCCTCCAGCTACGTTGATTACACGCGCTATATAATATGCCGCGTATATCTAACTTCCAAATTTAAAATATTTGTTTCCTTCTTCGTTTTCGTTATTTTGAGATTTGGTTGTTCTTCTTCTCGCGCGTTTTCCTCATTCTTCTCCATCGATCTTTTCCTCTTCTATTCTCACTGGTATGTTCTTCGTTTACGTTCTCTTTTTCTCTCTCTGCAACTCGAGCTTCGTTTTCTCTCTTGATTTGTTGTTTTCTGAAATCAAAGTTCGAACTCGTTTTGAAGATAATGGATCCTTCAAGTTCAGATTCTGCGCTGAATCCAGGCGATGTGGATTATGAATTTGAATCTAAGAAGTTCCTGAGGTTTGATTTACAGTAATTTGTATAGCATTGTGTAGTTTAAAAATTGCTGAACATTGTTTAATTACCTGGAATTTATAGCAGACGCTCGGGTGTAGATCAATTTCTTCTTTGGGTGTATTTTAGCTATAAGTGTGGGTGTATATACACTTTACTGGTTTTTTGTTTTTTTAATTGAGTTGTTGTTGTTCAGGTGTATTATATCAGACATGATTGGGTGTGTTTTTAGTTTTTGACATGGTGTATTCTACAGCCTGTGTATTGACAGTTTATGGCTTTAAAGGTCATTCTGTAGTTGAGTTGTTTCGGTTCGGGTGTATCATATTAGACATGATTGGGTGTATTTGTATCATATCTATGGGTGTATTCACAGTTCTGACACGGTGTATTGTGCAGCCTCTCTCGGTTGTTGATGACGAGCTTGTTCCGAAGGTCGGAATGACCTTTACCACCCTTGAAAATGCCAGAAAATTTTACAGGAACTACGCCAAGGCTGCAGGTTTCTCTACAAGAGTTCGGTGCACAAATAGGAAGGGAAACGAGATTAAGAATCAACTGATTACATGTACGTCGTACAATAGAGAATAATGAGGAGGTTGGTATCAGACCAAGCAAAACTTTCCAATCATTCGTTGTGGCAGCTGGGGGTCACCGCGAGTTAAATTTTATCAAAAAAGATGTGAGGAATTACATCACGAGAGAAGTTCGGAATGTTTCGAAACAAGAAGATGCAAAAGAATTTAGGAAATATTTATTAAGAATGAAAGAGAAGAATCAGAATTTCTTTTTTGAGCTCGAACTCAAGGACGATCAGTGGATTAAGTTGGCTTTTTGGGCCGATGCAAGGAGCATAGCTGCCTTTGAGTATTTTAGAGATGTTATTTCATTCGACACCACCTACAATACAAACAGGTAATATGCTGTTCATGTGTATGATGCCAAATTAATTTTGTTCTATGAATCTGCTGTAGAGGTATATATTGGATGTTTTTTGGGTGTATAAAATCATTATTTGGGTTTACGTAATGATTTCATTCTGCAATCTTGTAATTTGTTTCAGGTATAATTTGGTTTGTAGTTCTTTTGTCGGGGTGAATCACCACGGTCAGTCAACACTTCTTGGATGCTCTTTGATGAAAAATGAAGAAATTGAACCATTCAAATGGTTATTTCAATGTTGGCTTCGTTGCATGGGAGGAAATGCTCCGAAAGGGTTTCTCACCGATTAATGCGCATCAATGAAAAAGGCTTTAGAGGCCTGTATGCCATCAATAATTCACCGTTGGTGTATTTGGCACATCATGAAGAAGATTCCAAGCAAATTAAACAGGTACAAGGGACATGCAGAAATTGAACAAGAAATGAGCCAAGTTATTTGGAACTCTCATAGTAAAGACTCATTTGATAGGAATTGGAATGATTTTCTGCTGAATTTTGGTCTTGTGGACAATAAGTGGCTTTCAGGTAATGTTTGTTTAAAATCTGCAGCAGATGTGTAATTTTAATTTTTTTCGGGTGTATTTATAGTCTGTGTTTGGGTGTATTCTGCAGATCTCTATGAAGACCGTCATATATGGGTTTCAATCTATCTGGATCACCACTTCTGGGCAGGGATGAGAAGCACACAAAGGAGCGAGAGCATGCATTCATTTTTTAACAAGTTTATCACCCGAAACAGCTCGCTTATTCAGTTCGTCAAACAATACGATAATTGCCTCGGAAGCAGGGAGCAAGCAGAGAGAGAATCAGATGCTGCAGATTTTTATATGGTCATACCGTGTGCAACCAAATCCTCCATTGAAGCTTAGTTTCAAGATGTGTACACTCATCAAAAGTTTAGGAAAGTCCAAGCACAAATTAGAGGAAAGGCGAATTGCATCACTAGATTAACGAATTCTGCTCTAGGCTATTCAGTATACGAAGTTGGAGAATAAGTTTCCAGCTCAATATTCAACAAGTTTGTGGTTACTTACGACTCAGTGGCAGTCGAGGTAAAATGCCAATGCTTATTATTCGAGTGAAGAGGGATATTGTGCCGTCACACACTAAGCGTGTTAAGCTTTGAATGAGTAAGCCAAGTGTCACCTAGATATATACTGGAATGATGGAGCAAGAAGGTAAAGAGGCGACACACACACATCAAGAGAAGCCACGACGAGCCGTTGTTGGAGCAAAGAAGCAAGAGGTTTGAGGAATTAGTTTTTCGTTCGCAAAATATTTATGAATTTGCATCAGAATCGGATGAGTTTACTGCCATTCTGCACTGTGCGTACGATAAGGTCATGGTTGAGATGGAAGAATTGAAAGACAAAAGGAAGGGGACATGTTTGTTATCTCATGAAGATGCCAACTTGGAATCCGTTAACGAGCTTCAAAGCCCGCCAAGGATTCGAACAAGAGGACGTCCAAAAAACAGGCTAGGTTCAAAGCTGGAGAAACAGATTGCAAATGCCACAAAGAAGAAGAAGACGAAAGTTTTAAGCGAGGTAAATGTAATGTTCTTTAAATCTGTGGCGATTGAGTTTATTTTTCTAGTTAATTGTTTAGCTAATGCGCTTATATTCAGATAAACCTGTTTGATGCTGCATCAGTGGGGCATTCAAGTTGCAGCCAATATCAGGGACAAGTTATAAATTATCAGTTCAGGGTACCAGCAGCAGGGGATAACTCTTTGGGTGTATAGTTATAGAGAGTATGGGTGTAAAATCAAAAGAGTATGGGTGTAAAAGCACTGTTACTTTTGGGTGTATTTTTGTTAATAGACAATTTACATATAGACACATATATAGATACATATAGAACAAAAGCTGTAAAAATTCACAGGTTATGGGCGATATATTTCAGTTGATGTTTTTTTTCATATTTTAGTACATGTAATTCATTCATTTTGAATACTGCACAGACAATTGGGTGTATATTTTATTCAACCTCGGGTGTATTATTAGACTTGCGTTGGGTGTAACAGTTTATAATATGCGTATGCCTTGATTTTTTGCTTTATGTTTTACCACCTGTAATACAGTTTTTGAATACATCACAGACAGTTTACCAGCACAGATAGTTTAACTATGGGAAAAAATATACATGGAATAGAAGTTGTTGATAAATGGCAAATATTTACATCATTTGTTCAATTTACAAACTACCCAGTTTCTATATCAGCAGAATTAATCTGACAAAACGGACTCAATAATACAGAGGATGGCTTTGACAGTCTTATAGCACTACTCTCTCTAATTGCGTGATCTCTCTGTCTATTAATCTCACTGAATAGTATCCTCGAAGCGTACTCCACTCTGTAGTGGTCCACCTCCTCCTACAATTAAAAAGTATGTTATGTTTAAACAGAAATATTAATTCAGTAAAGTAATACAGAGTTATATAGTTCTAAAGACAGTTACCTGTGTCCAGTTATCCCATTCATACTTCCCCTTTTTAATGTTTTCCGGCTCTATTAACTCAAGCCACTTCATTACGTAAATAGCGCAGTCATAGCTGAAAACGAAGAAAATAAATTACAAATCTCATTTAGGAAAGTTTAAGGTTCAGAGTCACAAATTTATACCTTGTTTTTTGGCCTGAAATTTTAACATATGGGGCTTTAATTTCTTTCTCCTTCTCGCCTTTCTCGAGAGGTTTCCCGCCGGCATATGCTATCAATCTCGAAAATACATATCCCTTAAATACCAAAACAAGTCAGTAATACACCCGAATCAATGGACAAGATACACCCAATCCAATATGGAATATACACCCAACTCAAATTTCAAAATAGACCTATCTATTAAAGTAAAGAAGACAGAGGGAACTTACAGTGAATTTATTAATTTCCTTTCTCTCAGTGCTTGGAGCTTTTTTGTGTAGCGGGTCAAGTATTTGACATTTCCGCGTTCTTGTATTTATTAGCCATAACCACCAATGTCCCGAGTGGCAAACAGGAGCAAAAATCTGAAGGATTGCCACATTTCAACAGTGTGTTATTTTATTTGGCATAAGTAAATAAGCGTACTAACAAATTTACGAAACAAAAACTTACATATGGATGCAAAATTAATTTTTTTCTATCTATGAAGGGAATGAAATTGGGGTAGGCTTCCACCCTGAATTCTCTGTTCGTTTTCGGAGATATGAATTCCCCCCTTGGGTGATCCGAAAGTGCCATGCTCTGCAAGAATTGCAATACAAGAAATGAAAACATGAAAATACACAACTTACACCCAATGTAAGCTAAAAAATACACCCAAATCAATGCATAAAATACACCCAAAGTTCGTAGAAGTAACACTTACCACAATATCGGGGGGGGGGAGACAGTATATTTGTGCCTGAAACCTCTTTTCCTTTTTCTGGTTTAGGATGAGGCAGATGGCAGATACAATCTAGAAATCAATTTTAAATTAATAAACATTGCAGTTGACTTTGGTGTAAAAACATTAATGTTAGTCTAAAATTACCTGAGATTCTATATCACTGTTTGCCTGGAGGGATGCAAGGTGCGTTCTCATCAAAATGTATTCTCCTTGGCCAGTGAGAGTGCATATCTCCTCAAACTCGTTAGTATCGCCCTTTGCATCTTCCTTCACTCTCGTCCCCCAGATGTAGCACTTTTCTTTCATATCATCCGGAATTTGATTTATTCCCCCCGGGGTTTCAAACTTAGCAGAACTTTCTCTCCCAGTCTCCCTCTGAATTTTTGGACTTTCGTCCTTTCCCTTTGACGCACTGCTTGCTAACTTTTGGACCAAACTGTCCAATTGTTCTAGCATAGTTGCAGTTTCTGGAGATTTTTCCCTTTCAGTCTCCTGCGTTGACGCCCCCTCCTGGCTTGAATCTGTCAATCCGAGGCTGAATGATGGCATCCCCGGATCTATTTTAGGAACATAGGCTGCTGTCCGTGCCATCATCAACAGGGCAGCAGCGTCCTCGGCGTCTGGATGACTGCATCATTATGTATAACAATAAGAGTAAGAATAAGAATATACGGATGACAAGCAAAGATTGATTCTAGTCTAATTAACTTACATTTTTGTTGGAGCTGGGGGAAGCTTGGGTGTTGTTTCTTGATGTTGTTTGGGGGTTTCAGGAGTGCTGCACAGTTACACAAAATCGGTCAGGAAGAGTATACAT
>NC_029777.3:21419947-21420940 GCF_000817695.3 Arachis duranensis
GTTTCTCTAGCCCCTTCAATCTGTAGCATAGGGGTTGGTTCGGAATCTGCGTCAGTGGTTGTTTGCTGGGATGGCGGCACAAAAAATTGGATCGGGACTCTAAACAAGAATAAAAATGAAAGGTTAACAACGTATTTGAAAATAATAAGGTTATAAGGTTGAAATATTCTTGGATAACTCACATTGCAAGCGCTTCCGACGGCGTTTGTTCCCTAACAACCATGATATTCGAATCATCCGGAGTCAACCTAAAATACACCCAAAGAAGGTCAACAAATACACCCGAACAATTCAAAAAGAAGACGGGCTTTGTTTTTTGAGAACTTACATAGTTGCAGTTTTTGCTTTTTTTTGCTGCCTTTTTTTTCTTGAATAAAATAATAAAGGGCTATTTTTTCTAAAAAAAATATATACAGAATTAGAAGTAGAAGTTATTAGAAGAAGAAAAGTAACGGTTATTTGAAAGGGAAATTACATGCTCTGAGACGGCTGGTTTACACTACTCTGTTCTGTGCGTCTTTGAGAGGAAGTATCATCACTTCCCAAGTTGACAGCCGGTAGTCTAAACAGATTTCATGTTATTCAAAAGAAATATACATCCAACTTAGTGAACAAGATACACCCAACTTGATCCACAAAATACACCCATATTGTTCACAGAATACATCCAAATCACGATAACAAGATTTTATTAAATAATAAAGCTTCTTACGTTTCAGAGGACACATAGCGACCTTCTGTCGATCGCAGGTCAGCCTGGTTGTCCCTGCGAAACAAGATACAATTATTAGCAAACAAAAGACACCAAAATATCAAATACACAGCACAGCAAGACATACCCCTCTGCAGCAGATTTATGAACGTTTTCCCCTAGCAATTCATCGAGTTCATCACTCGATATTTCATATGTCTCACTACATTCATAAAATAAGACGTTAACAAAAATAATTACGATGTTAGACCGTAGTATAGCTTACGAGGTACTGTACCCGT
>NC_029777.3:21421077-21436523 GCF_000817695.3 Arachis duranensis
AGTACCAATCAGAAATAAAAAATTAATTTTATCACAGAATTTTATCCAAAGAATTGCTTACTCTTTTGGAGTTGTTTTTGTTTCTTTCTTTTTCTTCTCCTTCTCCGAAGGGGATGATTCTTCGCTCCTATAAGTCAATAACAGACGCTTCAGTTAATACACGAAATCTTTATAACGAAGCCAAAAGAAAGGAGTAATAATTTCAGGACATTACTCGTCACTTGATTCAGATTCAGATTCTGAATCAGAATCTGACTCCTCTTCCCTCTGCTTTCTTTTTCTTGAGTCCATTCTGCAGGCAAACAATCATCATTTAGAACATACTAAAAATACACCCAAATGAATTCACGAGATACACCCAACTGAGTATACAATATACACCCAACGCAACAAACGAAACACACCCTGCTTAATAAACTACATACACCCAACGTGATCAAACAAAATACACCCAACTCGAAAAAAGAAATTACACCCAAGTATGGTACTTACTTTTTCCCCTTTTTGCTGGGGTGTTTAATTCCCGAATCCTCCGAGTCTTCTTGAGCCTCAGACTCAGAGGTAGAAGTGTCACTGTCGGTAGTTTCTGTCTCCGAAGACGATGTTGAGCTCGCCTTCCTTTTTTTTGTTTTTTTTATTTCTTGCTCTTTTTGTTTTTTTCTTTTTTTCTCATTTTTTCTTTTGTCTCTGCCAAATTCAGAATCCCCTGAAACATGATATATTTTAGTTAGCACCATTCGGGTAAATAAAGTACACCAACTTATTATGATTACTCACCAAAATTTCCTCTCTCTCTTCATTCATTCTTTTCACCAACTGCTCCTTAGTCCAGTTGGCAATCCATGGCTTTGGTGGTCTTTCAACCCTGTTCTTGCGTTTGTTTTTTGAAAGGTGAAAGTAAATTATCATCAGGGCAAAGAGGCAGCCATTGATTGCCTTCTTCTTCTTCTCTTGATAGTCTGTTATGCCCCTGATCATGAAGGTAAAAACATGCCCCCCCAGTTTCTCTCCTCTATGCCATCCATCTTAAAAATTGGGACCAGGTGCACATGTGATATTTTGTTTATCGTCGTTGGCAAAAGGAACGCCATCTGTATGAAGAGGATGAATATCCTCTTGAACATCAGGCGTTCCTCTTCGTTGCCAACGCCGATTTCCATCATTTCATCGGTAAGACTTTTGAGGGTCTTACCCTGGAATCTTCTATAAATTATTTTGTCATCATCAGAAAGTTTCTTGTAGTCAACTTTCTCAGGAAATAGATCTCCTACAAAAAGGAAGACAACAAAGCATCCAAGTCAGTTCAAATACACCCAAGCATCAGGTTAATATACACCCAAGCAACAAATTAATATACATCTATAATTTTGAGCTAATTACCTGTTGCATTGATGCCAAGCGCATCACCTATTTTTTTTAGGGTTATATGGAAAGAACCATATCCTGTCTTCAGTTTGTTCTCCCCAAGTTTGAAGTTTTTTGCCAGCTCCCTTAAGAGTTGGTGATCCACCCTCAGTGGTGGGATGTGCATCAACCCACCGAATCCAAGATCCCTGACAATTGCCTTCTTTTCCTCAGTCATGTTTCTGAACTTATCATTCAGGAGATGTGTGGCACATTTCATGTCTTTGGTTTGGTTTCTTGCTGCCATTTTCTCTGAAACTAAAAATACACCCAAAGATATCAGTAATATACACCCATATATATTTGACTCTTACACCCCCGAATCTACCGAATAAACCCCCAAAAATCAACAAAAATAGCAGGAGAACTTAGAATAACAATGTAGAACGACGTAGAACTTAGAAGAACGACGTATAACTTAGAAGAACGACGTATAACAAAGAAGCAAGAGTAATAGTAAACCCTAGCAGAACGACGTAGAAGAAAAGTAAAATATACAGTATTTTAATGGACTTACGTTGAGTATTCTTGGATTGTTTTTTCTTCAGATTCTTCACAGAGAGGTTGATGGTGTTTTGATGCAGTTTTCGAACTACGATTTATATCTTTTGAAACTTGATTTTCGCTCGAAAATGAGAGGGTTTCGTTGTTTTGAAAGTGCCTTGAGAAATGGAAGAAGTGGAAGAAGTGGAAGAGTCTCCCATACGTAACCGTTCGAATGCTCAGCGCGTGATTTGGACGCGGCATCCTATCTCTCTTTCATGCGCGTGATTCGTGTTTGGGCTGGGCCAACTTGGTTGCTTGTAGGCTTGTATGTGTAGCAGGCCCGAAAAACAATATATTTAGTTATTCAAACAAAGTCTAGTTGTGGTTTTTTTTTTGGACCTGAGTCTAGTTGTGGTTTAACCATAATATTTTTTGGGGCTGGGCCCGTGATATGTTAAGGAAATGTCTGGATCTATATTGGGCCATCTCTTGGACCCAAAGGGAAGTTAGTAGTCAATGATATTAAGGCCCAATAGATTAATCAATTGGTACCTGGCTAGCCCGTGAGATGCCCTGCCAATACGCCACCAAAAAGTGAAGAAAATAAAAAAACATAATTTTGATGATTGAGATTGTCATCAAATTGACAAATTGTATCTTGTGACTTAAGTAAATATTATTAGTTCTGATACTCATTAAATAAACGCTCATCATATAAAGGGAAGGATATGGTTACAATGTCTATATTATTAATCTATCAAAAGTGCACTAGACAACAGAAAGCAAATATCTGATAGACTCTCTGTAAGAAAGAGAATAACAGAATTGGAAGGGAGTGAGCACTCTAATGCAAACCATGCTGTCGAGGGGAAGTTAGTTACAGAGCAGAGACACGTGGCTGCTGACCCACCTTCTGCAGAAGTGCGTAGAAGCATGAGAGGACGCATCATAAATACCAAATGGAAGGATTATGCAAAATAGTTAGAGCCTGGTATGGTGTTATTCTATCCTCTGTTTCTCCCTATTCTGGTTACATGATATTCATCGTTCTGCTCTAACCAATTCTTCTTCTCACCAGGTCCTAACGCAAGATCAGAAATGGCTGCGTTCCTTTTCCTTGCTTCACTTAATTCTTCTTAGTTTCAACCACTGTTCATTGTTATTTTTCTTGTCTTCAAATAATACTTCAATTCATATAACTACAAACTCCTTGTAATTAAATTCTGATTTGTCAATACAACATCTCTTTTCCCCTTGCGTTACTAAGTACCTTCCATTTGGTGCTTTCATTGCCATGGCAGACAACACCAGAATGAAGGGTTTGGAGGCCGACATCAAGAAGCTGTTCCAGATGATGGAGTCGATGATGGAAGAGAACAGATCTGAGCGTGCTCGATTGAAGGAAGCAACAGATCTGAAATTCGAGTCTCTCCAAGCCTCCATTTCCCAAATTGCTAATGAGTATTCTCAAGCTCGCTCGGTGGTCTTGGGTTCTCACCATGGCACGAACTCCGGAGGGGATCAGTCTGGGCGCGGTGCTGCGCAACCCAGGAAGGTAAACTGCGACTTGGCCAAATTTGACGGATCTGATGCCTTAGCTTGGATTTGTTCTGTGGATCAATATTTTGAGTTCTTTCGGGTTCCCGAAGAGGAACAAGTGGGTCTCGCTGCAATGCACATGTCGGGTATGGCAATTCCCTGGTTTCAGATGACGCAACGCACATCCCCCTTTCGTTCTTGGACCCAATTGAAGAGATCAATTGAAATTGAATTTGGTCCTTCACTGTTTGAATCGCCGAGAGAACTTCTTTTCAAACTCCAACAGCGAGGGACGGTTTCCGAATATTATGCAGAATTTGTGGCATTGGCTAACCGATCCCACATTGATCCCCCGGATGCCTTGATGGATTGTTTCATTAGCGGGTTACAGCAGGATATTAGGCGCGAAGTCAAGGCGCAATGCCCGCCTTCCTTAATGAGGGCCGTGAGTTTGGCCCGTTTATACGAGGATAAGTTCTCACCCAACCCGCCTACCACTACGGCGCCGGCCTCGTTCCGCTCTGTTAACCCTCCGACATTGGCTCTAACTCAACCTAAGCCTTCTCTATGTACAGGCTCTCCTCCATTACTACCAGCGCCATCACCACGATCTTCCACTTCTTCTCCACGGAATCCGATTCGCAGGTTATCCTCAACTGAAATTCAGGCTAAGAGGGCCAAAGGCTTGTGTTATTGGTGCGATGAGAAATACACAGCTCTCCATAAATGCCCGAATAGACACTTTATGTTATTTCAGCTTGAAGAAGACGAAGTTCCTGCTGGGGAACAACAAGCTGCAATTGAAGAGGAAGTAGATCCCTTCCTTCAGACCTTGGAGCAACAAGTAACTGACCATCACCTATCCTACAATGCCATGCATGGTACCTCTGGTTCGTCCACAATCCGAATTCGAGCCCTCCTTCAAGGATTGGAGGTTCGGGCTCTATTGGATGGAGGCAGCTCTGATAGTTTCCTCCAACCTCGAATAGCCAAATTCTTGAACATTCCAGTGCAGCCTGCCCCTGGTGTGAGGGTGATAGTGGGAAATTTTGGCATCATGGATGTTGAGGGTTATATTCCTTCTCTGGAGGTCACGATGAGTGGGTGCAAAGTCACTATTCCACATGTCTTTGTGCTGCATGTGGCTGGAGGTGACTTGGTGATTGGTTCTCCTTGGCTCAAGCAACTGAAAACGTACATTGTGGACTATGATGCTGCTTTTCTTCGATTCCTGCATAATGGTGAGTTCGTGACAGTGCATGGTGAGAAGAACCCCACCCCGGAGCAAGCTCAGTATCACCACATTCGACGCCTTCTCAACACTAATGCAATTGAGGAAGCCTTCACAGTGGAAGTTCAGCAACCTGCACAAAATACAGCCACTCCCCTGCCATTTTCCCCTACCATGGGGCCTGCTTTTGCTGAACTCCTCCAGAAGTACCAAATAGTGTTTCAGCAACCTACAGGGCTTCCCCCACAAAGATTGCATGATCACTCTATTCCCTTGGTAGAGGGGGCTGCACCAATTCGAGTTAGACCGTACCGATACCCCCACCACCATAAGACTCAAATTGAGTGCATGATTCAAGAGATGCTTAAGGATGGCATCATTCAGCCTAGTCGTAGCCCTTTTTCTTCACCAATCCTTTTAGTAAAAAAGAAGGATGGCTCTTGGAGATTCTGTACTGACTATCGTGCTTTGAATAAGATTACGGTCAAGGATCGCTTCCCTATTCCCACAGTGGATGAACTCTTGGATGAGTTATTTGGAGCAAAAATTTTTTCAAAGTTGGATCTCAGATCAGGTTATCACCAGATTTTGGTGAAGCCGGAGGATAGATACAAGACCGCATTCCGCACACACCAAGGACATTACGAATGGCTAGTAATGCCATTTGGATTAACAAATGCACCAGCCACCTTCCAACATCTTATGAACGATATCTTTCAGCCATTCTTGAGAAAGTTTGTCCTTGTCTTCTTCGATGACATATTGATCTACAGCCCTTCCACTTCTCAGCACTTAGCACATTTGGAGATCGTGTTGCAAACATTACAGAAGGAATCCTTATTTGCCAAGCTGTCAAAATGCTTGTTTGCTGTATCCGAAATTGACTATCTGGGCCACACCATCACGGAGAAAGGTGTGCACATGGAAAAGGATAAAATTCAGGCTGTACTAGCTTGGCCAACACCTGAGAACCTCAAACAACTTCGGGGATTTCTGGGGTTGACAGGTTACTATCGACGCTTCATCAAAGGCTACGCTTCTCTTGCCTCTCCTCTCACAGATTTATTAAAAAGAGATGCCTTCCAGTGGAGCTCAGTTGCTGCTCATGCCTTTGAGTCATTGAAGAATGCAATTACTTCAGAACCAGTTTTAGCCCTTCCCAACTTCGATCAACCTTTTATAGTGGAAACTGATGCTTCTAGTACGGGAATTGGAGCGGTTCTTTTGCAAGATAAACACCCCATTGCCTTCTTTTCTAAGAAATTATCTACTAACAAACAGCACCAGTCAGCCTATGCCCGGGAATTCTATGCAGTGACTGAAGCGGTAGCCAAGTTCCGCCATTACTTATTGGGAAAGAAATTCATTATACGTACAGATCAGCAGAGCTTAAAGACTCTAGGAGATCAGACCTTGCACACCCCTGACCAGCAAAAGTGGATACACAAACTCATGGGGTATGATTTTGAGATTCAATATAAACCTGGTAAGGAGAACACTGCTGCTGATGCACTTTCTCGCAGCTTCATGGCTGCTTGGTCTTGCCCAAAACCGGAATGGTTCAATACATTGAAGAGCGAAATAGAGGCTGACAACGTACTGAGGGAGCTTCGGGAGAATTGTGAGAAAGGCTCACCGAAAGACCCCAACTAACAGTGAGATACACCCATAGATATTATTCAGATACACCCAAAGATGTCAAACAAGATACACCCATTGATTACAGTCAGATACACCCATAGATATTATTCAGATACATCGATATAGATATGAGACAGATATCACTCAGCCATGCTTCAATATAAAGCCACATTACAAGGTTAAGCAGTTTACACCCCCGAATCTACGGAATAAACCCCCAAAAATCAACAAAAATAGCAGGAGGACTTAGAATAACAATGTAGAACGACGTAGAACTTAGAAGAACGACGTATAACTTAGAAGAACGACGTATAACAAAGAA
Organism: Arachis duranensis; assembly: GCF_000817695.3. Classification (NCBI taxonomy): domain Eukaryota; kingdom Viridiplantae; phylum Streptophyta; class Magnoliopsida; order Fabales; family Fabaceae; genus Arachis; species Arachis duranensis. The sequence continues at coordinate 21,427,701 of NC_029777.3, forward strand.
GCAAGAGTAATAGTAAACCCTAGCAGAACGACGTAGAAGAAAAGTAAAATATACAGTATTTTAATGGACTTACGTTGAGTATTCTTGGATTGTTTTTTCTTCAGATTCTTCACAGAGAGGTTGATGGTGTTTTGATGCAGTTTTCGAACTACGATTTATATCTTTTGAAACTTGATTTTCGCTCGAAAATGAGAGGGTTTCGTTGTTTTGAAAGTGCCTTGAGAAATGGAAGAAGTGGAAGAAGTGGAAGAGTCTCCCATACGTAACCGTTCGAATGCTCAGCGCGTGATTTGGACGCGGCATCCTATCTCTCTTTCATGCGCGTGATTCGTGTTTGGGCTGGGCCAACTTGGTTGCTTGTAGGCTTGTATGTGTAGCAGGCCCGAAAAACAATATATTTAGTTATTCAAACAAAGTCTAGTTGTGGTTTTTTTTTTGGACCTGAGTCTAGTTGTGGTTTAACCATAATATTTTTTGGGGCTGGGCCCGTGATATGTTAAGGAAATGTCTGGATCTATATTGGGCCATCTCTTGGACCCAAAGGGAAGTTAGTAGTCAATGATATTAAGGCCCAATAGATTAATCAATTGGTACCTGGCTAGCCCGTGAGATGCCCTGCCAATACGCCACCAAAAAGTGAAGAAAATAAAAAAACATAATTTTGATGATTGAGATTGTCATCAAATTGACAAATTGTATCTTGTGACTTAAGTAAATATTATTAGTTCTGATACTCATTAAATAAACGCTCATCATATAAAGGGAAGGATATGGTTACAATGTCTATATTATTAATCTATCAAAAGTGCACTAGACAACAGAAAGCAAATATCTGATAGACTCTCTGTAAGAAAGAGAATAACAGAATTGGAAGGGAGTGAGCACTCTAATGCAAACCATGCTGTCGAGGGGAAGTTAGTTACAGAGCAGAGACACGTGGCTGCTGACCCACCTTCTGCAGAAGTGCGTAGAAGCATGAGAGGACGCATCATAAATACCAAATGGAAGGATTATGCAAAATAGTTAGAGCCTGGTATGGTGTTATTCTATCCTCTGTTTCTCCCTATTCTGGTTACATGATATTCATCGTTCTGCTCTAACCAATTCTTCTTCTCACCAGGCCCTAACGCAAGATCAGAAATGGCTGCGTTCCTTTTCCTTGCTTCACTTAATTCTTCTTAGTTTCAACCACTGTTCATTGTTATTTTTCTTGTCTTCAAGTAATACTTCAATTCATATAACTACAAACTCCTTGTAATTAAATTCTGATTTGTCAATACAACATCTCTTTTCCCCTTGCGTTACTAAGTACCTTCCACTCTCTCTCTATTACAATGAACATAGTAATTATAAAATTTCGCAATACTTCAAAATATATAACTTAAATTAAGATTATATTTTATTATTTTTTAATGTGATCATTGTTAGACTCTATTTCCCAGTTTGGGTCAAAAGAAGTGGTCCGCGTAAGAACATCCCTCTTAGAACATATTTGTTGTAATTTGGGTCTAAGCAAAAATTTTTTTTTCAAACACTGTGAATAACAGATTAAGAAAGTCTAAATACTAACACTTTTATTAAAATTTAGCCAATATTTAATCAGTAAAAGAAATGTAAATAATTTTATACTATTAGATAAAAATATTACAGTATTAAAAATACTAATAATAAGTAATTAATAACTACAAATCATAATAAAATTTACTGACCCTAACACTTTTTTAAAAAATTTTAACACATGTCTAAATATATTATTTACCTTTAATAGTTATATTTCTCGTATTGTTATCGGCCTGCTTGAATATCAAAGTCTCATACTATTACATCTTTACCATAGTGAATCTGACAACTTAAAATAAAGATGTTTGTTGAGTGTCATGTCTTAATCCTACAAATTCATATCCTACAACTATAACTAAAACTATATCAGGTAATCCTAATTTCATCTCTGAAACAAGTATATTCTTTATTTTATTTTTTATTTTCAAATTAAAAAATTTATCTAATAATAAAAAAATGTAATTTAAACGAATTTAAACGATGTGCGTGAATTTAAACGAATTTAAACGAATTTAGTTAAACTTAAATCTAATTTTTTAAAATAAATAAATAAATAAATAAAATTGGGTCATTCTATAATATATAGACCAAGGGGGTATATATATATATATGGCCATTTCTATGGTATTTATGAGTTTTTGTCTAAATGTTGCCTAACTTACTTTTTGTAGTAAGTTATAATATTGAATACTATATATAGGAAAACAACGAAATCTTAAAAGTAAATATGAATTCAATACATATTCTTCATATTTGGTCCTACCCTACAACTCGACTCAACAATAACGATTCACATAATTCGGACGAGCTAAAATATAGGTCTCTATAATCTGTGTTCGAGCTAAACTAGGAAGCAAGTCAGATGCTCTCTCATTATTTTTGTTATCACCATTAAAGTGATAAGAACTTTAAATATAGGGTAACTTCCATTTTATAAAGGTATAATTATTCATGTTTATCTAAAGTCATTTTTAAAATATAATCATATATTAATATTTTAGATACTAATTTAACTAAAAAGTGTACAGAATGTCTCTGGTACGGTTTAGGAGGAGGATCGGGAACTTGCGGGTCGAGGCGGATGTCGGATTGTCCAGGCGGAGCGGAGGGGTGGTACCTGCAAAGACACTCCGACGCTCAAGTCAGAATAGATCTAAGAGGTTGGAAGTGTGAGGGATGAATGAATACCTGGAGGGACTTGGGTCCTCTTATTTATAGGAGACGGGGATCGTCTTATCTTATCTTGTTTGGTTAAGATAAGGGAGGTGTTTGAATTTGAAAGTTGGTTAAGAGCTCCATAGGGCCGATTTTGGGCCTTTCAGAGGGGGGAGACGGGTTGGTCCGAGGAGCCGGGTTCGGATCTGGTCTCGGGTCCGGGATCCGTGGACCGGGTCCGTAACAGTTGCCCCCGCAGCGAGAGAGCGAGCAAGGTCGGTTTGTCGCTGGGAGGTGAGGTGTTTTTATCGTGAAAACGCGTCTTCAGTCTTTCTCGAGTGTTCGTTTGGTTTTTCGTGATGAGGTCGGCGTTCCGGTTTCGTCTTGTGAAAGATTCGTCTGACCGTTTTTGGTCTAGACGTGACCCTTCCGTGCCTGCTGCGCCTGTTGCGTCCTTCGAGGCGTGATTTGTTTTTCCAAGGGGGCATTTATTGCGAGGGGATTTTTTCCCTTTTTTGCCCCTACGAGTCTTTATTGTGCCTAGGGTTGATCGTGTCTTTTTGCTTCCTTTTGAAACCGTTTTTGCTTTTGTTTCAGTTCCCTCGTCCGTTTTTCCTCTTCTCAAAAGAAAACTCTTCATCTGAAAGGGAACTCCTCTTCTCTCCGTGGTTTTTTCCTTTTGGTGCTGCTTTGCTTCTTCTGTTTTTCTAGCTCTCCTCAAGCTTCCTTCTGAATTACCAGGTTGGCATGCTTTGCCTTTTTTCTTTTTTACTTTATGAATGCTTGCTCTGTTTTCGCCATGCGTTGTTCTGCCTGTTTCCCTTTTTTACTGTTTGTTTATTGTGTTTGGTATTTGTTTTTTGAGTTTCGGGGGAGGGGCTGAGCACCGCCGTGTTTATTTTAATTGTAGTGGTGGGTCACCGCGTCGGGTTGGTAGTGGTGTTAGGTTTTCGTCTTGCTACTGCGTAGAGTTAGTAGGCTGATGGTGGTGCTCCTCCCTGTTTTAGGTATGCAGCGTCGGAGAAATGAGGGTGTGGGAGCCCCAGTAGCCCCCTCCAGGGGCGTTCCCAATCGCTATGGTTGGGTGACCAGCGATGTATAGGGCGTTCCGTCGCGGATGACGGAGGGTGATCTTCAGCGGCTCCGTGATCAGGGGGCAATCTGTGGTGGTGGCGATGAGGAGGGGCGGTATGAGCTCGTGCTCCCTGATGCCGACGAGCGCGTCTGTTATTTGAACCTTCATTCGCCCACCGTGCCGGACTAGATGTGGGTTTATGAGTCTATGTTTACTCGGCTTGGCGTGCGGTTCCCGTTTTCGCTATTTGTCCAGGGTTTGCTTAGTCGGTGTTTCGTAGCGCCGTCTCAGCTTCACCCGAACAGTTGGGCTGCCGTGCGATGCTTTGAGCTGGTGTGCCGGTATCTTGATCTTCCGGCTTCTGTTCCCGTTTTTCTTTTTCTTTTATTATGCACTCTTCTGACTAAGGAGGGGAAGCATAAGAAAGGATATATGTCTTTCCGTGCTCAACCTCATCGCCGGATTTTTTGTTTGTTTGAGGATTCTTTTCATGGGTTTAAATGGGAGTATTTTAAGGTGCGTCCCGTTCAGGGGCACCATCCGTTTTGGCTTACATTGGAGGGCGAGCGCCGGTTTTTGACGTATTGGAATTTTGGTGCTGGCCCGTCGGTTCTGACGAAGATTACTTATGATGATTTATCTCGGGAGGATAAGGACATTGCCAGCGTTTTGTGGCATTTGTTTGGCGAGCGTCCATTGAATCCTCGAGACGTTATGGGGTTCCTAAGGCTTGTCGGACATATATTGGTGTGTTTTTTTTTTTTAAACTTTTCTCCTGCTTCTTTTCAGTTGAGATAGCTGGCGGGTTGACTTCTTTGGCGAGGCTGAAGGCAGTGCTGGTCCGGGAGGAGGGGTCGTCGTCTCCGTCTACTCCTGTTTCGAATCCGGCTGTGGATTCTCAGGCTGCTTCTCAGGGTGTGGTTTCTTCGGGGGCGCCTACTGGTGCTCAGGCTCCTCCCGGTCCTGCGAGCTCGCCTGAGGTCGTCGTGGTGACGGCTGCTGAGGCTTCTCGGAAGAGGAGTAGACCTGAGGAGCCGGGTAGCGAGACTTTTGAGGAGGAGGGTTTGATACCTAGTGTGATGGACCGACGTTTCGATGCCACAGGGTTTATTGATCAGCACTTGATGCCTGGAACGGAGTCATTTTTTGATGGCTGTGATGTCTCGTTCCAGGCAAAGTCGGTTTATCGTGCCCTTCTTCGCTCTGCCGTAGTTGTTCGGAAGGCCGAGCCCGTGATGGCTCAAGTTGGTTTGTTGGAAAAGAAGCTTCGGCAGTCTCAAGCTGAGGTGGCTAAGCTGAAGGAGGAGCTTGAGGCTGCCCATGTTGCGAAGGAGAGGGCGGTGAAGTCTTCCGAGGAGGCCGGGGCGGAGATTCTCCGACTTGCCGGTGTTGAGACTTCGCTTCTTTCTCAATTGGCAGAGGAGCGGCAGCGTGCTTCGGATGCGGGCTCTCAGGCTGCCGTGCTTCTTGCTGAGTCGGAGGCTCTGAAGGCCGAGGTTGATGCTTTGAAAAAGGAGAAGACGGGGCTGTTGGCTGACGCTAAGGATGCTATCGCTGCTACCGAGGAGACGATGAAGGCACAGGTTCTGGTGCTGGCTCCTGGCGTGGACGTGTCCATGATGGGAGCGTTTAAGGTTGTTCGTGATGGTCGGATTGTCGACCTTGAATAGCTTTTTAATCCCTGTAATTAGTATTTTGAACTTTGCTTGTTTCTGAATATTTCGAATGGCTAAGGGCCGTAACTTCGTTTTAATGGTATTTTCGGCCGTCGGGGCCTTTTTGTATGATCCGTATTGTGGTGTTTTTGGCCGTTCGGGCCTTCTTGTGTATTATGAGCTATTTCGTTTGTTTTCTCGTTTTCCTCAACCGTCGTCTGGTCGGTTTTTATGGATATCCGCGTGTTCGGCCAAAGATTAAAATATAAATAAAGGGTAAAAATAGAAAGAAAAATAAAGGGCGACCTATTTAATTTTGGTTTAAGTGTAGTATCTTCGCAAGTTGGCCGCGTTCCAAGTCCTTGGGACTTCGTTGCCGTTGAGTCGTTCGAGTTTATACGCTCCTTTACCGATTACGGCCTTGATTCTGTATGGTCCTTCCCAGTTGGGGGTGAGTTTTCCTTCCCCTGGGGTCGGAGGACCGATATCGTTTCATTGTAGGACAAGGTCGTCGGCTGCGAACTCCCGTCGGATAACACCGTGATTGTATCTTAGGCTGATTCTTTGTTTGAGCGCTAACTCTTTTGATGTGAGCTATGCTTCTCTCTTCGTCAATAAGATCTCGTTCTGCTTCCTCGTTGTTACTTCCGACTGTTTTCCTGGGGCTGGGGTCCCCGATTTCCACTGGGATGACTGCTTCTACGCCGTATGTTAATCGGAAAGGCGTTTCCCCCGTGCTCGTTTGGGGTGTTGTTCGGTACGACCATAGAACTGACCCTAACTCGTCTGCCCACAGTCCTTTAGCTTCGTCGAGCCGTTTCTTAAGTCCTTTAACGATTATTTTGTTTGTAGATTCCACCTGTCCGTTTGTTTGGGGGTGTTCTACCGAGCTGAAGCGATGGGATATGTGTAATCCTTCTAGGAATTCTCTGAATTTTTTGTCGGTAAACTGGGTTCCGTTGTCTAAGATGATGACCTCGGGGATTCCGAATCGGGTGATGATCTGTCGCCAAACAAATTTCCGACACTGGGTCGCCGTTATGGAGGCCAGAGGTTCGGCCTCGATCCATTTGATGTAGTAATCTATGGCGACGATGAGATATCTGAGTTGGCCGGGCGCTGCGGGGAAGGGTCCGACGAGATCGATTCCCCAACTGCCGAACGGCCGTTCAGCCGATATGGTGTTGAGTTGGTGTGGGGCGGCTTGGTGGATATTGGCGTGTCTTTGGCATTTGTCACAGCTTTTTGCCAATTGTATAGAATCTCGAATGATTGAAGGCCAGAAGTAGCCAGCCCTGATGATCTTTTGGGCTAGCGTTTTTCCTCCGACGTGGTGACCGCAGCAGCCTTCGTGGATCTCGCGGAGTATGTACTCCGTGTTCCCGGGTTCGACGCATTTGAGTAGGGGTTGTGAGAACCCGCGTTTGTATAGTTGTCCTGCTATGATGGTATAGTTGGCGGCTTCCCTTTTTATTCGCCTTCCCTCTTTTGGGTTTGACGGTAAGGTTCCGTTGAGGAGGTACTGCAGGATAGGGTATGTCCAAGATTCCTGGTTTGAGGATGCTAGATGTGCGTTGATTATCATTGACACGGAGGGCGATCTAATAACTTCCTGAATTAGCGACTTGTTACCGTGTCCTGATTTGGTACTGGCTAGTTTGGAAAGTAGGTCCGCCCTGGCGTTTCGTTCTCTGGGAACGTGTTGTATGGTAATGCTTTCGAATCCTCTTTTTAATTCGTTTACTTTGTTGAGGTATTGTTGGAGCAGGGGATCTCGTGCCTGGTAGCTTCCGTTGATTTGGGAACTGACTATCTGGGAGTCGGTATTTACTTCAAGGACCTTTGCACCGACTTCTCGGGCTAGGGTCAGGCCTGCTAAGAGGGCCTCGTATTCCGCTTGGTTATTTGATACTGGAAATTCGTATCGTACTGATTGTTCAATTGTGATCCCGTTTTGGTTTTCGAGTATAATTCCGGCACCTCCGTGAGTGGAGTTTGATGAGCCGTCGACGTGCAGTTTCCATGGTTCGGGGGTGAGCTTGACCGGAGTCATTTCAGCGATGAAATCGGTCAAGACCTGCGCTTTGATGGCGTTCCGGGGTTCGAACCTGATCTGGAATTGGGATAACTCGATGGACCATGCTAGCATTCTTCCTGCTAAGTCGGGCTTCTGTAATACCTGTTTGACCGCTTGGTTGGTTCGGACTGTTATGGGGTGAGCTTGGAAGTATTGTCGTAGGCGACGGGAAGTCGAGAGGAGTGCGAAAGCTAGTTTTTCTAAGCGTGAATAGCGAGTTTCTGCATCCTGTAGGACCTTGCTTATGAAGTATATGGGTTTTTGCTCCTTTTTCTCATTTTCCCGGATGAGTGCTGCTGCGAGTGCTTCTTCTGTTATGGAGAGGTACAGGTAAAGTGTTTCCCCTGTTTGGGGTTTGACGAGGATCGGTGGTTCCGCTAGAACCCTCTTGAAGTGTTGGAATGCGTTTTCGCACTCCGTCTCCCATTTAAAAGGGGTTCCTTTTTTCATTAGTTTGAAGAAAGGGATTGCCTTTTGGGCCGATGCCCCGAGAAACCGGGATAGCGCGGTCAGTCGGCCGGTAAGCTTTTGGATGTCTTTGAGGTTTTTGGGACTTGTCATCTCGAGGACGGCACGACATTTCTCTGGGTTTGCTTCAACTCCGCGTTGCGTAATCATGAAGCCGAGGAACTTTCCTGCTTCCATTCCGAAGGCGCATTTTGCCGGGTTGAGCCGCATTTGGTGTTTTCGTAGGGTGTTCATTATTACCTTGAGGTCGTCGGTTAGTTGCTCACCGGATTCGGTCTTGGCGAGCATATCGTCTATGTAGACTTCTACTTTGTTTCCAGACAGGTCACGAAATATCTTGTTAACAAGTCTTTGATAGGTGGCTCCGGCGTTTTTTAAGCCGAAGGGCATTACTGTGTAGCAGAAGGTTCCGTCCGGGGTGATAAATGCTGTTTTTTCTTTGTCCAGTCGGTGCATCGGGATCTGGTTGTAGCCGGAATATACATCCATGAAGCTGAGGTATCGGTGGCCGGATGCTGCGTCTATTAGCCCGTCGATGTTTGGTAGGGGGAAGGCATCCTTCGGGCATGCTTTGTTGAGGTCTGTGTAGTCGACGCACATTCGCCATTTCCCGTTAGATTTTCTTACCAGTACGACGTTGGCTAGCCAGGTCGTATAAGGGAGTTCCCGGATGAAGTTGGCTTCGAGCAGGGCTTTCACTTGTTTTCGGACCTCGGCGGCTCGGTCTGGTGACATTTTCCGTCTTCTTTGCGCCACGGGTTTGGCTAGGGGGTCTACCGCCAGATGGTGAGACATCAGGTCGGGACTTATTCCCGGCATATCGGCTGGGGGGA
>NC_029777.3:21437091-21446684 GCF_000817695.3 Arachis duranensis
GATTCTTTAACTGGAATCTTCGTGGTATAGGCTAGAACTGATGGCGGCATTCAAGAGAATCCGGAAGGTCTAACCTTGTCTATGGTATTCTGAGTAGGATTCAATGATTGAATGACTGTGACGTGCTTCAAACTCCTGAGGGCGGGGAGTTAGTGACAGACGCAAAAGAATCACTGGATTCTATTCCGGCCTGATCAAGAACCGACAGATGGATAGCCGTGCCGTGACAGGGTGCGTTGAACATTTCCACTGAGAGGATGGGAGATAGCCACTGACAACGGTGAAACCCTTGCATAAGCTTGCCATGGAAAGGAGTAGGAAGAATTGGATGAAGACAGTAGGAAAGCAGAGAGACGGAAGGGACAAGCATCTTCATACGCTTATCTGAAATTCCTACGAATGAATTACATAAGTATCTCTATCTTTATCTTTATATTTTATTCGCATATCAGCATACCCATTTGAGTTTGCCTGACTAAGATTTACAAGGTGACCATAGCTTGCTTCATACCAACAATCTCTGTGGGATCGACCCTTACTCGCGTAAGGTTTATTACTTGGACGACCCAGTACACTTGCTGGTTAGTTGTGCGAAGTTGTAGTGATCACAATTTCGTCCACCACTGCGTCTACTAACCCGTCGATGTTTGGTAGGGGGAAGGCGTCCTTCGGGCAGGCTTTGTTGAGGTCTGTGTAGTCGACGCACATTCGCCATTTTCCGTTAGATTTTCTTACTAGTACGACGTTGGCTAGCCAGGTTGTGTAGGGGAGTTCCCGGATGAAGTTGGCTTCGAGTAGGGCTTTAAATTGATTCTTGACTTCGGCGGCTCGGTCTGGTGACATTTTTCGTCTTCTTTGTGCTACTGGCTTAGCTTGGGGGTCCACGGCTAGATGGTGAGACATTAGGTCGGGGTTTATTCCCGGCATATTGGCTGGTGTAAATGCGAACAGGTCTCTGTTCTATTTCAAGAGTTGGGAGAGTTCTTCTTTAAGATCGTACGGGAGGTTTCTGTTAATGAAGGTGTATTCCTCTTTGGTTGGCCCTATTTGTAGCTTTTCCATGTCTCCTTCTGGTTCCGGCCTAGGTTGGCCGTCTAGTCGTGCGTCTAGGTCGGCAAGGAATATTCCGGCCGCGTCCCGGGATTTTTTCCTTAGGGCTAGGCTATTGTTGTCGCATTCGGCTGCGACTTCTCGGTCTCCGTGAATGGTTCCGATGGAACCGTCGTCGGTTCTGAACTTCATGAGGAGGTATTTGGTAAAGATGACTGCAGAGAAGTCGTTGATCGTTTTCCTTCCGAGAATGACGTTATAGGCTGTGGAGTCTTTTAGGACTACGAATTCAGATAGGATTGTCTTTCTCTGATTGCTTGTTCCTATGGTGATGGGGAGGGTAATCGAGCCATCTGGTTTGAGAAAGTTGTCTCCGAGGCCCGTGACGCCGTGGCGGTGTGTTTGGAGGTTGTCGTTGCGGAGCCCGAGTTTGTCGAAGGCTCCTCGGAAAAGGATGTTGGAATCTGCGCCGGTGTCTACCAGTATTCTTCTTACTAGTCCTGTTCCGATTCGGGCTGAGATGACGAAGGGCGCATCTTCGGCCGAGGTGCCGTGTTGGCAGTCTTCTGGTAGGAAAGTTATCGTGTTGTCAGCCGTGGCGACTGGGTCTTGGTTTCTGATGGCCATTATCTTGAGGTCTTTTTTCATTGTTAGTTTTGATTTGCTTGATATGTCCTTGCCTGTGATGACGTTTACTATGATGGTCGGGTCTTCTTCCGGGCTTTCCCTGGGGGGTAGCTTTTGAGTTCTCGGGTTACGCCCTTCTCTTTCTGACGACTTGTCTCTGTCGGTGCGCCTTGGTTCTCTGATGATTTTGGCGAATTCCGGGAGTTTGTCGTCTCGTATGGCCTGTTCAAGAGCGTCTTTAAGGTCAAAACAATCTTGTGTTTTGTGGCCGTAGCCTCGGTGGTAGTCACAGTAGAGGGTTTTGTTGCCTCCTGTCCTTTCCTTGAGTGGTCGGGCTCTGGGGATGACGCCTCGATCTACTATTTGGTGGTATATCTCCGTAATTGGTGCTGTTAGGGGCGTGTAATTAGAGAATTTTCCTATTCTCGGTGGCCGGTTGGCCGGCCTGGGGTGGTCCCGTTGGTTCTCTTTAGGTGGTGGGTTATGACGGGGAGCCGAGTTGCCGTGTTGGGTAGCGGCGTGCTGCCGTTTGTTGGCAGTGACGACCTGGCTGACTTCCTCGTCGTTGATGTAGTTCTTGGCGACGTTCTGAATCTCGTGCATGGAAAATCTTCATTCATGAGCCCGTTAGTTAGGCAGAGGCTTGCAACGGAGTCCGTGAGTCCGTCGACCGTCAAGCATTCATCGTTGAAGCGGTCGAGGTATTTCCTTGTGGATTCTTCTTGCTTCTGTGTGACCCCTAACAAGCTGATGGGGTGTTTGGCTTTGGTGATTCTGGTTGTGAATTGGGCCATGAATTTTCGTGCTATGTTGTGGAAGTTGGCTATGGATCCGTTTGGGAGGGCGTTGAACCATTTGATCGCTGGTCCGGCAAGGGTTACCGGGAAGGCTCTGCATCGGACTGCGTCGGATGCTCCTTCTAAGTTCATTCTGGCCTCGAAGGCCGTTAGATGTTCTTGAGGGTCCTTAGTTCCATCATACTTCATGTCGGTGGGTTTGTCGAAACCTTTGGGGAGTTTTGCTCTTAAGATTCTTTCTGTGAAGGGCGTGGCTCCCATTATGATGTGGTCGTTTCTCGTGCATTTGGTGTTTCGTCGTCTCGGGTCTTCGTCCGAGTCGTGTTGACGACTTAGATCGTGGGACGCGCTGCAGTGGTGTTTCTTGTTGTGTCGCCGTTCTGGCGATTTCTCGTGTCGATGGTTACGTGAGATACTGCGGCCATCTCTCCTATCGTGTTGTCGGGTTGGCGACCTTCCGCGGTAGGATCGTGGCCTGGAAGTTGCCTGGCTTCCGTATTCGTTGGCGTATTTTCCTCTGTCGGTTAGTTTGCCTTCAAGTTCCTGGACCCGGAGGCAAAGATCCTGGATGATCTGTGCCGCTTTGTCCCTTGCTTTCTCGGGATGTTGCGGGTCCGTGACTATGTGTTTGTTCGTGCGGTGGATGGTACTTGCTATCCTTGCTTGGTTCGTGACCTCCTGGTGTTCTGGGGCCGGACGACGTGGTTGGGAGTCATCCTGATTTGAAGGATTTTCCTCCAGGGTGCCTTCCATCCGGTTCGACTGTCGCAAGTCCCCACAGACGGTGCCAATGTACAGAATGCCTCTGGTACGGTTTAGGAGAAGGATCGGGAACCTGCGGATCGAGGCGATGTCGGATTGTCCAGGCGGAGCGGAGGGGTGGTACCTGCAAAGACACTTCGACGCTCAAGTCAGAATAGATCTAAGAGGTTGGAAGTGTGAGGGATGAATGAATACCTGGAGGGACTTGGGTCCTCTTATTTATAGGAGACGGGGATCGTCTTATCTTATCTTGTTTGGTTAAGATAAGGGAGGTGTTTGAATTTGAAAGTTGGTTAAGAGCTCCATAGGGCCGGTTTTGGGCCTTTCGGAGGGGGGAGACGGGTTGGTCCGAAGAGCCGGATTCGGATCTGGTCTCGGGTCTGGGATCCGTGGACCGGGTCCGTAACAAAAAGTATAACTTAAAAAAAAAAACTGTAAAAGCATACTCAAAAATGACAAAATAATATATATTATTTATGTGTCCAAATTACGTCGTTCATTTGAAAAAAATAAACTATCAAAATATATCTAAAAATCTATATTTTTGATAAAAATAATCTTAAAAATATCGATAATAAATAAATTCTTAAAAATTAAAAAATATGAAAAAACCCAAATATTAACTATATCCTCCAAAACATATAGAGATGGAATTGTAATGTAATTTTTTTATGAGTATAGTGAAAAACAAGAGATATTAATCTTTAAAATTCGGTGACTTTACATTTGGTGAATTTTTCGTGAATGACCTAAAATATTTTTGAAAAATGAAAAAAGTGTTGTGATAAGTTCAAAGATGTGGATGCCCATTTATTATATGGGTGGCTGTTTTTTTCCTATGAAGAAATGAAACTTTCAAGCTAAACTCAAATTAAATGAAGTTTGGAATAGTCAATACTTTACCTCTATAAATAGTGAGGTCTAAGAGAGTTGAGATACACACTACACATCAATAAAACAATTCTCTCTCTTTATGTTGCAATACTTCTTTCTCTCTCTTTATATTTTTTTATTTTATATTTGTTACCTCTTATTTATTTATTTATTTATTTATTTTATAACACGTTATCAGCACGAAGCTCTAACGAAATTTTAGGAAGACTCCAGGTAACAAATTTTCATTATGTTGAAGCTCTTTTATCTTGAATTCAATGCTCTTAATATATCTGAAAATAATTATTTATCATGGATACTAGATGTTAAAATCCATCTTGATTCAATGGATCTTGGAGATACCATTAAGGCTGAAAATAATCCCAGAAGGATAAAGCCAAAGCTATGATTTTCCTTCGTCGTCATCTTGAAGTATGATTGAAAAATGAATATCATACATTAAAAGATCCTGCAGATCTGTGGAAAGACCTTAAAGAAAGGTACAATCATCGAAAGACGGTGATACTTCCTCAAGCCCGATATGTTAGAGAAAATTTTTTTGACCTTCCATGTCTCGAATATGCTCCTGCAGCAGCAGTATCGAGAAATGGAATTTAAAAATATTCTGAGTTAATTTCTTGCTTTCTTGTTGCTGAACGCAACAATGAGTGACTCTTAAGAAATCATGAAGCGCGCCCAGCTGGCACTGCCCCATTTTCTGAAGCAAATGCGGCAAATTATAACCTTAGAAGAGGTAAATGGCAAGATTTTAATAACAAGAAAAATTATGGAAGGAAAATGAATTATGTTCACAAGAGAGGATCTCACCAAAAGTGGGATAAAGAAAGAAACAATGGGCAAAGTAAATCATTAAGGATAAATGCTTCCGTTGTGGTGGAAAGGGCCATTGGTCACGTACCTGTCGTACCCCAAGGCACCTAGTTGATCTTTATCAAGCATCCTTGAAAAGGGATGACAAAAGAAAGGAAACAAATTTTGTTTCAAATGATGAAAATTCCACCACTTATTATAATGTATCTAATTTCTTTAAGGATTCTGAAGGAAATTTTGGCTACTTGATCAACACTAGAATAGTTTGATATATGTATGTGTTTGTTAAGTATTCATGTGAATAATTTTACTGTGCATGTACTTCCACTCATTTTATTATTATTATCATTTGTTTTTTGAAGAAAAATGGCAAGGATATATTCTGAAGATATTTGCCTTGCGGATAGTGCAAGTTTGCACACTATTCTTAAAAGTGATATATATTTTACCCATCTTGTATCAAAAGAAGAGTATGTTAATACTATTATTGGCTCGGACAATGTGATAGAAGGCTCCGGAAGAGTTATAATTTTGTTTCCTAGAGGAAAAAAATTTGTAATAAACAATGCACTATTATCTACCAAATCTCTGAGGAACTTGTTGAGTTTCAAAGATATTTGTCGAACTGGATATCATATTGAAACAATGAATGAGGGAAATCATGAGTATTTATGTATCACAACTCATGATTTAAATAAAAAGGTTATATTAGAAAAATTGCCCTCACTTTCATCTGGGTTATATTATACAAAGATTAGTGCAATTGAATCACATGCCATTGTAAACCAGAAGTTTACTAGCCCAAATGAATTCATAACTTGGCATGATAGATTGGGTCATCCGAGAACAACCATGATGAGGAGAATTATTGAAAACTCCCATGGTCATTCACTAAAGAACCAGAAGATTCTTAAATCTAGTGAATTTTGTTGTGCTGCGTGTTCTCACGGAAAGTTAATTTTAAGGCCATCACCAGTAAAGATTGGATTTGAGTCCTCTGAATTCCTAGAAAGGATTCAAGGTGATATATGTGGACCTATTCATCCACCATGTGGATCTTTTAGATATTTTATGGTCCTTATAGACGCATCTTCGAGATGGTCACACGTGTGCTTATTATCTTCTCGCAACCTGGCGTTTGCGAGATTACTGGCTCAAATTATTCGATTAAAAGCACAATTTCCAGAAAATCCAATAAAAGCAATTTGTCTTGATAATGCTGGTGAATTTACTTCCCAAGCATTTGACGCTTATTGTATGGCTAATGGAATAAGTGTTGAACATCCAGTAGCTTATGTTCACACACAAAATGGGTTAGCATAATCACTTATTAAGCGCCTCTAATTAATTGCTAGACCCTTGCTTATGAGAACAAATCTTTCAACTTTGGTTTGGAGTTACCATCAGTTCTCTCCTATGCAATTAGCTTTTGGCCAGCAGCCAAATGTCTCCCATTTAAGAATATTTGGGTGTGCGATATATGTTCCCATTGCACCACCTAATCGCACCAAAATGGGATTCCAAAGAAAATTGGGAATATATGTTGAATATGATTCTCCCTCTATAGTGAGGTATCTTGAGATACAAACGGGAGATGTATTTAAAGCCCGATTTGCGGATTGTCATTTTGATGAATCAAAATTTTCGACATTAGGGGGAGAGAATAAGCTTCCTGAAAAGGAACTTAATTGGAATGCATCATCGTTGATGCATTTAGATCCTCGATCAGGGCAATGTGAACTAGAAATTCAAAAGATTATACATTTGCAAAGAATAGCAAATGAATTGTCTGATGCATTTTTCGATACAAAGAGAATAACCAAATCTTATATACCAGCAGAAAATGCCCCAATTCGAATTGATGTTCCAGTAGGACAAATAGCCACTAAAGCAAATACACGCCAGAAGCGTGGCAGGCCTATCGGTTTCAAAGATAGAAATTCTCGAAAGAGAAAAGAGGTAAATACTATTCTTGTTGAAAAAGACATTGTAAAGACATCTGCAGTTGTCCAAAATTCTGATATAACGCCAGAAGACGTTCAGGTACCTGAAAATTGTAAAAATGACGAGATCTCGATAAATTATGTCTTTACAGGAGAGAAATGAGACCGAAATAAGACAATTGTCAATGAAATATTTTCATATAATGTGGCATTGAATATCATGCATGATAGTAAGGATCTTGAGCCAAGATCAGTCGAAGAATGTTGACAAAGGAATGATTGGCCAAAATGGAAAGAAGCCATGAAGGCTGAGTTAGACTCACTTGCAAAACGTGAAGTCTTTGGACCTGTAGTCCGTACACCAGAAGATGTAAAACCTGTTGGATACCGGTGGATATTTGTGAGAAAACAAAATGAGAAAAATGAAGTTGTGCGCTATAAAACCCGACTTGTGGCACAAGGTTTTTCACAAAGGCCCGGTATAGATTATGAAGAAATGTATTCCCCTGTAGTGGATGCGATAATATTGCGTTATTTGGTTAGTTTATCTGCATATCATAAACTGCATATGCATTTAATGGATGTGGTAACAACCTATTTATACGTCTCATTAGATCGGGATATCTATATGAAAGTCCCTGAAGGACTAAAGATATCTAAACCATCCAATGAATATTCACAAGGGTTATACTCAGTCAAATTGCAAAGATCTTTATATGGTCTAAAGCAATCTGGACGAATATGGTATAATCGTCTTACTGAGTATCTGGCCAAAAATGAATTCAAGAATGATGATTTCTGTTCCGGGGGTTACCTGAAACGTGTAGCTCGGTCGTCTGGCAAGACCCGAGGTGAGGGTGCTGTGACCCGAGCTTGATGTGCCGAGCGGCTGGTGGTTGTACCTGCAATGACACTCCGATGCTTAAGTTAGCATGGGTCCAAGCAGATATTGAGTAGAATTAGAGTATGAGTTATACCTGGGTGCTCCAGTGTATTTATAATGGTGAGATGTGGCCTCTTGTGGATAAGATAAGTTAGTTATCTTATCTTATCTTTATCTTATCTTTAAGTGAGGTCATCTTATCTTCAAGGGAACCGCCTTTATCTTTCTGGGCTTTGGCTGCCTTTAGATTGGGCTGTGTTCCTTTGTTTTGGGCCTGCTTTGGGCTCCTTTGGCGAGTTGGCCGAGCTCCTTGAGAAGAGGTCAGGCATTTGGCCGAGCTCTTTTGAGAAGAGGTCGGATAGTCTGACCTGAAGAGGTCGGTCGGCTTGTCGCTAAACATCCCGGGTCGGGCAGCTTGACCCAGGGTATGAACAGTGCCCCTGCTTGAGTTCGATCTTTCCATGGGATCATGCTTTTCAGAGTTTCGATCTCTTTGGAAGTCGTGCTCAAGCATCTGTCTGGCTTGTTTCTTTATTGCTTTACAATCTTTGCAGATTTTCTAGAGGTTTGGTACTTCACAGTCCAACCTCTTTTGAGCGATAGTGTGGGTTTTCCTTCTGGATCACGCCTTGCTTTAAGTTTGTGTTGACAACCCTCTGCTTTGGCGAAGTTGTCCTTGCGACTTGATATCCAGTCTTTTAGTGATTTGTCCAATGACTTTTTAGTGTTCTTTATATAGAACCTTTTTTTAGTCTTGGATGATGTTCGTAGACCTGTTTGAGATTGTGCCTTCTTTGAGTGGAGTTGTATCCTTTTTGGCTAAGCGCATTTGAGCCTTAAGTTGTTTCCCAACCTTTTGGCTTGTTCTTTTTTGAAGTTGTACTTGCGCCTCTTCTTTAGCTGATGTCGACCTGTATGACTTTGCCCCTGCTTGAGTTCGGACTTTTCCGTGAGACCGTGCTTTCAGAGTTTCGATCTCTTCGGGGAAGTCGTGCTCAAGCATCCTGACTTTGGTCGATCTTTGAGTAGTTTCTCTTTGTGTGAGTCTAGTATTGCCCCTTTTACTTTTGTTGAGGGGACTTTTCAACCTTCTTCCGACTTTGCTGTTCGGGCTTTTTAGTCATAATCCAACAACTTTTTAGGTAGTGTTCCGATGGGGAACCTTTTTTATAGTTTGTTTGGATGACTTTTTAGCTCTGTCTTTGAGGCTGTGCTTTTCTCTTTTTAAGTAGTGTCTTTGTTAAGACTTCGTACCTTTTAGCAAAACATTCTTGGCCTTCCTCTGGCCGTTTCGCGTGATGTTCCTAGCCTTCCTCTGGCCGTTTGTGAGATGTCTTTATCCGTTTTTGTGGATCTTTGTAGAGTGTCGGTACTTTGTTGTCCGACCTCTTTTGATCACTTCTGATTTTGTCCACTTTCTGCTTGGTCGAGGTGGTCCTTGGGGCTAATTTGTCCGACGACCTCTTAGTGTTTTTGTAGAACACTTTTTAGTCATTCTGAACAATTTTGATAGCCTTGTCATGGAGCCGTGGCTTTTTGGGCGGAGCTATGTCTGTTTCAGTGCACATTTTTCATTGGTCCGACTTCTTCTTGTCGGTCCAAGCTGTAGCTTTTGTTTGGTCCGACTTCTTCTTGTCGGTCTCTTCTGAGTTATGTCTGTAATCCTCTTTCTTGGACTTTGTTCAAGTCTCTTTTCAGGGATTACTTTTATAACTTTGTCGCTTGGGCCGACTTTGTCATGTCAGGTCCTCCTAAGTTATTTCTGTAATCCTCTTTCTTGGACCTTGTTCAAGTCTCTTTCAGGGATTACTTTTATAACTTTTGTCG
>NC_029777.3:21451124-21452932 GCF_000817695.3 Arachis duranensis
CGGGCATTTTGGCCGAGCTCTTTGAGAAGAGGTCGGGCATTTTGGCCGAGCTCTTTGAGAAGAGGTCGGGCATTTTGGCCGAGCTCTTTGAGAAGAGGTCGGGCATTTTGGCCGAGCTCTTTGAGAAGAGGTCGGGCATTTGGCCTGAAGAGGTCGGTCAGCTTGTCGCTAAGCATCCCGGGTCGGACAGCTTGACCCAGGGTATGAACAGTGCCCCTGCTTGAGTTCGATCTTTCCATGAGATCATGCTTTTCAGAGCGTCGATCTCTTTGGAAGTCGTGCTCAAGCATCTGTCTGGCTTGTTTCTTCATTGCTTTGCAATCTTTGTAGATTTTCTAGAGGTTTGGTGCTTCACAGTCCAACCTCTTTTGAGTGGTAGCGTGGGTTTTCTACCCTTGCCTTCTGGATCACGCCTTGCTTTAAGTTTGTGTTGACAACCCTCTGCTTTGGCGAAGTTGTCCTTGCGGCTTGATATCCGGACTTTTAGTGATTTGTCCAATGATTTTTTTTAGTGTTCTTTATGTAGAACCTTTTTTAGTCTCGGATGATGTTCGTAGCCCTGTTTGAGATTGTGCCTTCTTTGAGTGGGGTTGTATCCCTTTTGGCTAAGCACATTTGAGTCTTAAGTTGTTTCCTAACTTTTTAGCTTGTTCTCTTTTGAGATCGTACTTGCGCCTCTTTTTATCTGACGTCGACCTGTACAACTTTGCCCCTGCTTGAGTTCGATCTTTCCGTGAGATCGTGCTCTCTTTGGGGGAAGTCGTACTCAAGCATCCTGACTTTGGTCGATCTTGAGTAGTTTTATCTTGTGCGAGTTTGGCATTGCCTTTTTTAGTTTGTTGAGAGGTCTTTTCAGCCTTCTTCCGACTTGTTTGTCTTTGCTGTTCGGGCTTTTTAGTCATAATCCAACAACTTTTTAGGTAGTGTTCCGATGGGGAACCTTTTTATAGTTTGTTTGGATGACTTTTTAGCTCTGTCTTTGAGGCTGTGCTTTTCGCTTTTTAAGTAGTGTCTTTGTTAAGACTTCGTACCTTTTAGCAAAACATTCTTGGCCTTCCTCTGGCCGTTTCGCGTGATGTCTTTGTCCGTTTTTGTGGATCTTTGTAGAGTGTCGGTATTTTGTTGTCCGACCTCTTTTGATCACTGCCGGTTTTGTCCACTTTCTGCTTGGTTGAGGTGGTCCTTGGGGCTAACTTGTCCGACGACTTTTTAGTGTTCTTTGGTAGAACCTTTTTAGTTGGTCTGAACAATTTTGATAGCCTTGTCGTGGAGCCGTGGCTTTTTGGGCGGAGCTATGTCTGTTTTAGCGCACATTTTTCATTGGTCCGACTTCTTCTTGTCGGTCCAAGCTGTAGCTTTTGTTTGGTCCGACTTCTTCTTGTCGGTCCGACTTCTTCTTGTCGGTCTCTTCTGAGTTATGTCTGTAATCCTCTTTCTTGGACTTTGTTCAAGTCTCTTTTCAGGGATTACTTTTATAACTTTGTCGCTTGGGCCGACTTTGTCATGTCGGGTCCTCCTAAGTTATTTCTAGTAATCCTCTTTATTGGACCTCTGTCAGGTCTCTTTCAGGGATTACTTTTTATAACTTTTTTGTTTATGGGACGACTTCTTTACGTCAGTCCCTTCTCCAAGTTATTTTTGTAATCCTCTTTCTTGGACCTTTGTCAGATCTCTTTCAGGGATTACTTTTATAACTCTTTGTTTTAGGCTGACTTTATTATGTCAGGCCCTTCTAAGTTAAAGTAATCCTCTTTAATAGGGTTGGCCAGACCTCTTTCCAGGGTTTACTTATAACTTGGGTTGACTTA
>NC_029777.3:21456088-21462187 GCF_000817695.3 Arachis duranensis
ATGGGTATTAAACAGGTATTGAGTAGAATCAGAGTATGAGTTATACCTGGGTGCTCCAGTGTATTTATAATGGTGAGATGTGGCCTCCTGTTGATAAGATAAGTTAGTTATCTTATCTTATCTTTATCTTATCTTTAAGTGAGGTCATCTTATCTTCAAGGGAACCGCCTTTATCTTTCTGGGCTTTGGCTGCCTTTAGATTGGGCCGTGTCCCTTTGTTTTGGGCCTGCTTTGGGCTCCTTTGGCGAGTTGGCCGAGCCCTTTGAGAAGAGGTCGGGCATTTGGCCGAGCCCTTTGAGAAGAGGTCGGGCATTTGGCCGAGCCCTTTGAGAAGAGGTCGGGCATTTGGCCGAGCCCTTTGAGAAGAGGTCGGGCATTTGGCCGAGCCCTTTGAGAAGAGGTCGGGCATTTGGCCGAGCCCTTTGAGAAGAGGTCGGGCATTTGGCCGAGCCCTTTGAGAAGAGGTCGGGCATTTGGCCGAGCCCTTTGAGAAGAGGTCGGGCATTTGGCCGAGCCCTTTGAGAAGAGGTCGGGCATTTGGCCGAGCCCTTTGAGAAGAGGTCGGGCATTTGGCCGAGCCCTTTGAGAAGAGGTCGGGCATTTGGCCGAGCCCTTTGAGAAGAGGTCGGATAGTCTGACCTGAAGAGGTCGGTCGGCTTGTCGCTAAACATCCCGGGTCGGGCAGCTTGACCCAGGGTATGAACAATTTCTATCCATGTGTTTTCATAAAGAAAACCGCATCTGGATTCATTATAATTGCTGTGTATGTTGATGATTTAAATATCATTGGAACTCCTGAAGAGATTCCAACAATTATAAAAACTCTGAAAGAAGAGTTTGAGATGAAAGATCTTGGAAGGACTAAATTTTGTCTCGGCCTGCAGATTGAGCATACAAAAAATGGGATCTTTATTCATCAAGCGACATACACAGAGAAGATCTTGAAGAGATTTTATATGGATAAGTCACATCCATTAAGTAGCCCAATGATAATAAGATCTTTAGATTTGAAAAAGGATCAAGTCCGTCCTAAAGAAGATAATGAAGATATCCTTGGTCCTGAGGTGCCATATATTAGTGCCATTGGAGCGCTAATGTATCTTGCTAATAATACGCGACCTGACATATCATTCGTGGTGAATTTACTAGCAAGGTATAGTTCCTCTCCAACCAGAAGACATTGGAGTGGAATCAAGCAAATCTTTCGATATCTTCATAGGACGGTTGATATGGGATTATTTTATCCATATGAATCCAAGTCACAGTTAGTTGGCTATGCTAATGCTGGATACTTGTCTGATCCGCACAAAAGGAGATCTCAAACAGGATACCTATTCACATATGGTGGTATAGCTATATCATGGAGGTCCACGAAATAGACAATTGCTGCAACATCCTCTAATCATGATGAAATACTAGCGATACATGAAGCTAGTCGCGAGTGTTTTTGGCTGAGGAGTGTGATCCAATATATTCTATCATCGTGTGGACTGATTGATCAGAAGATAGCTCCAACTGTCCTATTTGAAGGTAATACAACATGCATTGCTCAACTTAAAGGTGGATACATTAAAGGTGATAGAACAAAGCATATTTCTCCCAAATTCTTTTTCACTCATGATCTTC
The DNA here is from genome assembly GCF_000817695.3 of Arachis duranensis. Classification (NCBI taxonomy): domain Eukaryota; kingdom Viridiplantae; phylum Streptophyta; class Magnoliopsida; order Fabales; family Fabaceae; genus Arachis; species Arachis duranensis. The sequence goes on from NC_029777.3 coordinate 21,457,715, forward strand.
AGAATCAAGGGACAATTGATATCCAACAGATCCACTCATGTGACAATCTGGCAGATTTGTTTACAAAGTTACTCCCAAAATCTTTTTTTGAAGGATTGGTACATCAGATTGGGATGCACCGATTTTGAGATATTAAATGATGTCGGCAAGAGGGGGAGACTGTACTCTTTTTTCCTTGGTCAGGTTTTTTTCCTATTGGGTTTTTCTTGACAAGATTTTTAATGAGGCAGTCTCTATCACTAAAGGGTATTGTACTCTTTTTCCTTTACTAAGATTTTTTTCCCACTGGGTTTTTCTTAGTAAGGTTTTAACGAGGCAATAATCATAAATGGTCATCCAAAGGGGAGTGTTGTTATAAGTTTAGAGATGTGGATGCCCATTTATTATATGGGTGGCTGTTTTTTCCTATGAAGAAATAAAACTCCCAAGCCAAACTCAAATTAAATGAAGTTTGGAATAGTTAATACTTTACCTCTATAAATAGTGAGGTCTAAGAGAGTTGAGATACACACTACACATCAATAAAACAATTCTCTCTCTTTATGTTGCAATACTTCTTTCTCTCTCTTTATATTTTTTTTATTTTATATTTGTTACCTCTTCTTTATTTATTTATTTATTTATTTTATAACAAAAAGATCTCTGAATCGAATTTGCTTCATTTTTATATATACTTTTTAGATTGTTATCTAAATGTTTCACACAAAATTCAAATTAAATATATAAATATTTTACAAAATAATAATGTCGTTTATCCTTTATAGAAAAAGGAATATTTTTATTTTTATTTTTTAAAATTTATTTGTCATTCATATTTTTTGAAATTATTTTGTCTGTGACATAAATTTTGGGTAACATTTTAGTAATTTATCTAGATAAATACAATAAATATCATCTATTTCTTATTAATATCTGTTGGAATAAATTAATTTCAATTACCCAGATCATCCATATTAAATCACCAAAAATATCTCATAATGCGGAAGCGTACCTTTACTCACAAAAGTTAGAAATTAATAGAAGGATTTAGATCTTGTGATTCTTTCAATCTTCCTCAACCAAAACCTTCTGTATTCTTAGGTGGCTGAACTGCAACTCTTTTGATGGGGAAATAGCAACAAAAGCGACTTTGGTATATTGGGGACCGAAACCCCGAAGGCACTATTTATATTTGAGCATGACACCCATTAAACCCTCAAACCCAAATAAAATAGTATCTAAAATTCAAAAGATAATATATCTAAAATCCAAAAGATATTTAGCTAAAGAACAAAAGATAATATCTGATTTTATTCTCATTTAATTCCAAATCAAAAGTAATAATGACTTATTCAATTTAGCATTTATAACAATAAATGAGATCACCATTATATAAGTCATTTAATTTGAAATAACATAATTTGTGATTATAATTAATATATGTATTGCCCACAAACAAATTAGGAAATTGAAATAATTTCTTAACAATCTCCCACTTGGGTTATACATATATTCTTTCTTGATATAATCACATCTTATAAACTTTATGCGCGCATCTGAATGCTATTTCTCTCATTACTTTAACAATCTGGTCCGTCTCATACACTAGATATGGAACTACCACAGCTTTTATCACATTAATCTCGTGAATGAACCACGACAATCACCATCCTAATATACTTAACGACATAGACCAAATTTGGATGAGTAATATGGAAATTACATGCCAAGTGATATCATGCGTGTCTATTTCCAGCTGGTCCAACTTTAAAACTTTATTGAGATCAAACACAATACAAATATTGCAAAATGAACATTTCACATAATATGAAATAAACCATCAACTTAATTCTGCAGAAAAATAATTCAATGTCTGTCATAGGACATATAGCATAAAATAAACTCCCACTAAACCAAGGCATCACTCATATTGACACCCATCCGAGTAGTGTGCTTATGAAAGACTTTAGGGATCAATTCCTTGGTTAATGAGTCTGCTAGCATATACTTTGTTCGTATATGTCCTATGGAAATCTGTTTTTCTTAAACTTTCTCCTTGACAACTAAGAACTTGATGTCTGTATGCTTCGATTTTGTCAAGCTCTTATTGTTGTTGGAGTATAGTACTGCTGACTTATTGTTACAAAATATCTTTAATGACCATTCAATGTCATCTACTATACGAAGCCCAGTGACAAAGTTTCGCAACCATATGCGATGAAATCGGAATCAGAGTACCCAATGATCTCCAAATTTTTTGATCTCCGATAAGTAAGCATGTAATCCTTTATTCTCCTTAGATAGCACATTATGCGTTTAACAACTATCCAATGATCTATGCTCGGATTGCTCAAGTATCTACCCAGCACTCCCACTATAAATGATATATCAGAATGTGTGCAGACTTGAGCATGCATTAAGCTCCCTAGTGCTGATGCATAAAGTTTATCATTCATTGCTGTCCTCTCAAGATCATTTTAGGGCATTGCTTGAGACTGAACTTGTCTCTGTTAGTTACGGGTGTGTCCATTGGTCTACAACTTTCTATGCCATATCTACTTAAAATCTTTTCGAGATAGTTCTTTTGTGATAATCTAAGAATACATTGAGAGCGATCTCTTAGTATCTTGAATTCTAATACAAAAGAGGCATCGCCAAGATCTTTCATTTCAAATTTGTTCGATAGAAATTTCTTAGTATTATGAAACAAGCCTATATCCTTACTGGCAAGTAGAATGTCATCAACATATAAGACCAAAATATGTATTTACTCCCACTGAACTTGCGGTATACACACTTATCCATGATATTTACTTCAAAACCATATGAGATAATGCCTTAAACTTGTGATACCATAGATGGATTCTCTCTCTCTCTCTCTCTCTTTTTGTTGGATCTCCTTACTGGTACTTCTTGAGGTTGTTGAGCTTGCTGTATAGATTGGAATTGAGGAGGATTCTCATTATTTTCTTATGCTGTAGCAGTATCATGAGCAACAACGATATTCTCATTATTCTCTTGTACTATAACTGGATCTACAGTAGGACTCTCATTGTGCTCTTGTACTATAACTGTGTCTTGAACAATAATAGGTTCAAAGACCTGATCATTGTCAGTTACAGAATCCTCATCAAAAGCAACATTCCTAATATTTCCTTCCCCCCAAACTCAACATCCTCAAGAAATCTGGCATTTCTCGTTTCAAAAATAGACCTTGATGCAGGATTGTAAAACTTGTACCCCCGTGAACGCTTAGCGTAACCAACAAAGTAGCAACTAATTGTCCTTGAGTCCAATTTTCTTTTATGCGGCCTATAAGGTCGCGCCTCAGTTGGACATCCCAAAATATTCAAATGCTTTATACTGGGCCTTTTCCCAATCCAAATTTCATATGGGGTTTTGTTAACTGCTTTGCTTGGCACCCTATTAAGGATGTACGCTGCGGTTCTTAAGGCTTCTCCCCAGAGTGATTCAGGCAAGGAAGAATGACTAATCATACTTCTCACCATGTCCTTAAGAGTTCGGTTCATTCGCTCTGCAACACCATTCATGCTAGGTTTGCCTGGCATGATGTATTGTGGAACAATACCACACTCCTCTAGAAAAAGAGCAAAAGGCCCAGGACGTTGCTCACTTGAACCATCATATCTTTCGTATTATTCACCACTATGATCAAATTTGATGGCTTTAATTTTCTTTCCAAGTTGAAGTTCAACTTCAGTATTGAAAGACTTGAAAACATCCAAAGCTTGGGACTTTTCATGAATTAAATATAGATACCCGTAACGAGAGTAATCATCTATGAACGTAATAAAGTACCGTTGTCCATTCCAAGAGACAGTAGGGAATGGGCCACATATATCAGTATGTATCAGTTCTAAGACATCTTTAACTCTCTCGGCACCTAATTTCCTTTCGTTTGTCCTTTTTTCATTTATGCACTCAATGCAGACTTCAAAGTCCGCCAAATTTAGGGGTCTAAGAATTTCATTTGATACGAGCCTCTGAATTCTCTGTTTAGAGATGTGACCTAAGTGTTTGTACCATAATGATGTCAAATTCTCATTTAGTTTTTGTTTTGTACCCGTTTGTAGTTGATGAGCGGATAATTTGTACACTTTTTGGCATTGTTTTTAGTATGTTTTTAGTATGGTCTAGTTAGTTTTTAGTATATTTTTATTAGTTTTTAGTTAAAATTCACTTTTCTGGACTTTACTATGAGTTTGTGTATTTTTCTGTGATTTCGAGTATTTTCTGGCTGAAATTGAGGGACCTGAGCAAAAATCTGATTCAGAGACTAAAAAGGACTGCAGATGCTGTTGGATTCTGACCTCCCTGCACTCGAAGCGAATTTTTTGGAGTTACAGAAACCCAATTGGCGCGCTCTCAACGGTGTTGGAAAGTAGACATCCTGGGCTTTCCAGCAATATATGATAGTCCATACTTTGCCCAAGATTTGATGGCCCAAACCGGCGTTCAAAGTCACCCTCAGAA
>NC_029777.3:21463360-21465708 GCF_000817695.3 Arachis duranensis
TCTGGCTGGCTGTGAAGCCATGTCTAATTTCATTGGACCGAGGTTTCAACTTATCATCACAAGAGCTTGTTGATTTCTATCAATCTTGCTGTTGGAGCAGTGATCTGCTAAGGCTTGGCTGGCCTTTGGCCATGTCTAGTGTTTTGGACCGAAGCTTTCTTTGAAAGCTTGGCTGACTGTGAAGCCATGTCTAATTCCTGGACCGGAGTCTTAGACTAAACATTGCATGATTCCTAGACTTCTCATTAAGAATTTTGATATCTTTATTTTCTTTTTCCACTTAATTTTCGAAAAAAGCACAAAAAAAAAATTACAAAATCATAAAATCCAAAAATTTCTTGTTTGAGTCTAGTGTCTCATATTAAGTTTGGTGTCAATTGCATGTTTCTGTTCCTCTTGCATTCATGCATGTGTCTTAGTGATCTTCAAGTTGTTCTTGATGATTTCTTACTCTGATCTTTGAATTCCCTTGACTTGAGTGTTTATGTGTCTCATATGCATTCTCATTAGTGTCAGTAGTATACAAACTGCTAAGTTTGGTGTCTTGCATGCATTATTATTTGATTTTAGTTGCATTTCGATTATTCCTCACTATTAAAAATCCAAAAATATTTTTAATTTGTGTTTTTCAAGTCAATAATACAGAGAATTGAAGATTCAGAACATACAGCAGAGGAATTATACAAAAAAAACTGGGCGTTCAAAACGCCCAGTGAAGAAGGACAGACTGGCATTTAAACGCCAGCCAGGGTGCCTGGTTGGGCGTTTAACACCAGGATGGCACAAGAGGGAAGATTCTGTTTTTTGGGCGTTTAACGCCAGGATGGAACAAGAGGGAAGATTCTGTTTTCAATGCAATTTTTTTTCAAGTTTTCAAAGTTTTTCAGAATCAAATCTTTTTCAAATCATATCTTTTCAATCAAATCTTTTTCAAATTCAATTTCTTTCTATTTTAAAAGATACTTGCTATCAATTAATGATTTGATTGAACATTTTAAGTATGTTGCCTTTTCTGTTGAGAAAGGTTTAATGTTTGAATCATATCTTTTCTTGTTAGGCAAGTCATTAATTTTTTAAAATCAAATCTTTTTAAAATGTTTTTCAAATCATATCTTCTCAATCACATTTTTTTAAAAAAAAACCAATCATATCTTCTTAACCACATCTTTTTCAAAATAGTTTTCAATCAAATCTTTTTGATTTCTAATTTCAAAATCTTTTTCAAAATTCACTTTTCTTCTTTCTCAATCATGGTTTTCGAAAATCAATTAGTGTTTTTCAAAATGTTTTCAAAATCTTTTACTTAAATTTTCGAAAATTACTTCCCCTCTTCTCACATCTTTCTATTTATGGACTAACACTATTCCTCAATGAACAATTCGAATTCCATCTCTCTTGATAAGTTCAAATTCTTCTACTTCTGCCTTCTATTTTTCTTTTCCTCTGACATCTCAAGGAATCTCTATACTGTGACATAGAGGATTCCACATTTTCTTGTTCTCTTCTCTTTCATATGAGTAGGAGCAAAGACAAAAGCATTCTTGTTGAGGCTGATCCTGAAACTGAAAGGACCTTGAAGCGAAAGCTAAGAGAAGCTAAGGCACAATTCTCTGTAGAGGACCAAACAGAAATCTTCAAAGAAGAAGAAACCATGGTAGCCGAAAACAACAACAATGCCAACAATGCAAGGAAGGTGCTGGGTGACTTTACTGCACCTACTCCCGACTTTTATGGGAGAAGCATCTCTATCCCTGCCATTGGAGCAAACAACTTTGAGCTTAAGCCACAATTAGTTTCTCTGATGCAACAGAATTGCAAGTTCCATGGACTTCCATTGGAAGATCCTCATCAGTTCTTGGCTGAGTTCTTGCAAATCTGTAACACTGTCAAGACCAATGGGGTTGACCCTGAGGTCTACAGACTTATGCTATTCCCTTTTGCTGTAAGAGACAAAGCTAGGATATGGTTGGAATCACAGCCTAAAGAAAGCCTGAACTCTTGGGAAAAGCTAGTCAATGCCTTCTTGGCAAAGTTCTTTCCACCTCAAAAATTGAGTAAGCTTAGAGTGGAAGTCCAAACCTTCAGACAGAAGGAAGGAGAATCCCTCTATGAAGCTTGGGAAAGATACAAACAATTAATCAGAAAGTGTCCCTCTGACATGCTTTCTGATTGGAGCATCATTGGAATTTTCTATGATGGTCTATCTGAACTATCCAAGATGTCTTTGGATAGCTCTGCTGGAGGATCTCTTCATCTGAAGAAGATGCCTTTAGAAGCTCAAGAACTAATTGAAATGGTTGCAAATAACCAATTCATGTACACTTCTGAAAGAAATCCTGTGAACAATG
>NC_029777.3:21465761-21467028 GCF_000817695.3 Arachis duranensis
AAAATATTGACTCAACAAGTCAATATGATTTCTCAAAGTCTGTCTGGAATGCAAAATGCACCAGGTAGTACTAAAGAAGCTTCATCTGAAGAAGAAGCTTATGATCCTGAGAACCCTTCAATAGAAGAGGTGAATTACATGGGAGAACACTATGGAAACACCTATAATCCTTCATGGAGAAATCATCCAAATCTCTCATGGAAGGATCAACAGAGACCTCAACAAGGTTTCAACAACAATACTGGTGGAAGAAACAGGTTTAGCAATAGCAAGCCTTTTCCATCATCTTCTCAGCAACAGACAGAGAGTTCTAAGCAGAATACCTCTGACTTAGCAACCATGGTCTCTGATCTAACCAAAACCACTCAAAGTTTCATGTCTGAAACAAGGTCCTCCATTAGAAATTTGGAGGCACAAGTGGGTCAGCTGAGCAAGAAAATTACTGAACTCCCTCCTAGTACTCTTCCAAGCAATACAGAAGAAAATCCAAAAGGAGAGTGCAAAGCCATCAACATGGCCGAATTTGGAAAGGAGGAAGAGGCAGTGAACGCCACTGAGGAAGACCACAATGGACGTCCACTGGCCTCCAATGAATCCCCCAATGAGGAACCATGGGAATCTGAGGCTCAAAATGAGACCATAGAGGTTCCATTGGACTTACTTCTGCCATTCATGAGCTCTGATGAGTATTCTTCCTCTGAAGAGGATGAGTATGTCACTGAAGAGCAAGTTGCTAAATACCTTGGAGCAATCATGAGGCTAGATGACAAGTTATTTGGAAATGAGACTTGGGAAGATGAACCCCCTTTGCTCACCAAGGAACTGGATGACTTGTCTAGGCAGAAACTGCCTCAAAAGAGACAGGATCCTGGGAAGTTTTCAATACCTTGTACCATAGGCACCATGACCTTCAAGAAGGCCTTGTGTTACTTAGGGTCAAGTGTAAACCTCATGCCTCTCTCTGTAATGGAGAAGTAGGGATCTTTGAGGTGCAAGCTGCAAAAATCTCACTAGAGATGGCAGACAACTCAAGAAAACAAGCTTATGGACTTGTAGAGGATGTTCTGGTAAAGGTTGAAGACCATTACATCCCTACTGATTTCATAGTCCTAGAGACTCGGAAGTGCATGGATGAATCCATCATCCTTGGCAAACCCTTCCTAGCCATAGCAAGGGCTGTGATTGATGTTGATAGAGAAGAGTTGATCATTCAAGTGAATGAAAAATCCTTTGTGTTTAAGGCTCAAGGATATCCCTCTATCACCAT
>NC_029777.3:21467079-21467408 GCF_000817695.3 Arachis duranensis
TTCTCTCAAAACAGAGTCAAACAGAGCCCCCACAGTCAAACTCTAAGTTTGGTGTTGGGAGGCCACAACCAAATTCTAAGTTTGGTGTTGAACCCCCACATTCAAACTCTAAGTTTGGTGTTGGGAGGTTCCAACATTGCTCTGAGTATCTGTGAGGCTTCATGAGAGTCCTCTGTCAAGCTACTGACATTAAAGAAGCGCTTGTTGGGAGGCAACCCAATGTTATGTTTTTATCTATTTTTCTTTGTTATTTTATATTTTTTTGTAGGTTGATGATCATGAGAAGTCACAAAATCAATAAAAAAAAGCAAAAACAGAATGAAAAATAG
>NC_029777.3:21467523-21468207 GCF_000817695.3 Arachis duranensis
TGGGCGTTTAACGCCCAGTCTGGCACCATTCTGGGCGTTTAACGCCAGAAAGGGGCACCAGACTGGCGTTAAACGCCAGAAAAGGGCAAGAAGCTGGCGTTAAACGCCAGAAATGGGCACCAGCCCGGCGTTTAACGCCAGAAATGGCTAAAAACACATTTTTGCATGCCATTTGGTGCAGGGATGACATTTCCTTGACACCTCATGATCTGTGGACCCCACAGGATCCCCACCTACCCCACCACTCTCTCTCTTCTTCACCCATTCACCAATCACCTCAACACCTCTTCCCCCAAAACCCTTCACATATCAAATCCCATCTTTCTCTTCACCACTCACATTCATCCTTCATAAAACCCCACCTACCTCACCCTTCAAATTCAAACCACTTTCCCTCCCAAACCCAGCCATACATGACCGAACCATGGGCCCCTCTCACTCCTATATAAACCCATCTTCACTCCTTCATTTTCACACAACCTAAACACTACTTCTCCCCCTTTTTTTGGCCGAACACAGAGCCATTCCCTTCTTTCTCATTTCTTCTTCTTCTACTCTTTTCTTTCTTATTTTGCTCGAGGATGAGCAAACCCTTTAAGTTTGGTATGGTAAAAGCAGTGCTTTTTGTTTTTCCATAACCATTTATGGCATCCAAGGCCGGAGAAACCTCTAGAAAGAGGAAAG
>NC_029777.3:21469277-21469605 GCF_000817695.3 Arachis duranensis
ATGCTTAAACAGTGCATATGTATCTTGAATTTGTGGTTCATGAATGTTGGCTCTTGAAAGAATGATGAAAAAGGAGACATGTTACTGAGGATCTGAAAAATCATTAAAATGGTTCTTGAAGCAAGAAAAAACAGTGAATTCAAAAAAAAAATTCGAAAAAAAAGAAAGAAAAAGAAAGAGAAAAAAAAGAAAAAGAAAGAAATAAAGTTGTGATCCAAGGCAAAAAGAGGGTGCTTAAGAACCCTGGACACCTCTAATTGGGGACTCTAGCAAAGCTGAGTCACAATCTGAAAAGGTTCACCCAGTTATGTGTCTGTGGCATGTATGT
>NC_029777.3:21469807-21470447 GCF_000817695.3 Arachis duranensis
TGCCAAAACTGTTCAGAGGCAAAGAGCTAAAAGCCCCGCTCATCTAATTAATACTGATCTTCATAGATGTTTTTGGAATTCGTTGCATACTCTCTTCTTTTTATCTTATTTGATTTTTAGTTGCTTGGGGACAAGCAACAGTTTAAGTTTGGTGTTGTGATGAGCGGATAATTTGTACACTTTTTGGCATTGTTTTTAGTATGTTTTTAGTATGATCTAGTTTGTTTTTAGTATATTTTTATTAGTGTTTAGTTAAAATTCACTTTTCTGGACTTTACTATGAGTTTGTGTGTTTTTCTGTGATTTCAGGTATTTTCTAGCTGAAATTGAGGGACCTGAGCAAAAATCTGATTCAGAGACTAAAAAGGACTGCAGATGCTATTGTATTCTGACCTCCCTGCACTCGAAGCGAATTTTCTGGAGCTACAGAAACCCAATTGGCGCGCTCTCAACGGCGTTGGAAAGTAGACATCCTGGGCTTTCCAGCAATATATGATAGTCCATACTTTGCCCAAGATTTGATGGCCCAAACCGGCGTTCAAAGTCATCCTCAGAATTCCCAGCGTTAAACGCCGGAACTGGCACCAAAGTGGGAGTTAAACGCCCAAACTGGCACCAAAGCTGGCGTTTAACTCCAAGA
>NC_029777.3:21471076-21475078 GCF_000817695.3 Arachis duranensis
ATTGAGAACCGACAGATGGATAGCCGTGCCGTGACAGGGTGCGTTGAACATTTCCACTGAGAGGATAGGAGGTAGCCACTAACAACGGTGAAACCCTTGCATAAGCTTGCCATGGAAAGGAGTAAGAAGGATTGGATGAAGACAGTAGGAAAGCAGAGAGACGGAAGGGACCAGCATCTTCATACGCTTATCTGAAATTCCTACCAATGAATTACATAAGTATCTCTATCTTTATCTTTATGTTTTATTCGTATATCATCATTCATATCCATTTGAGTCTGCCTGACTAAGATTTACAAGGTGACCATAGCTTGCTTCATACCAACAATCTCTGTGGGATCGACCCTTACTCGCGTAAGGTTTATTACTTGGACGACCCAATACACTTGCTGGTTAGTTGTGCGAAGTTGTAGTGATCACAATTTCGTCCACCAGTAGTATTTCATTATTATAGGAATTTAGGTCAAGCCTATATAGATTATCCACTAAATGATCAGAGCAAATATTATTCGAATTATAAAGGAGACTGACTTTATTGTCTCCAAACGAACAAAAATAATCTGATTTGTCCAAACGAGAAACAGAAACTAAATTTTGTCTAAATGACGGTACATAAAATGTCTCTAATAAATCCAAGTAAGATCTACTCGTGGAACATAATCTAAAGGTTCCTATAGCTTCGACTGCAACTATATTGTCGTCTGCCACATAGATGTATCTTTCAGCATCATTTGGCGGTCAGCTCCATAGGCAACCCTGCATAGTAACACTTACATGAGTAGTAGCAGCAGAATCTACCCACCAAGTATCAACAGGTGCATAACTTAAACTAGTCTCAGAACAAACGAAAGTAAGAATTATACCCTTTTTTACACGCCAGATGGCATATTTGGTACAACCCTTCTTCATGTGTCCCACCTTCTTACAGAAGAAACAAGTTGAAACTTGATCTTATTTCTTAGCCTTTTTTTGCTGAGAAGGCACATCCGTAGTAGTATCACGCTTTCTTTTATACTGAGAAGATGAAGCCATGTGAGCACTTTCAGTCATATCTTACTGTAGCCTCTCTTCTTCTTGCACACAGTGAGATATAAGCTCATTTAAGGACCAAGTGTTCTTCAGAGTGTTATAACTCACTTTGAATTGCCCAAAGTGTGCAGGAAGGGAAATCAAAATGAAATGCACGAGTAAATCTTCAGACAACTCTAACTTTAGTGCTTTCAATTTTGAAGCAAGATAATCTTATGTTCCCTTTACCTTTATACCTCATGGAGACAAGTTTGCTCAAAAGACTACTTGTCTCTGCCTTTTTATTCTTAGTAAAGAATTTTTTAACATTCTTTAGGAATTGTTTGGCATCTTTATCCTCAGTAATTGAGCCCCGAAATGCCTCAGGAATTGAGCATTTCGTGATCATAATGCTCATTCGATTGGATCTCTTCCACTTCTCTATTTTAACCTCATTGAGATTTTTCCGGAGTGGAAGTGGGTTTCTCCTCTCGAAGAGCTATATCTAGATCCATACAACCGAGGACAATCTCCAGGGTATCCTTCCAAACTTTAAAGTTTGAACCATTCAGCATAGAGATACTGCTAATTTGTGCAGAAACATTGGTAGCTGAAGCCATAGTTTTTGGATTAGAACAAAAAGAACATGCAGTAAACATTCGTTAATTAATGGGAAAAAAAATCCATTTTGAGATATCTAGCACAACATTAATTTTCAATCTTTGGATAGAAAAATTAACTGTAAGTGATACTTTTATTGCAGAAATTAAATATTGTCAAAATTCCTGTCACACGTTAAGCCTTTCTTTGGACCGACTTAATGTGCACATGGAAACTTAAACTTCGCAACCTATTTATTACGGCATATATTTTCTATTAATTGGCCAAACAATAATCTTCCTTTGGACCGATTATTGACCGCATAATTAACAGAAAATAAACAAAAGTGTGCAATTCTTATTATTTGGCCAAACAATAAACTTTCTTGGGGTCGATTATTGTTTGCATAAATAATAAGCATTACTTTATTCTTAATTAGTTACACAAATATGTATTTACCATCAATATGTATATGTAATTCGGCCAAATACAAACCTTTCTTTGAGCCGACCAATATTCGCATGAATTACATATCACCATATTCCTAATGTTTTAAATAAATCAATTTTCACAAAAGAGGTTACTTTAGCAGCATAATATTCAATCAATTTATTCCAAAATCAAATCTTTATAAAATAGATGGTATATTACAAATTGTTATTAGTTTCTTTATGTAACAATTAAATAATATTTTTTATTATTCAAATATTATTAATATGTACATATAATTTGGTCAAATATAAATTTTTTTTAGATCGATTAATATTCGTATAAGTGACATATACATATTAATCCTTATATTTTAAAAGAATAATCAATTAATTTTATACCAAATTAATGGGATACACAATTAGACCCGAGACGATCAAAGATTAGCAATAATTTATTAATATTTAAAAAAATCAATTTATTACTTATAAAAAATTTTTTTCTGCTAAACTAAATAAAAAAGCAGACCGTCTCATATAAACTATACACACGTGTCTATGTATAACCAAATAGTATATGTATACCAAAGGCAGCCGAAACAATGATACATTATATATGTGGAACAATATTTAAAGGCATATATACTAACGCACACAGACGCACGTATATGATACATATATATATATATATATATCCAGTAAAAGAAAAATAAAATTGAATATTTTCGATGACTAAATTTGTTGGAATAAATTAATTTTAATAATTTAGATCATCCATATTAAATCACCAAAAATATCTTATAATGCAGAAGCGTATTTTCACTCACAAAAGTCAGAATTTGATAGAAGGATTTGGATCTTGTGGTTCTTTCGATTTTTCTCAATTAAAACCTTCTGTATTCTTAAGTGGCTGAACTACAACTCTTTTGATGGAAAAAGAGCAACAAAAGCGGCTATGGTATATTGGGACCGAAACTCTGAAGGCACTATTTATATTTGAGCATGACACCCATTAAATCCTAAAACCCAAATAAAATAGTATCTAAAATCTAAAAGATAATATATCTAAAATCCAAAAGATATTTATCTAAAGAACAAAAGATAATATTTGGTTTTATTCTCATTTAAATTTAAATCAAAAGTAATAATGACTTATTCAATTTAGCATTTATAACAATAAATGAGATCACCATTATATAAGTCATTTAATTTGAAATAGCATAATTTGTGATTATAATTAATATATGTATTACCCACAAACAAATTAGGAAATTAAAATAATTTTCTAATAATATCACTTTACCATATTTGTTTACATAATTTTAAATAAATAAATAAAAATAATCATGTAAAATATAGATTTAGATTTTCTAAATTTTAGATTTTATTTTGAAGGATAAAGTGTAATTTTTAAGTATTTATTTTATAAGTGAGACAAAAAAATATAAAAAAAACTTTAAAGATAAAAGATCACACTTTATTCTCTAAAATGAAAATTCAAAATTTAAAAAATTCAAATTGGTAAAGTATATCATAACTAGTGATTAGTGATGATTCCAATAATTAATGGGTTAGAGGTATAATGAATGTTAAATTGTTAATGCATGATAGTTAATAGTTTTTGAGAAAATATTGGGAACCAATAGTTTTAGTGTATAATGTGTATAATGGGTAAAAAAAAAAGAAGATATTTTAAAAATTAAAAATTAGAGTTTTAATTAATTAATTAATAATTATTTAAATTCAGATTTTAAAATTTAAAAAATTAGGATTAGTAATTAAATTCATTCACACTACATATAGTCCCTATACCCAAAACCTAGCAGAGCCGTCACCTTCCATATGCTACCTACACCCATTCTGCGGCTTATAGTCCCCCTCTCTCCTCGTAGTCGGCGGCAACCATCCGGCGACCAGGTAACCTAAACCTCCTCACCGCCGTCCCCCTCCCGAAGCAGTGCCATCT
>NC_029777.3:21475170-21491642 GCF_000817695.3 Arachis duranensis
ATCGAAGTCTCACCGCGAATATAACCCTTTCTTTTTCTTCACGTAACCATGCCACCGATGCTACTGCAGGCTCCAGTCGACGCCGCCACGGATTTTCGCATACGCTGTCAAAAGCTCAACAACGCCGCTGTTCATAGCAATAAAAATCTATAGATCTACAGACAAACAATCACTACCTGTTGATAACAGCATCAACGATGACTTGGATAGGGTTTTGGTCAGTAAGCAAGTGAATGATTTCCATGGTGTGTTTGATGATCCTAATAGCCATAAGCTTCTTACTGTTGTTTCTTCTATGCATCATGAGGAAGTTAGTGAGCCTCTCAACGATCGGACACTGTATGCCTTCTTGAAAACGCTTTGCCGAGTACCTACTGGCGGTGTGGGGAGCGTACGTCGCATGCTTCGAGGGCACCACGTGTGCTTGAAGACAACATCAAATCAAACATTCAATTTTTTATTTTTTATTTTTATTCATGTCTTTTCATCTGTTCAATTTTTTTTATTTTTTGTTTCTCTAGTTTTATGGTTACATCAAATCATAAGACTCATGTATCAAAATATTTATTTTTTAATAAAAATTAAATTATTGAATGATCATAGTTATTTCTTCTGTTTATTCATCTTTTTCTTCTAGTTTAATGGTCAATTTAGGATGGTCATTTTAGTAGGTATGCGGATGGTTATTTTAATTTGTATATAGATTATTATTTTGATTGGATTGAGTTTAGTTATATATAATTAAAATATGTTAGATGTTCAATTTATTAGGTATACAGATGATTATTTTTTTCCATAAATGGATGATTATTTTTACTAAGGGTGAGTGGCGTGTAGCAAACCAAGTAGCGACAGTGAAATGGGATGATTATTGATGGAGGTGGGGTAGCCGTTGATTGAAAAAGAAGAGAGTATTGGAGTAAAATGCATTAGTAAATTAAGATTTCAGATGGTTATTTTTTATAAATAACTAACTAGATTTTTTTAAAATTTGAAATTTGAAATTTGATGTGAAATAATTGAATGAGAGTTTACCCATTGTACACATTGTCAAAAGCTAATTTCATAAAAGGTACTAGTAATATATTAATAAATAAATAAATAAAATATAGTTTGCATATATAAATTCAAGCAAGTTTACTATTCATATCTTGGTCAAAAAATCACTACAAGAAAAACACCCATTTAGGTACACTTGAAAAGTGTAGCCAAAAGTGAAAAAAAATGATGCCTTAGGTTACGGCTACGCTTTCTGGGCTACGGCTACGCTTTTTGGGGTGATTCCTATTCGGCCGTTGCCTATTCTCAAAGGTTACGCTTTTCTGTACCAAGGGCTACACTTTTGGCGTTTAGGAATAAGGTGCACTTTTCAAGTGATGCTGTCCAGGACCAAAGGCTACGCTTTTCAGCACTAATAATTTAAATGAATTAAATAAAATAAAATAAAAATAAATATAAAATTATACTAAATTTATTTAAATAATAAAAATTATCTGTAAACAAAATATATTTATAAAGAACCAAAAATATTAAAATGAAATTAATTTTGAATATTCATACATCTCACACCAAATTAAGCATAGTCATATCAAAATAAGCAAGAGACCACTTAGAATTTACTACTAATACTCTACGAAAAACTAAAATATTATATCTTACATAAGTATTTTCTAATAACTAAACCATATTCCACAATCCATGAATCTCTTCCTCTTGTTGCTACTGTTTGGCCTTCATGTCTCCAAATTCATCTTTTAAAGTTGTCGCTTTTTCTTTGAGCTGTTGCTTTAAAATGTGGTGACCACAGAAAATAACTCAAATCTGCAATCAATTCCAGCAACCAAGTGAATCCTTTTTTAACTTATAAAGTCTAAAGACAACTTAAAAAAGTTCCCTCAAAACACAAATAGAATAGAATAGTAAAACATTTACAAATAAGTATTTTTAAGAAACAAGTTAAACTTTCTGTTTATAAAATTTAGTTAAATTTATACATTTATTGTCAATTGTGCCAACATGTGAATATACGGTGGGTACATTTAGTTAAATTTAGTTAAATTCATACATTTATTGTCAATTGTGCCAACATGTGAATATACGGTGGGTACATTTAGTTAAATTTAGTTAAATTCATACATTTATTGTCAATTGTGCCAACAAGTGTTGTTTTAGACAAAAAAAATTCATAAGACAAAAATATATAAGTGGAAAATTAAAAGATAACAGTCAAATAGCAATCACAAAGAGCAGAACCATTTGTCCTAATTGGCTTTTGAAACTAACAGTTTAAAACTACATTATGCACATAACTCTGACTAAGCCAATTAGATTCCAGCCACAATACAATTCTACAAAATTTAATCAGAATGTAGCACATAACATTACATACCTTAACTGCAAGTTCTCCAATAGCCCAGCATGCATTATTTGCTATTGAAATAGCCTGATAAACCAGGCTGCAAAACAAGGAAAGAAGCAGTTCATATGGAAATTCATTAGACACAAAAGAGCACAATCGGTTTTATCATTCTACCTGCCCCAGTTTCGGACATCTGTCCCTCCTCCGAGTCCAAGTCCTTCCCATACTAACTACAACAACACAAACACCATCATGTCAGTAAACAAAATAACTATATATTCTTAATCAGCTGAGGAATTTTGTAGAAGAAAAATTCTACAGATCGATGCAAAGTGAAGAAAACACAAGTCCTCAACCTGAGCCATTACTTGAGCAGCATCCTATCTTTTCCAATAGTCTTCGGTACTACCTATACCACAAAAGAAAACCAGTTTATATTAAGCTATTCAACAACAAAGTGTTTTCATAAGTCATAACCAAATCAAATAACTCCTAAGCGATTTCGTAAATTTTGTATTAGGTCTTCTCTCTTTAAAGCCAAGATAAATCCAAGATAAATCCTAAAAAGTTAAAACCCCAACACCAACAAGCATGGTTAATGAAATTGCATAATAAAATCATACATCTGAAGAGCTAACATGGCGAGGGGTGATGGAGCCTCCAATCTGCACCAGTCCATCAGCGGTGAACAATGTAATTCTATCCTCATGAACCCATTGAATTTCTGAGAAATCATTGAAACAAATTAGCAATATAGTACTTAGCAAATAAATTACACCTGTAACAATCCAAATGAATACCATCTATCGTACATTCTTATTCATTTCTTAGCTTGTTTAGCCTAATACCCTTTTGGCGACCGGTTTTCTATCTAACGATTAATATCACAAACGAACTCAGATTCATGCAAACTTTATGTCCACATGTTCGTATTGAACTCAAGTTTCTAAAAAACTAAGAATCATATTTTTTTGGAACAGCACCTTGCTGTCTTGTTGGGTGATTTTTATGTTGTGAAAGCTAACGTACGGACTATCTCTCTTATCGGACTATCTCTCTTATCAAAGTAACTCTAGAGATCCTAACCTTTACTTTGAATTATATTTTACTACATTTGGACCAGAATTGAATTTTATACAAGGTTTTAAAATTCTGCTACTGCACTTGTAAAGATTCAGAAAAACAGCAAGCAGCAGCGTTTTTATAAAATCCATAATAATTTCAATTCTAATCCGCTGCTTCTAAATTTTGGGTAGATTACACTCAACTTTCCTAAGTTTCAAAACAAACAAGTTTTAAGTTCATATCACTTCATTTGATTAATTAATTCTCCATTGGAAGTAATGCCCTGTTTTCATAAATCAGTTTAGAATTTCCAGCAAGCAACCCAGCTTCCAAGTGACTTAATTAAGTCTACAAAATAGATATGAACATGAAATTTGTACTCAATTAAAGTGAAGATGCAGATCTTCAAAACCCCTTTGGTGGCAACTTAAAATGTTACGTAAAACAAAAGTTCCAGTGGTTTGAAATCAATGTTGCAGAACCAGAAAACCAGAAAAATTCTGCAGCAGCTACTGTTTTCAAAAATTCATATCTTTTAAACCACTTGGCCAAATCCCTTGAAATTTTTATGGCACATTCAAGACACACCTGAGTTTTACAGAAAAATAATTTTATCCAAAAAGGTGGTCTGGACTATTACCAGAATTTATTTTAAGTCACTGCCAAATATGCAGAAATTCTGCATCAAGTAATTCCAACAACCTCACATACCAAATCTTATATTTAAGCCAAAAACTCCCCTAAAACCATAATTCCAACTTTCTTGTGACTAACCAAAGTTGCTAGAGTGATTAGCGCAGTCCCAAAAATCCAGAGTCAATATTTTCCAAGTTTTCAAGTGCTTATACACAAGTGAACATTCATTTTTCTGCATCATGTTAAAAACAGAATTTTCACATGTACTTTCTATCATTCATTCACATAATAAATCATCATTCATCATCATCCAACTGGGTTTAGTTATAACAGAACCCATCTCAAGCACAACAACTTATACTACCAACTAATTCAATCATAAAACATGGCCTTTAGCCTTCAAGTAAATTCTGCACATAGCAACTTAAAACCCCAAATAACATTATCAAACCTACAATTCACCAACAGCACCATCAATCAGTCACAAACATATCCTTCTAAACACTCAAACCCTTACCTCTTTTGAAGTTCAAAATTCTGTTTGTGCTTCTTCCTTGAATTAAAAATCCTAGCCACACAAAATTGAAGTTTCGGTCACTCCTCCCTTCTCCCTCAACTCCGTTTCATTCTTTTCTTTCTTCTATTTGTGTGTGTCTGTGATGACCCAGATGAAGCAAGCACTCATATAAGTAGAAGAAGAAGTGGAGGAACTTGTCCTGTCTCTCCTTCTTTCCGTCTTGGTTCTGCTCTCTTTCTCCCTCTCTTTGCTGCCTTCTGTTTCTTACTCTGATGAAGGCAATCTCAGTTATCGATCAATTAAAACTTAAAAAGTACCAAATGCCATGAATCCAAAAAGCACTGCACCCTTCAATAACCTAAAAATCCTCTGAAAGTTTATAAATTATACTTGAAGAATACCTAACTCAACTAAAGCAGCAAAATCACTAGGCCTTGAAGAAACAAAATAACCATAACTTAGAGCACATAAACATCGAAAAGAAGAAGCAAAAGCTCCACCATTTCATTTCAACAAAAACTAATTTTAATTTTCAAGATTTCAGCTCAAATATTCTAAAAAAGCACACACATTTGAATATTATATATACAAAAATATGTTTCACAACTTGCACAATCACAACTAGCGCTGCAGAATCAAATTCCGCAATTGAAATGAACTTCAATTACAACAATTAGTGAAAGAAAAATCCAGCTACTTGAATGAAATTTCAGGAAAAAGAAGGAAAGATTACCAGAGTCGGATTGGAACCACGGGAAAGATCGAAAAGGATCATCACCGGATAGGTTGGAAGAGTCATCGGTGGCTTTGACCACGATATGATGGCGAGAAGAACGAGATGATGAGAAATTTAATGAGGATCTGAAAAGCGGGGAGAGATGAGATGATAGCGTGGAACGAGAAATTGATGCAAGAGAATAAGGGAATCTGAATCTTGAGGAGATGATAGCGGTGGAAGAAGCCCTAGCAATGGCGGTGGAGTTTCAGCGGCGACCGAACACCCGCTTCTTCTCTCATCCATTGCGTTTTCTCTCTTCCTCGAGCTCTCTCTCATTGGCTCTCGACAACAACAACGACGACGGTGGAGCCCTAGGCGGCGTCGTCCTTTCTTTCCTTCCTTCCATTCTCCTCTCTTCTTTTCTTCTTCTTCCTGTGCTCCCCTTTTCTGATTTCTTCTCTTTCGTGTGTGTGAGTTGAGGGAGGATGAGAGTGCGTGAGTGAGGCTGAATGGATACGAAAAGGGTGGAAAATTTTACCTAATGTGAGAGCGCAGCGAACAGAAGCGACGATGAAGACTAGTGATGGCGTGGTGAGTGGTGAGTGACGAATATGAGTGACTGGTGGAGATGGTGAGTGGTGAGTGGTGAGTGTTGAGTAGTGATGGCGATCCCTTTCTCTGATTTGGGGGTGATGAGTGGCGCGAAGAATTGAAAAACTAAGGGTAGTGATGATCGAGTGTTATGTTTTCGGTGGCTAAGGGTTATGTTTTCTGATTTGGCTAAGTGTTTGTACGCATGTATCATTTGGGGAAAATTCAAAAAATTTTTTAAGTGTTATTGGACATTTCACTTAGATATATTAGGCAACACTTTTGAAGCGCACCCAAAACTTAATAAATAGGCTACTCTTAAAAAGCGCTCTCTTTGATATAAAAGTGTACCCATAGATATTAACATACGGCTACGCTTTATAAGTGATTTCTATAATATCTAAGGTTACACTTTTTAAATGATGCCAGAATTGTGTTTCCTTTTCTCTAAAAAACAGGCAACACTGAGAAAAGCGTAGCCTATTCTATGAATAGGCTACGCTTTTCAAATGTAGCTTAAAAAAAGTGTGGCTGAATGGGTATTTTTCTTGTAGTGAATATAAAGTCTAGTCCAACAAAAATAAAAGTCCATCTAAAAAGGTAGGTACGATAAGAGTGGTTTAACCGTACTTATTTGTATAAGTAATTACTTTGGCAAATATCTCTTTTTATTTTGTTATTTTATCTAAAAGAGAGATCTCAATAAATTTTCAAAATAAAAGAAACTGTCATCTACTATTAAAAATGGTTATCTTTTTTATTATAAATACACTGATAAAATCTCAAGTATATTTAGAATTCAGTCTACTGAAAACATGTTTAAATTCTTGTTAACTTAAGCATCGAAATTTTTTGTAAATACTACTCCCACCTTCTCATGAGAAATTTAGATGGCAGCACCTTGACTCTAACACAAATTGAATATTGTCCTAGAAAGAATATAGACTTCATGTACAGATCCTTATCACCATTTTAGGTAACCTTCCAAACACTTACTTTAAAGTAAATTACATATTTAAATAAAATAAAATTTAAAATTATCTAATTACAATAGATGAAAAATGGTTACATTTTTCTCCTGTACATATTCTATATAAATTGTTATAAAGTTCAAAATTTTTAAATTTATACATAAATCGCTAGAAATTATAAAGATTTATATGACTACTATCATAAATATTTAGAAATTATAGGAATTTATGTGAAAACTAACCGCCATTATAAACCTCTAAAAAAAAAAATAGAAATATGAAACCATCGGTAGATCCAATGACATGTACATTTTCTTTGTGTGTGTGTTTTGTTTTCTTCTGTCTTATTCCACCATTTTGAGTTTACTTTTGAAATTATAAAATGAAACAACTAATTTTTATACACGTGTAAAGCCAAAGTAGAAATAGGGTGCTCTTTTGTTTGACAAAAATATACTTAATTTTAGTACTAGTCATTTTATTAAAATTTAGATATATTATTAAGTTCTTTAAATATTTATAAAATCACTTTCATAACTATTTTAGATTGGATAAGTAGAATCATTTTATTAAAATTTAGATATACTGTTAAGTTCTTTGAATATTTATAAAATCACTTCCATAATTATTTTAGATTGAACATATAGAATCATTAAAATTATTTCTATAATTATTTTAGATTGAACATATAAAATTATAAATTATTCTCCACATACAAACTTTTTACCTATACAAGTCATGTAACAAGTCATACAAGTCCATATATTTTATTTCACATCAGACGCCCCTCTTCTAGCATGTCGATTTCACGCGCTTCTTAATTTAATAGATTTTTCAATCAACGCGCGCACATTCTTCTTCTTCTTCTTCTTCTTCTTCTTCTTCTTCTTTGTTATCGTCGTTATCAACACCACCTCTTCCTCCTTCTTTTTTCATTGGATTTTCTTCTCTTCCTTTCTTTTTCTCTTTCTCCTCCATCATCAGTTATCTCGTTGTTAAATATAATGAATAATTCAAGTTCAGATTGTCAATCGAACCAGAACGAAATTGATTATTGTTTTTGAATCCAATCAAGTGGTTGAGGTGTGGTTCAATTCAGAAGAAAAAAATGCAGCATTAGAGGAAATATTTTTCTGTATTTGCAATAAATTTGGGTGTAACACGAAGATATTTGGGTATAAAACGAAGATATTTGGGTGTATTTTTATTGTGATGATAAGTTCTGTATAATTCAAAACTCTTCCTCTTCTTCCTCCTCATCTTCTGCTGCCTTTTTTTTTCATCATCATCACCATCTTCTTCTTTTTTTTTCTTATTCATATTTTCTTTTTAGTTTTATCTTCTCAAGTTTCTTCCTATTTTACTCTCTTAACAAGAATAAAAACAACAAAATCAAATAAAGGAGAAGAAGAAATATATAATGCTGCAAAATTATTTGGAAGAGAATGAACTTACATTCATTTAACTAAAAGAAAGAAAGAAATAAGGAAAAGAAGAAGAAAAAATGCAGCATTAGAGGAAACATTTTTCTGTGCAAAAATACTATTTGTACACTAAAATTAGCCACTAAAATTATCCACCAATGTATTTGTATATAAATACATGTGTGGTTTAATTTATTTTCAATGTATATTTGTATTCCAATATGTATTTTATACTGTGGCTGACTTTGGTAGCTGATTTTAGTGTACATGTAGCATAACTCATTTCTGTATTTGCAGTAATTTTGGGTATAAAACGAAGATATTTGGGTATAAAACAAAGATATTTGGGTGTATTTTAAGGAATTTTTGGTGTATTTTTATTCTGATAAGTTCTGCATAATTCAGAACCCTTCCTCCTCTTCCTCCTCCTCATCCTCCTCCTCCTCCTCTTCCTCATCTTCTGCTGCTTCTTTTTTTTTTCATCGTCATCACCACCGTCTTCTTTTTCTTTTTTGCTTATTCATCTTTTCCTTTTTGTTTTACCTTCTTAAGTTTCTTCTTATTTTACTCTCTTAACAAGAATAAAAATAACAAAATCAAACAAAAAAAAAGAAAAAACACATAGTGCTGCAAAATTATTTGAAAGATGATGAACTTGCATTCATTTCACTAAAAGAAATAAAGAAATAAGGAAAAGAAGAAGAAAAAATACAGCATTAGAGGAAACATTTTTCTGTACAAAAATGCTATTTGTACACTAAAATCAGCCACTAAAATTATTCACCAATGTATTTTTGTATAAATACTTGTGTGGTTTAATTTTTTTCAATGTATATTTGTATTCTAGTATGTATTTTATACTGGTGGCTGACTTTGGTGGCTGATTTTAGTGTACACGTAGCATAACTCATTTCTGTATTTGCAACAATTTTGGATGTAAAATGAAGATATTTGGGTGTAACATGAACATATTTGGGTGTATTTTAAGAAATTTTGGGTGTATTTTTGTTCTGATAAGTTCTGCATAATTCAGAACTCTTCCTCTTCCTCTTCTTCCTCCTCATGTTCGGCTGCTTCTTTTTTTTTTCATCATTATCACCATCTTCTTCTTCTTTTTTTCTTATTCATCTTTTCTTTTTGGTTTTACCTTCTCAAGTTTCTTCTTATTTTACTCTCTTAACAAGAATAAAAACAAAAAAATCAAATAAAGGAGAAGAAGAAACATATAATACTGCAAAATTACTTAAAAGTGGATGATCTTACATTCATTTAACTAAAATAAAGAAAGAAATAAGGAAAAGAATAAGAAAAAAATGCAGCATTAGAGGAAATATTTTTCTGTACAAAAATACTATTTGTACACTAAAATTAGCCACTAAAATCATCCACCAATGTATTTGTATATACATGTGTGATTTAATTTATTTTCAATGTATATTTGTATTCTAGTATGTATTTTATATTAGTGGCTGACTTTGGTAGCTGATTTTAGTATACACGTAGCATAACTCATTTCTGTATTTGCAGCAATTTTGGGTATAACACAAACATATTTGGGTGTACTTTAGGAAATTTTGGGTGTATTTTTATTATGATAAGTTCTGCATAATTCAGAACTCTTCTGATCATCTTTCTCTTCCTCATCTTCTGCTGCTTCTTCTTCTTCATCTTCTTATTCATATTCTTATAATTATTTTTTGGAGGGAAAAATGAAACAAAGAAGGAAAAAATACATATTGTTGCAAAATCAAAAGAAAAAGGAGGAGAAACACGATGATGAAGATGAAACACGCGAAGAAAAAGGAGGAGAAACACAAAGAAGAAGAAGAAGAATAAAGAAGAGGAGGAGGAGGAGAAACGCGAAGAAAAATGACAGTTGTGATTTTCATCGAGGAAGAAGAAGAAGAGTTGTTCATAATGGTGAATGAGCGCTTTGAAAACGTGATGCGCGTGTTAACATGCTTCTGTGGCTGAGGGTAGTTTCTGTTAGGTTTGGCCTAACTTGTAAGACTTGTAAGTCAAAAAGACTTATATGTGTAGCATATCTGTAAAATTATAAGACAGAAAAAATGATTTTTTTAAATAAATAAAATAAATATATTAATTACCGAAATATGTATTTACGAGCGTTTTTACCGAAAAGCATCACATCACTTATCTCGTTTATAATGTAAACGAAATATACCTGAGAATAAATGCAGCGTATATTTCATTTACATTGTAAATGAGATACATGTTAACTTATTTCGTTTAAATTGTAAACGAGATAAGTGGGTAATTATAATGTTTACAGTGTAAACAAGATACGTTAAGGTAAACTTCCAACGGCTATAAAAGGATTTGTAACCCTTTATATTCTCCACAAATATTTCACTACTTCTTTGCTATCTATTCCTTCTGAAAATAACGAAAAATGTCTAGTAGTAGTAGTTTCTTGGTTGTAAGTGTGTATCCGAATTGCCGTATGAGAAATAGTGATAATGGGATAACATTTGAGTATGAGAATTACATTCTGTTGCATACCCGGCCAGTAAGCTCATTGGCAGAATTGAAGAGTCTGATATTGGGTAGTTGGTGCATGAATCTCCACGCCTTCGTACAGCTGTACCAACAAGTACACTGGGTCATCCAAATAATACCTGAGTCATTCAGGGTCGATCCCACGAGGATTGTGGTTTGAAGAAAGCTATGGTTATCTTGCAGGTCTTAGTCAGGTGAAATCAGAAGGTTGTTGGTTGGGTTGATTCAAGGGAAATTAGTAATAGGAATATAGTTGAGGATTGGAGTTGCTTTGTCTTTCTGAATTAACTCTTTTAGTACTGTTTTCTTTGCTTGTGAATGATTTCTTTAATGGCATGCTGTATGTAATTGACGCTGGTTTGAGCAGCCGCCAATACTCCTCCAGATTTAAACCCCAAGGTTAGTGCAGATCCATTCTGATTGAGGGTAAAGCTCCTGCAGTTCATTCTCCTTGGTGATCCTACTAAAAACGTCACAGACAAGATCAAATCTTCCGGATCGGAGGATGTTGCACCTTTGGTTCTAGCCTCTACCACAGAGATCCTAATCTCCCCGTAAATCAGCTGAACTAATATCTCGAGAAGTCCCCAACAAAGTCATGGATTAGCCATTTGAGAGATGTATAATCAAGCTGGTGGTTCATCATTGTCCGATGAAAGACACACTCTGAACCCATGTATAATGTGATAACCTTATGCCAGTTCAACGCATTCATATTGATGAAGAACGAATATACATCTTAGAATTGATCAAACACGGATTGAAGAGAAACAGTAATACTTTTATTAATTCATTGGACTCAGCAGGGCTCCTCCCCATCAACCTAGGAGGTTTAGAAACTCATACTGAAAAGAAATATAATGGTAAAAATGTGTAAAGTGGATGATTAAAGGTCCAAGATTTTTTTGAATAACATAAATCAAATCCCTTTAATACTAAACTAATGACTAATAAGGGTAAAACATTCTTTTTAGTGATGAGATCTACTTCTGGGGCCCACTTGGTAAGTATTTGGGCTGAGTTTTGATGAGATCCACGTGCTATGAGGTCTCTAGGGGGTGGAACGCTGGCTAGGGGGTCCTCTTTGGGCGTTTGGACGCTGGTCTCTGCTCTTTGGGCAATGGACGCCTGGAAGGGGGGCAGGAAGCTGGCGTTGAACACCAGTTTTGGGCCTTCCAATCTAAAGCAAAATATGGACTATTATACATTGCTGGAAAGCTCTGAAAGTAAGACTTTCATAGCCATTGAGAACGCTCAATTTAGATTTCTGTAGCTCCAGAAAAGCTCTTCTGAGTTCAAGGAGGTCAGATCTAGACAGCATCTGCAGTGCTTTCTGTGTCTCTGAATTAGACTTTTGTTCCAACTCCTCAATTTCATCCAGAAATTACCTGAAATTGCTCAAAAATACATAAACTCAACGTTGAATCCAAAAATGTGAATTTAACACAAAAACCTATAATAACTTAATAAAAACTAAACAAAACATACTAAAAACTATACGAAAATGTTGCCAAAAAGCGTATAAAATATCCGCTCATCACAACACCAAACTTAAACTGTTGCTTATCCCCAGACAACTAAAAATACAGTAGGATAAAAAGAAAATTAAGATACAATAAATTTTAGAGTTTCAAATGAAGCTCGGTTACAATTAGATGAACGGGACTTAGTAGCTTTTTGCTTCTGAATAGTTTTGGCATCTCACTATCCATTGAAAGTTAGAAGTGTCGATCTCTTTAGGAACTTAGAATCCAGATGATATTATTGATTCTTCTAGTTAAGTTCTTTTTTATTCTTGATCATGCAACAAGAACAAGAGAACATGCAAGATAACATAGAAAACAGAAAAACAATAAAAGGAAAGGAAGTAAAAGAGAATGAATCCACCTTTAATGGTGGCGGCTAGTGCTCCTCCTTGAGGATCCAATGCGATGCTTGATCTCTTCAATGTCACTCCTTTGCCTTTGTTGTTCTTCCCTCATAGCCATTTGTTCTTCTCTAATAGCTCTTTGATCTTCTCTTATTTCATTGAGGGTGGTGGAATGCTTTTGATGCTCCACCCTCAATTGCTCCATGTTAGTGTTCAATTCTCCAAGAGAAGTTTGCCATTGATCCCAATAGCTTTGAGGAGAAAAATATATCCCTTGAGGCATCTCAGGGATCTCATGCTGGGGCGGATGCATAGGCTCTTGTGCATGCTCTCTAGTTTGCTCCATCGTCTTCTTGGTGATGGGCTTGTCCTCTGCAATGGAGATATCTCCATTTATGACAATTTCAGCTGAATTCCATAGATGATAGATGAGGTGTAGGAATGCCAACCTTGCATTGGTGTGAGGTTTCTCAGCTACCTTATACAATTCTTGAGGAATCACCTCATGTACTTCCACCTCACTTTCAATCATGATGCAATGGATCATGATGGCTCTGTCAGCAGTCACTTTTGACCGATTGCTAGTGGGGATGATGGAACATTGGATGAAAATTAAAAGAAAAACAAAATTTTTAGAAATTTTTTAGAAAATTAAAAACAAATTTTTCGAACTTAAAACTTTTAGAAAACTAAAAACAAAATTTTCAAAAATTAAAAGAAAAACAACAAGAAGACTAGGTAGTGTTCTCATGCGGAACCTTTTCTTTTTAGTTTATTTGGACGACTTTTTAGTTCCGTCTTGAGGTCGTGCTTTCGCTTTTTAAGTAGTGTCTCCTTTTAAGACTTGTACCCTTTAGCTAAGCACCTTGAGCTAGGTTTTTCAACCTTTTTAGCCTTTGTATGGTGTTTGTTCCCCTTTTTAGTGATCCTTTTATTGGTCCGACTTCTCTGTCGGGCCTTCTCAAGTTATTTTTAGTAATCCCATTTTTACTCCGACCTCGTCAGGTCGCTTTATATGGGTTACTTTTTATAACTTCTTGCATTAACTCGAGCTTTATCGCTTCACCTTGTCGATCTCTGTTGGTCGGGTGATGAATTTTGCGTTTATGAGCGTAAATTAATGCGTCTTGGTAGGAAACGTTTTTAGGGAATCTTAAAGTTTTATTCAAGTAATAAGATAAAAAATATGAATAAGAATGATTACATGCGAGTGCTTACCCTTCTAGTACGGGCATCTTTCAGATCTTGACCTGGCGCCTCATTAAAAAACCTTTTAGGAAAAAGTGTGTGCCTTAGCCTGAGATCTTTTTCTAGCTATAGTACCTCCTTAGGTTACAGGCATGCCATGACCTCAGTAGCTCCCGCCCTTGGAGGTCGGCCACCATATAGTAACCTTTTCCTAGTACTTCTATGACTCGGTATGGCCCTTTCCAGTTGGATGCTAGCTTTCCTTCTCCTGACCGACCTGCTCCGATATCATTTTGGATTAAGATGAGATCGTTGGTGGCGATGCTTTGCTGGATTACCTTCTGATTATACCTTAAAGCCATTCGGCGCTTTAGCGCTTCCTCTCTAATCCGAGCTCTTTCTCGGACTTTTGGAAGTAAGTCGAGCTCTTCCCTTTGTGCCTGGGAGTTGGTATCTTTGTTGTAGAGGATCACTCTAGGGGATCCTTCTTCTACTTCTATGGGAATCATTGCCTTAATTCCGTAAGCGAGTCGGAAGGGTGATTCCCCAGTGGTGGAGTGTGGTGTTGTCCGGTATGCCCATAGGACTTGCGGGAGCTCTTTAGCCCAAGCTCCTTTTGCTTTCGCCTGTCCATTGGCTTGTGGGTGTTCTACAAAGGCAAACTGGTGCTTGATTTTCAGATCAGCTACCAGGTTCTTAAAGCCCGTGTCGGTGAATTGAGTGCCATTGTCTGTGGTGATGGAGCATGGGACCCCAAACCTTGTGACAATGTTTCTGTATAGGAACTTTTGACTTCTTTGGGTGGTGGCGGTGGCCAATGGTTCCGCTTTAATCTATTTTGTGAAATAGTCTATTCCTGCAATGAGGAACTTGACTTGCCCTGATCCTTGGAGGAATGGTCCGAGGAGGTCGAGCCCCCATTTTGTGAATGGCCAAGTTTAAGTGACACATATGAGCTCTTCGGGTGGCACGATATGAAAGTTGGCATGTTTTTGGCATGGTGGGCATGTTTTGACGAATTCTATTATTTTCTTTTGCAAGGTCGGCCAGTAAAAACCAGCTCGGAGTACTTTTTTGGAAAGAGCTCGTGCCCCAAGGTGGTTGCCGCACATGCCATTATGAACTTCTTCTAGGACTTCCCTTGTAGCGGAGGTTGGGACGCATTTTAGGAGGGGTATAGAGATTCCTCTCCTATATAGAACGTTGTGCACTATGGTGTAAAATTGTACTTCTCGTACTAGCCTTTTGGCCTCCTTTTTATCTGTGGGGAGTGTTTCGGACTTGAGGTAGTTGATTATGAGAGTCATCCACCCTTAGTCCTGGCCTGATATGGTTAGGACTTTTTCTTCTTCTGAAGTTGACGGATTTTGCAGTATTTCTTGGATGAGGCTTCTATTGTTACCCCTTGGATTGGTGCTGGCTAGTTTCGAAAGTGCATTAGCTCGGGCGTTTTGTTCCCAAGGTATATATCAGATTTCATATCCCATGAATTTTCTGAGCTGTTCTTTGGTTTTGTCTAGGTATTTCTTCATTGTGGGATCCTTGGCCTGGTAGCTCCCTTCTATTTGTGAGGTGACTACTTGTGAGTCGCTGAATATGGTAAGCTTTTGAGCTCTAATCTCCCTAGCCAGCTTTAAACCAGCCAGTAGAGCCTCATACTCGGCTTGGTTGTTTATGGCAGGAAACTCGAACCTTAAGGAGAGTTTGAGTTGGGTTCCCTGGTCGCTTTCTAGGATGACACCCGCTCCACTCCCGGCTTTGTTCGATGAGCCGTCAACATAGAGGTTCTAGTTAGTGGGGGTGCCTGGGCTGTCGGTGTATTCTGCGACGAAATCGGCCAGGTATTGAGACTTGATAGCTGTCCGAGCTTCATACTTAAGGTCAAATTCAGACAACTCAACTGCCCATTGTAGGATTCTTCCAGCTAAGTTGGTTTTTTGTAGGATAACTTTTATAGGTTGGTTGGTCCGTATTCTGATGGTGTGGGTCTGGAAGTATGGTCGGAGTCATCAGAAAGTGAGTATAAGGGCATACGCGAACTTCTCTATTTTTTGGCAGTTTAGTTCAGCCCCTTGTAGAGCCTTACTGATAAAGTAGATGGGATGTTGCCCTTTTTTGTCTTCTCTGACTAGGGCTGAGGCTATTGATGAGCGGATAATTTATACGCTTTTTGGCATTGTTTTTAGTATGTTTTTAGTATGATCTAGTTAGTTTTTAGTATATTTTTATTAGTTTTTAGTTAAAATTCACTTTTCTGGACTTTACTATGAGTTTGTGTGTTTTTCTGTGATTTCAGGTATTTTCTGGCTGAAATTGAGGGACCTGAGCAAAAATCTGATTCAGAGACTAAAAAGGACTGCAGATGCTGTTGGATTCTGACCTCGACCTCCCTGCACTCGAAGCGTATTTTCTGGAGCTACAGAAGCCCAGTTGGCGCGCTCTCAACGGCGTTGGAAAGTAGACATCCTGGGCTTTCCAGCAATATATGATAGTCCATACTTTGCCCAAGATTTGATGGCCCAAACCGGCGTTCAAATTCACCCTCAGATTTCCCAGCGTTAAACGCCGGAACTGGCACAAGAATGGAAGTTAAACGCCCAAACTGGCACAAAA
>NC_029777.3:21492351-21493354 GCF_000817695.3 Arachis duranensis
CTCGCGTAAGGTTTATTACTTGGACGACCCAGTGCACTTGCTGGTTAGTTGTGCGAAGTTGTGTTTATGCCATGGTATTGAACACCAAGTTTTTGGATTCATTACCGGGGATTATTTGATTTGTGAAAAGTATTGATCACAATTTCGTCCACCAAGTTTTTGGCGCCGTTGCCGGGGATTGTTCGAGTATGGACAACTGACGGTTCATCTTATTGCTTAGATTAGTCATTTTTTCTTCAGAGTTCTTAAGAATGAATTCTAGAGTTTCATGATGATCTGTTGAAATCTGGCTGGCTGTGAAGCCATGTCTAATTTCATTGGACCGAGGTTTCAACTTATCATCACAAGAGCTTGTTGATTTCTATCAATCTTGCTGTTGGAGCAGTGATCTGCTATGGCTTGGCTGGCCTTTGGCCATGTCTAGTATTTTGGACCGAAGCTTTCTTTGAAAGCTTGGCTGGCTGTGAAGCCATGTCTAATTCCTGGACCGGAGTCTTAGACTAAAAATTGCATGATTCCTGGAATTCTCATTAAGAATTTTGATATCTTTATTTTCTTTTTCCACTTAATTTTCGAAAAAAAGCACAAAAAAATTACAAAATCATAAAATCCAAAAATTTCTTGTTTGAGTCTAGTGTCTCATATTAAGTTTGGTGTCAATTGCATGTTTCTATTCTTCTTGCATTCATGCATGTGTCTTCATTAATCTTCAAGTTGTTCTTGATGATTTCATTGCTTTGATCTTTGAATTCTCTTAACTTGAGTGTTTATGTGTCTCATTAGTGTCAGTAGTATACAAACTGCTAAGTTTGGTGTCTTGCATGCATTGTTACTTGATTTTAGTTGCATTTTGATTATTAAAAATCCAAAAATATTTTTAATTTATGTCTTCTCAAGTCAATAATACAGAGAATTGAAGATTCAGAACATACAGCAGCGGAATTGCACAGAAAAAGCTGGGCGTTCAAAATGCCCAGTGAGGAAGGAAAACTGGCGTTTAAAC
>NC_029777.3:21493431-21495383 GCF_000817695.3 Arachis duranensis
TGGGCGTTTAACGCCCAAAAGGGTAGAGTTTTGGGCGTTAAACGCCAGAATGTGCACCATTCTAGGCGTTTAACGCCAGGATGGCACAAGAGGGAAGATTTTGTTTTCAATGCAAATTTTTTCAAGTTTTCAAAATTTTTCAAAATCAGATCTTTTTCAAATCAAATCTTTTCAATCAAATCTTTTTCAAATTCAATTTCTTTCTATTTTCAAGGATACTTGCTATCAATTGATGACTTGATTCAACATATTAAGTATGTTACCTTTTCTGTTGAGAAAGGTTTAATGTTTGAATCATATCTTTTCTTGATAGCCAAGTCATTAATTTTCAAAATCAAATCTTTTAAATGTTTTTCAAATCATATCTTCTCAATCACATTTTTTTAAAACCAATCATATCTTCTTAATCACATCTTTTTCAAAATAACTTTCAATCAAATCTTTTTAATTTCAAATTCTTTTTCAAAAATCACTTGATTTCTTTCCCACTTTTATTTTTGAAAATCAATTAGTGTTTTTTTTAAAATGTTTTCAAAATCTTCTACTCAAATTTCGAAAATTACTTCCCCTCTTCTCACATCCTTCTATTTATGGACTAACACTATTCCTTAATGCAAAATTCGAACTCCATCTTATTTGATAAGTTCGAATTTTCTACTACTTCTGTCTTCTACTCTTCTTTTCCTCTGACACCTCAAGGAATCTCTATACTGTGACATAGAGGATTTCACATTTTCTTGTTCTCTTCTCTTTCTTATGAGCAGGAGCAAGGACAAAAGCATTCTTGTTGAGGCTGATCCTGAACCCGAAAGGACCTTGAAGCGAAAGCTAAGAGAAGCCAAGGCACAACTTTCTGTAGAGGACTTAACAGAAATCTTCAAGGAAAAAGAACACATGGCAGCCGAAAACAACAACAATGCCAATTATTCAAGGAAGGTGCTGGGTGACTTTACTGCACCTACTCCCGACTTCTATGGAAGAAGCATTTCTATCCCTGCCATTGGAGCAAACAACTTTGAGCTTAAGCCTCAATTAGTTTCTCTAATGCAACAGAATTGCAAGTTCCATGGACTTCCATTGGAAAATCCTCATCAGTTCTTAGCTGAATTCTTGCAAATCTGTGACACTGTCAAGACTAATGGGATTGACCCTGAGGTCTACAGACTTATGCTATTCCCTTTTGCTGTAAGAGACAGAGCTAGGACATGGTTGGACTCTCAACCCAAAGAAAGCCTGGACTCTTGGGAAAAGCTAGTCAATGCCTTCTTGGCAAAGTTCTTTCCACCTCAAGAATTGAGTAAGCTTAGAGTGGAAGTCCAAACCTTCAGACAGAAGGAAGGAGAATCCCTCTATGAAGCTTGGGAGAGATACAAACAATTAATCAGAAAGTGTCCCTCTGACATGCTTTCTGAATGGAGCATCATAGGTATTTTCTATGATGGTCTCTCTGAACTGTCCAAGATGTCTTTGGATAGCTCTGCTGGAGGGTCTCTTCATCTGAAGAAGACGCCTACAGAAGCTTAAGAGCTGATTGAAATGGTTGCAAATAACCAATTCATGTACACTTCTGAAAGGAATCCTGTGAACAATGGGACTAGTCAGAAGAAAGGAGTTCTTGAGATTGACACTCTGAATGCCATATTGGCTCAGAATAAAATATTGACTCAACAAGTCAATATGATTTCTCGAAGTCTGTCTGGAATGCAAAATGCACCAAGAAGTACTAAGAAAGCTTCTTTTGAGGAAGAAGCTTATGATCCTGAGAACCCTTCAAAAGAAGAGGTGAATTACATGGGAGAACCCTATGGAAACACCAATAATCCTTCATGGAGAAATCATCCAAAACTCTCATGGAAGGATCAACAGAGACCTCAACAAGGTTTCAACAACAACAATGGTGGAAGAAACAGGTTTAGCAACAGCAAGCCTTTTCCATCATCTTCTCAGCAACA
>NC_029777.3:21495508-21495778 GCF_000817695.3 Arachis duranensis
ACTGAGACCATAGAGATTCCATTGGACTTACTTCTGCCATTCATGAGCTCTGATGAGTATTCTTCCTCTGAAGAGGATGAGTATGTCACTGAAGAGCAAGTTGGTAAATACCTTGGAGCAATCATGAAGCTAAATGACAAGTTATTTGGGAATGAGACTTGGGAGGATGAACCCCCTTTGCTCACCAAAGAACTGGATGACTTGTCTAGGCAAAAACTGCCTCAAAAGAGACAGGATCCTGGGAAGTTTTCAATACCTTGTACCATAGGC
>NC_029777.3:21496809-21497126 GCF_000817695.3 Arachis duranensis
TTATGCCTGGGTTGCCCCGAAAAGAGGCGCCGCCATTGCTTTGTTGTTTGTATATGGGGGGGCTCTTTTTTGTTCTCCGGTTTTTTTTGTTCCGGGTTGCCGCGTTTTCTTCGTGGGGTTTTTGTTTCTTGTTTTGCTGAATGCTGTCTTCTTTATGTGATTTTTGCTTGCTACTGTATTCTTCTTTGTAGGTAAAAATTTTATGTCTCGAAAGGTTCTTCAAGCGATGTCGACTAAGATTCCATGTGGTCTTGGTTGGGTAGACCCTCTTCCTCTAAGAGTCCCTTCTGTGGTAGATTCTGAGTATTTAGCTAGGG
>NC_029777.3:21498152-21499437 GCF_000817695.3 Arachis duranensis
GAGCACCATTTTCAGTATATGGCGCGGAGCTGTGTCTGGATGGCCAGTCTTCATGCCGCTATTTCCCGGGAGTTCAAGAAATCCCCCATTGGTGCGACCAGCTCCTGACTTGAGAAGGCTCAGTCTGAGTTTGAGAAGTTTAGTGAGCTGAAGGCTGCTAGGATTACTGAGCTGGAGGCCTCTTTGGAGAAAGAGAAAGCTAAAGCTACCGCGGCTGTGGCGGCAGTGAAAGCATCTGAGGAGATGGCGAAGGCGGCGACGGAGAATTATACTCGGATATATGCCGAGCTTGTGGAGACAAAGGAGAGGTTGCAATCCACTCAGGATGATTTTTACGAGCTAGAAGGTCATGTGGCTAAGGGTATGGATGCTATGTTTGAAAATTTGAAGGCTCAGGTCCGGGTTCTTGCTCCTGACCTGGATCTGAGCTTATTTAGTACGGATAACGTTGTTGTGGAGGGAAAGATTGTTCCTGCTCCCAACGAGGATGAGGTTCCGGTGTCCGACCCCAAAGTTCCGGTTGCGAACCCGACTTCACCTTTGGCCGGGGATGGATCTGGTGTGGAGGTTTTAAACCGGGATGACGGTGCTGTCGATGCAGTCCCGATTTCTATGTTTCCTCCGCAGCTTTCTGTTGATGTGGAGTCCGGAAAGGACCTTGATCCTCTGTAACCCTTTTATCTTTGGTTTTTTGCCCGGCCTGTGGGCTCTTTTGTTTTTGGATGGTTTCTGTGGACGCTTTTGGACACCTTTTTGCTTTTAGCTACTTGTAGTAACTTTTTAGCTTATTATGCATTATGCGGTGTTTGCGTTTTGACTTTTTGTTCCGCTTTTATGCTTTTTAGTT
The DNA here is from genome assembly GCF_000817695.3 of Arachis duranensis. Lineage (NCBI taxonomy): Eukaryota > Viridiplantae > Streptophyta > Magnoliopsida > Fabales > Fabaceae > Arachis > Arachis duranensis. Next base: position 21,499,000 of record NC_029777.3, read on the forward strand.
GTTTTTGGATAACAACCTTTTAGCTAGCACTTGAAACTTTTTGATTTCGTTTTTTTTTTTTCGCTTGTACTTTTTAGTTGTTTTTGTATAGCAACTTTTTAGTAAGCGTTTTCGAAATCTTTTGCTTTCGCCGTTTTAAGGCTTCTTTCTTGGATCCGGGCTTTTTCTCGGACCTCGGGCGTTCGAGTACCTCCCTTTGTTGGGTCCGACTTTGTTGCTGGTCGGCCTTTTTAAGTTATTTTTGTAATCTCTTTTTATTTGGCTTTTTGAGCCCTTTCAGAGTTGCTTTATAACTTCTCACATTAATTTGAACCTCGTCGCTTTATCTTTGCCGACCTTGTGTGGTCTCTTGGCAAATGATTTTTTGCGTTTTGCCGAGCATAAATTAATGCGCCTTGGGGGGGTACTTTCTAGGATTTGTTTCATCATGAGGAAGAA
>NC_029777.3:21499560-21499885 GCF_000817695.3 Arachis duranensis
ATCCGGGCTCTTTCTCGGACCTCGGGGAGGAGGTCGAGTTCTTCCTTTTGTGCCTGCGGGTTACCTTCTTCGTTGTAGAAGATAACTCTGGGTGACCCTTCATCTATTTCGATAGGAATCATTGCCTCCATCCCGTAAGCTAGTCGGAATGGCGATTCTCACGTTGTAGAGTGTGGGTTTGTCCGATATGCCCATAGTACCTGGGGGAGCTCCTCGGCCCATGCCCCTTTGGCCTCTTGGAGTCTTTCGTTTTAACCCGGCCAAGATGACTTTATTTGCGGCCTCTGCTTGTCCATTGGCTTGTGGGTGCTCGACTGAGGTGAAT
>NC_029777.3:21499985-21511220 GCF_000817695.3 Arachis duranensis
GCCCACTTGGTGTGTGCTTGGGCTGAGCATTGAAGATTTCATGTGCATAGGCTTTCCTTGGCGTTTTACTCCAGCTTTGGTGCCAGTTTTGGCGTTTTATGCCAGAAAAGGGTCTCTGACCAGAGTTTAGACGCCAGTTTGGGCCAACAAATCTTGGGCAAAGTATGGACTATTATACATTGCTGGAAAGCCCAAGATGTCTACTTTCCAACGCAATTCAGAGCGCGCCGATTGGGCTTCTCTAGCTCCAGAAAATTCATTTCGCGTATAGGAGGGTCAGAATCCAACAGCATCTGCAGTCCTTTTTCAGCCTCTGAATCAGATTTTTGCTTAGATCCCTCAATTTCAGCAAGAAAATACCTAAAATCATAGAAAAACACACAAACTCATAGTAGAGTCCAGAAATGTGAATTTTGCATAAAAACTAATAAAAATATAATAAAAACTAACTAAAACATACTAAAAACTATGTAGAAACAATGTCAAAAAGCGTATAAATTATCCGTTCATCACAACACCAAACTTAAATTATTGCTTGTTCCCAAGAAAATAAAAATAAAATAAGATAAAAAGAAGAGAATATACTATAAATCCTAAAATATCAATGAAGCTTAGTTCCAATTAGATGAGCGGGGCTAGTAGCTTTTTGCTTCTGAATAGTTTCAGCATCTCACTTTATCCTATGAAGTTCAGAATGATTGGCATCTATAAGAACTCAGAATTAAGATAGTGTTATTGACTCTCCTAGTTTATTATGTTGATTCTTGAACACAACTACTTTATGAGTCTTGGCCATGGCCCTAAGCACTTTGTTTTCCAGTATTACCACCGGATACATAAATGCCAAAGACACATAACTGGTGAACCTTTTCAGATTGTGACTCAGATTTGCTAAAGTCCCCAGTTAGAGATGTCTAGAGTTCCTGAGCACACTCTTTTTGCTTTGAATCATGATTTTAACCACTCAGTCTCAAGCTTTTCACTTGGACCTTCATGCCACAAGCACATGGTTAGGGACAGCTTGATTTAGCCGCTTAGGCCAGGATTTTGTTCCTTTGGGCCCTCCTATCCATTAATGCTCAAAGCCTTGGATCCTTTCTACCATTGCCTTTTGGTTTTAAGGGCTATTGGCTTTTTTTCTTTTTTTTTTCTTTTAATTTTTGCGACTTTTTTTTTGCAAGCTTTGTTATTCACTACTTTTTCTTGCTTCAAGAATCAATTTTATGATTTTTCAGATCATCAATAACATTTCTCTTTTTTTTCATTATTCTTTCAAGAGCCAACAAATTTAACATTCATAAACTTCACTATAAAAAATATGCACTGTTCAAGCATTCATTCAGAAAACAAAAAGTATTGCCACCACATCAAAATAATTAAACTAATTTCAAGATAAAATTTGAAATTCATGTACTTCTTGTTCTTTTGTAATTGGGAACATTTTTCATTTAAGAAAGGTGAAGGATTCATGGAATTATTCATAGCTTTAAGACATAGACACTAGACACTAATGATCATGTAATGAAGCTAAAAGATAGTCAAATATAAAGCATAAAAATCAAAAATAGAAAAATAAGAACAAGGAAATTAAAGAACGGGTCCACCTTAGTGATGGTGGCTAGTTCTTCCTCTTGAAGATCTTATGGAGTGCTTGAGCTCCTTAATGTCTCTTTCTTGCCTTTGTTGCTCCTCCCTCATGGCTCTTTGGTCCTCTCTAATTTCATGGAGGATAATGGAATACTCTTGATGCTCCATCCTTAGTTGCTCCATGTTGGAACTCAAATCTCTTAAGGAGGTGTTGAGTTGCTCCCAATAATTGTATGGAGAAAAATGCATTCCTTGAGGTATCTCGGGGATTTCTTGATGAGGAACTTCCTCATGCGCTTGTTGAGGTCCATGAGTAGGCTCTCTTGTTTGCTCCATCCTCTTTTTGGTGATGGGCTTGTCCTCTTCAATGAGGGTGTCTTCCTCTATGACAATTCCAACTAAATTGCATAGGTGACAGATGAGATGAGGGAAGGCTAACCTTGCTAAAGTGAAAGGTTTGTCAGCAACCTTGTATAGTTCTAGAGGTATGATCTCATGAACTTCCACTTCCTCTCCAATCATGATACTATGGATCATGATAGCCCCATCCACAGTTACTTCGGACCGGTTGCTAGTAGGAATAATAGAGCGTTGGATGAACTCTAACCATCCTCTAGCCATGGGTTTGAGGTCAAGCCTCCTTAGTTGAATTGGCTTGCCTTTGGAGTCTCTCTTCCATTGGGCTCCTTCCACACAGATATCCTTGAGGACTTGGTCCAACCTTTGATCAAAGTTGACCCTTCTTGTGAAAGGATGAATATCTCCTTGCATAATTGGCAAGTTGAATGCCAATCTCACATTTTCCGGACTGAAATCTAAGTATTTTCCCCGAACCATTGTGAGCCAATTCTTTGGGTTCGGGTTCATACTTTGATCATGGTTTCTAGTGATCCATGCATTAGCATAGAACTCTTGAACCATTAAGATTCTGACTTGTTAAATGGGATTGGTGAGAGCTTCCCACCCTCTTCTCCTAATCTCATATCGGATCTCCGGATATTCACTCCTTTGAGCATGAAAGGGACCTCGGGGATCACCTTTTTCTTGGCCACAACTTCATAGAAGTGGTCTTGATGGTCTTTTGAGATGAATCTTTCCATCTCTCATGACTCGAAGGTGGAAGCAATTGCCTTCCCTTTCCTCTTGAGGTTTCTCTGGCCTTAGGTGCCATTAATGGTTATGGAAAAACAAAAAAAGCAAGGCTTTTTCCACACCAAACTTAAAAGGTTTGCTCGTCCTCGAGCAAAAGAAGAAAGAAAAGAGGAGAAAAAGAAGAAATAGAGGAGATAAAAGTGTGTGAAGGGTTCGGCCAAGGGGGTTTAGTGGGTTAAGATGTGCGAAATTGAAGGTGGTAAGGAGGGCTATATATAGGGAAAGAGAGGGGTGGGTGGCCGAATTGAAGTGGGTGGGTTTGGGAGGGAAGTGTTTTGAATTTGAATGTTGAGGTAGGTGGGGTTTGATGGTGAGGTTTTTTGGGAAGAGTTTTATGGAAAGGTGTGAAGGGGAGAGAGAGTGAGTTGAGATAGGTGGGGATCCTGTGGGGTCCACAGATCCTGAGGTGTCAAGGATTTTGTATCCCTGCACCTTGTTGGCGTTAAATGCCCTTCTGTGTGCCTTTCTGGCATTTAAACGCCAGGCTGCTGCCCTTTTCTGGTGTTTAAACGCCAGTCTGCTGCCCTTTTTTGGTGTTTAAACGCCTAGAAAGGTGCCAGACTGGGCATTTAAACGCCCATTTTTATACCTTTACTGGCGTTTAAACACCAGTTTACCTGCCAGTTCTAGTGTTTAAACGCCCAGAATGGTGCCAGGCTGGGCGTTAAATGCCCATTTTGGTATCCTTACTAGCCTTTAAACGCCAATAAGCTCGTCCTCCAAGGTGTGCCATTTTTGATGCCGTTTTTTATTTTTCTTTAATTTTTGCAGTTGTTTTTGTGACTCCACATGATCATGATCCTAAAGAAAACATATAATAACATAGATAAATAAAATAAAATTGGGTTGCCTCCCAATAAGCGCTTCTTTAATCTCAATAGCTTGACAGTGAGCTTGTTTCAGAGCTTCACAGATGCTCAAAGCATGATTGTGGCCTCCTAGCACCAAACTTAGAGTTTGAGTGTGGGGGCTCTATTTGGGGGCTCTATTTGACTCTGTACTGAGAGAAGCTTTTCATGCTTATTCTCCATGTTTATAGAAGAAGATCCTTGAGCCTTAAACACAAGGTAGTCCTCATTCAATTGAAGGACTAACTCTCCTCTGTCCACATCAATCACAGCCCTCGCTGTGGTTAGGAAGGGTCTTCCAAGGATGATGGATTCATCCTCATCCTTCCCAGTGTCTAAGATTTTTAAGTCAGCAGGGATGTAAAGGCCTTCAACTTTCACTAAGACATCCTCTACAAGTCCATAAGCCTGTTTCATTGATTTGTCTGTCATCTCTAGTGAGATTCTTGCAGCTTGTACCTCAAAGATCCCTAGTTTCTCCATTACAGAGAGTGGCATGAGGTTGATATCTGACCCTAGGTCACACAGAGCCTTTTCAAAGATCATGGTGCCTATAGTGCAGGGTATTAAGAACTTTCTGGGATCCGGTTTCTTTTGAGGCAATGTCTGCTGAATCCATGTATTCAATTTATTGATGAGAAATGGAGGTTCATCCTCCCAAATCTCATTACCAAATAACTTGGCATTCAGCTTCATGATTGCTTCTAGATATTGAGCAATTTGCTCTTCAGTAGTAACTTTATTTTCTTCCGAAGAATAATATTCTTCTGAGCTCATGAATGGTAATAAGAAGTTCAGTGGAATCTCTATGGTCTCTGTATGAGCCTCAGATTCATTTGGTTCCCCATTAGGAAACTTCTTATTGGTCAGTGGATGTCCATTGAGGTCTTCCTCAATGGAAATCATTGCCTTTCCCTCCTCTACAAGTTCGGCCATGTTGGACGTGTAGATGGCCTTGCACTCTCTTTTTGGATTCTCTTCCGTATTGCTTAGGAGAGTACTAGGAGGAGTTTCAGTAACTCTTTTACTCAGCTAACCCACTTGTGCCTCCAAATTTCTGATGGAGTACCGTGCCTCAATCATGAAACTGAGAGTGGCCTTAGATAAATCAGAGACTATGTTTGCTAAGCCAGAAAAGCTCTGCTCAGAATTCTCTATCTGTTGCTGAGAAGATGATGAAAAAGGTTTGCTATTGCTAAACCTATTTCTCCCACCATTGTTGTTGTTGAAACCTTGTTGAGGCTTCTGTTGATCCTTCCATGAGAAATTTGGATGATTCCTCCATGAAGGATTATAGGTATTTCCATTGGGTTCTCCCATGTAATTCACCTCTTCCATTCAGGATTCTTAGAGTCATAAGCTTCTCCTTCAAAGGAGGCTTCTTTAACACTACCGGATGCAGCTTGCAATCCAGTCAGATTCTGAGAAATCATATTGACTTGCTGAGTCAATATTTTTTTCTGAGCCAATATGGCATTCAGAGTATCAATCTCAAGAACTCCTTTCTTCTGAGTCACCACATTATTCACAGGATTTCTTTCATAAGTGTACATGAACTGGTTATTTGCAACCATCTCAATGAGTTCCTGGGCTTTTGCAAGTGTTTTCAGATGAAGGGATCCACCAGCAGAATGATTCAATGATATCTTTGACAATTCAGACAGACCATCATAGAATATACATATGATGCTCCATTCTAGAAACATGTCAGAAGGATACCTTTTGGTTAATTATTTGTATCTTTCCCAAGCTTCATAGAGGGATTCACCTTCCTTCTGTCTGAAGGTTTGGACGTCCACTCTGAGCTTACTCATCTTTTGAGGTGGAAAGAATTTGGTCAAGAAAGCATTGACCAGCTTGTCCCAAGAGTTCAGGCTTTCTCTAGGTTGTGAGTCCAACCATGTCCTAGCTCTATCTCTTACATCAAAGGGGAAAAGCATAAGTCTGTAGACCTCGGGATCAACCCCATTGGTCTTAACAGTATCACAGATCTGCAAGAATTCAGATAAGAACTGATGAGGATCTTCTTATGGAAGTCCATGAAACTTGCAGTTCTGCTACATTAGAGAAACTAATTGAGGCTTAAGCTCAAAGTTGTTTGCTCCAATGGCAGGAATTGAGATTCTTCTTCCATAGAAGTTGGAAGTTAGTGCAGCATAGTCACCAAGCATCTTCCTTGCATCTCTGGCATTGTTGTTATTTTCAGCTGCCATATCTTCTTCTTTTTCAAAAATTTCTGTTAGGTCCTCTCCAGAGAGTTGTGCTTTGGCTTCTCTTAGTTTCCTGTTCAGAGTCCTTTCAGGTTCAGAATCAGCTTCAACAAGAATATCTTCATCCTTGTTCTTGCTCATGTGAAAAAGAAGAGAACAGAAAAGAAGAGGAATCCTCTATGTCACAGTATAGAGATTCCTTTATGTGAGTAAAAGAAGAGAAGAAGAGAAGAAGAGAAGAATGAGGTAGAGAGAGAATAAAGAGAAATCGAACACAGAGAGGGAGAGAAGGTTCGAATTTTTAAGAAGGAGAGAAGTGTTAGTAAATAAATAAATAAATAGAAAGAGATGAGAGAGAGGGAATTCGAATATTAAATAAAAGGAAAAATATTTTTGTTTTTGATTTATATATTAGTTAGTATTCAAAAATTAAGAAAGGAATAAAATAAATTTAGAGTTTAAAACAATTAGTTAATTAAAAAGATTTGTGAAAAAGTTGTTAGTGGTTTTCAAAAATTGGAGAGAGAAAAGTAGTTAGGTGGTTTTGAAAAAGATAAGAATTAGTAAACTTTTTAAAATCAAACAAAAAGTCAAGTAGTTAATTGAAAAAGATTTGAAAATAAATTTTGAAAAGATAAGAAGTTAGAAAAAGATTTTGAAATTAAGTTTTGAAAAGAAATTTAAAAGGATTTGATTTTGAAAATTGAAGTTGATAACTTGACTAACAAGAAACTAAAAGATATGATTCTAGAATTTAAAGATTGAACCTTTCTTAACAAGAAAGTAACAAACTTGAAAATTTTTTGAATCAAATCCTTAATTGTTAGCAAGGTTTTCGAAAATATGAAATAAAAATAAGAAAAAGATTTTGAAAATCAATTTTTAAATTTTTTTCAAAAATATTAAGAAGAGAAATGTAAAAGATTTGATTTTTGAAAAAGATTTGAAAAGATAGAATATTTAAATTGAAATTTTGACTTGACTAACAAGAAACCACTAAATTTTAAAAATCTTTGACTAAGTCAATCCAAAATTTTGAATTTTATGAGTGAAATAAGGAAAAGATATTTTTTATTTTTTAATTTTAATGAGGAAAAAGAAAAACAAAAAAAATTGACTCAAAACATAAAAATTTTGGATCAAAACCAACGATGCATGCAATAACACTTTGAATGTCAAGATGAACACTGAGAACACTTTGAAGATCATGATGAATATCAAGAACATATTTTTGAAAAATTTTTAAGAAAAGAAACACATGCAAGACACCAAACTTAGAAATTTTTAATGCTTAGACACTGACAAATTAAAAATGCATATGAAAAATAAGAAAAGACTCAAAACAAGAAAATCACAAGATCAAACAAAGACAATTATCAAGAACAACTTGAAGATCAAGAAGAACATATGCATGAGTTTTTGAAAAATGTAGAAGAATAAAAACATGCAATTGATACCAAACTTCAAATTTGACTATAGACTCAAACAAGAAACACAATTTTTTTTTGATTTTATGATTTTATTAAATATATATATATTTTTTTGAAAAATTTTCGAAAATTAGAAAATTTTTTTTGAAAGATTTTTGAAAAATTTTTGAAAACAGAACAAGAAGAAAATTACCTAATCTAAGCAACAAGATGAACCGTCAGTTGTCCAGACTCGAACAATCCCCGGCAACGGTGCCAAAAACTTGGTGCACGAAATTCGCAATCACACTTTTCATAACTCCGCACAACTAATCAGCAAGTGCATTGGGTCGTCCAAGTAATACCTTACGTGAGTAAGGGTCGATCCCACGAAGATTGACGGCTTGAAGCAAGCTATGGTCATCTTGTAAATCTCAGTCAGGCGGATTCAAATGGTTATGAGGATTTTATAATTAAAATATAAATAAAGCGAAAAGTAACATAGAGATACTTATGTAATTCATTGGTGGGAATTTCAGATAAGTGTTTGGAGATGCTTTGTTGCTCCTGAACCTCTGCTTTCCTATTGTCTTTATCCAATCATTCATACTCCTTTCCATGTAGGGCTAATCATCTGTCGGTTCTCACTTGTGTTGGAATAATATCCAATGATCCTTTTGCGCACTGTCAGTGCACCCAACAGTCATGAGTTTGAAGCTCATCACCCCATCCCAGATCCTACTCGGAATACCACAGACAAGGTTTAGACTTTTCAGATCTCAGGAATGCTACCAATTGGTTCTAGATTATACCACGAAGACTCTAATTTCACAGAATTGAAAGGCTCTGTTGTCATGAGAGGCAATCATCATGAACCAAGAACCCAAGAGATACACACTCAAGCTCTCGCAGATAGAATGGAAGTGGTTGTCAGGCACGCGTTCATAAAGGAGGATGATGATGAGTGTCACGGATCATCACATCCATCAGGTTGAAGTACGAGTGAATATCTTAGAATAAGAATAAGCGTGAATTGAATAGAAAAACAATAGTACTTTGCATTGATTCATGAGGAACAGCAGAGCTACACACCTTAATCTATGAGGTGTAGAAACTCCACCGTTGAAAATAGAAAAGTGATGAAGGTCCAGGCATGGCCAAATGGCCAGCCTCCAAAACGTGATCAAGAGATCAAAAGTTATCCACAGATAGTCTCAAAAAATGATCTAAAGATATAAATACAATATTTACTAGGGTTTACAGAAATAAGTAGATAATGCAGAAATCCACTTATGGGGCCCACTTGGTTTGTGCTTGGGCTGAGCATTGAAGCTTTCACGTGCATAGGCTTTCCTTGGCGTTTTACTTCAGCTTTGGTGCCAGTTCTGGCGTTTTACGCTAGAAGAAGGTCTCTGACCGAAGTTTAGACGCCAGTTTGGGCCATCAAATCTTGGGCAAAGTATAGACTATTATACATTGCTAGAAAGCCCAAGATGTCTACTTTCCAACGCAACTGAGAGCACGCCGATTGGGCTTCTGTAGCTCTAGAAAATTCATTTCGCGTACAGGAGGATCAGAATCCAACATCATCTGCAGTCTTTTTTCAGCCTCTGAATAAGATTTTTGCTCAGATCCCTCAATTTCAGCCAGAAAAATACCTGAAATCACAGAAAAATACACAAACTCATAGTAAAGTCCAGAGATGTGAATTTTGCATAAAAACTAATAAAAATATAATAAAAACTAACTAAAACATACTAAAAACTATGTAAAAACAATGTCAAAAAGCATATAAATTATCCGCTCATCAACATCCACAAGGGACACTCGAAGAGGTGTGTAGTTGTGGTACTTTATGGGTTTCTCAGTAAGTTGTTCCTCTGTTTTCCTGGACTCTTTATCCTTGTTCCGAGGTGGGTAGGAGAATTCGGTCTTTGAGGTTTCTCCTAATCGGGAGTTCTCCTCCATATTGATATACTTTTCCGCCGGTTCTTGTACCTCATTCAGAGATGTTGGGTGCTTTTTGGATATGGAGTGGCTAAAGGGTCCTTCTCGTAGGTCGTTGATGAGTCCCATGATGGCTGCTTCTGTAGGGAGATTTTGTATGTCAAGACATGCTTTATTGAATCTTTTCATGTAGCTACGGAGGCTTTCCCGATCTCCTTGTTTAATTGCTAGCAGGCTTGGAGCGTGTCTGGCTTTATCCTTCTGAATGGAGAACCTGGCGAGGAACTTTTTGGCAAGATTGCCAAAGTTTGTGATCAATCTTGGAGGCAGGTTGTCGAACCACTTTATTGCCGTCTTGGTCAAGGTGGTCGTGAAGGCTTTGCAATGGGTCACGTCCGAGGCATCTGTGAGATACATCCGGCTCCTAAAATTGCTGAGATGATGACTTGGGTCAGATGTGCCATTGTATGGGGTCATGTCAGGGGCTTTGAAGTCTTTTGGGACTTTAGCCTTCATGATTTCCTTTGTGAATGGGTCTTGCTCCTTGTGAGGGTTATCCTCATGATCGAATCGAGTAGTCTTAGTTTTGAGGTCGGCTTCGAGCTTTAAGAGCTTGTTTTCCAGCTCTCGACGCTGTCTTGTTTCTCTCCGGAGGTCTCGCTCGGCTGCTCGTTATTGTTCGTCTTCTTGTTCGATTTGTTTGAGGCGATCCTACTATTCACGGATGGTATCTAAAATTCCCGTATTCTGAGGTTGCTTATCTCCCTTAGATTGGGGTGTGTCCTTTGATGTGGCATCCATGTTTTTAAGCAGCATTTCTTCCTCCAAACCAGAGTTATGGTCGTTGGAAGGGTTTTTGCCATGGTGATAGAATGACTTCCAGGTTCCTCGACAACGGCGCCAATATTCCAAGGGTTACCTGAAATAGAGAGGTCAATCTCGGATGAGATCTTCAGATCTGGACTGGGCTGCCGCGTCTGACTTATTGACGTAGGAGAGGCCACTGGTCCTTGGTCACCTGAGGGTGGTGGTACCTGCAAGAGACTCCGATGCTTAAGTCAGTACAGGCTTTAGGCAGGTTTTTTATAGAATTTGAGTGTGAGTTATACCTGGGTGCTCCAGTGTGTTTATTGTAATGCTTGATGACCTTCCTTTGAGATAAGTTTATTATCTTATCTTATCTTTTGTGGAGGAGATCTTTATCTTTTGGTCAGCCACCTTCTGGTGGGTAGTGATACTTTGTTTTGGGCCTGCTTGGGCCTCTGCTGCGATCTTCCAAACTCTTTTTTGTGAAGAGGTCGGTAATGGACCAACCTTTAAAGAGGTGGGTCCATTTGCTTTAGGCCAACTCGGACCTTGTAGCTCGGACCAGTGTATGAACACATAGGTATCTTCTGCCTCCCCCGCGTTCAATTCTGGTCTTGTCATCTGTACCCAGTCACTATGGCATGTTAGGTCTGGACGCGATGTACAAAAAGAACCCATTTTCCAATATGGGTGAGTGATGCTACGATTTTAGGAAATTGCACGATCGGCAAAAATTCCTTCCGGCAAGTGCACCGGTTATCGTCAAGTAAAAACTCACAATAGAGTGAGGTCGAATCCCACAAGGATTGGTTGAGTGAGCAATTCGGATTAGAAGTGTGTTCTAGTTGAGCGGAATCAAGATTTAGATGAGAATTGCGGAATGTTAAATTGCATGAATTAAAGAGCGAGAAGCTAAATTGCTGAAATTAAAAAGGGATCGGGGTGATTGCATGAATTTAATTGCAGAATGTAAAGAGAAAGTGGTAGATCAGAAATGGGGAATTCATTGGGGTTCAGGAGATATTGAGATCTCCGAATCAAAACATTTTTATCCCTTCCTCAACCAATGCATTCATTGAATTTTGCTTGGCAATCTTATATGATTGGATCCCAATCCCTTGGCTCACCAATTCTCTCTAAAAACAAACAAATTCCCAATCCCTTGGTTTAAATGTTCATAAGAAGAGATGATGCTCGATCACTGATTATACCACACAGTTTCACGAACCACAATTTGGTAGGATTACATGTCACAATATCCATCCAAACCCCAAT
>NC_029777.3:21513986-21515916 GCF_000817695.3 Arachis duranensis
TTGTTAGGGTGGATTGTAGTGCTTGATGTCCTCTCCTCTCATTATGAAAACGTCCCCATTTGATTCCTTCATGATTTTCAAATGTTCCATAGAAAGAACTTTCCTGATTGTGAACACTTGAGGGAGCTGGGAAGGAATGGTTTTGAGGCCAGGTGGGATTGGCAGATAATGACTTGATATCACTTTATCTCCCGGAGAGAAACCTTCAGTGGGAATTTTCTTGTTTCTCCACCCTCTTGGCAATTTCTTTACAATTCTTCCCTCTCTCTTGAGGATTTCTTCATTGACCCTTATGCCAGGAGGATCCTTCTGATCTGTTTCTATTGATTCTTGTGGCTTTAACTCTTGCAATTCTTGTTTGCCTTCCAAGGACTGTTTCATAGTTTCAGCTGCTGGATTGCTTTCCTTCAAACACAGATGGCTACTATCATCCTTAGGTTTTTCAGGTTCTGGTTCAGGCTCAGATGCAGGTTTGCAAACATGGAAAATGAGCTGTTCATCATGTATTCTCAAAATTAGCTCTCCTTGTTCTACATCTATGAGCGCTCTAGCAGTGGCTAGAAATGGCCTTCCCAGAATGATAGGGTGTAGGTAGCTTTCCTCCATGTCCAAAATGACAAAGTCTGTGGGGAAGAAATAATTTCCCACTTTCACCAGCACATTCTCAACTACCCCTTCAGCTTGCTTCTGAGTTTTGTCAGCCAGTTGTATGATTACATCAGTGGATCTCACCTCATTCAGTTGTAGCCTTTTCATAAGAGTCAGAGGCATCACATTTATGCTAGCTCCTAGATCACAGAATCCTTTGTCAATTTTTGTTTCCCCTATGATGCAGGGTATATGAAAACTTCCTGGGTCTGTTTTCTTAGAGACTATGTCTTTCTTAATGAGGGCACTGCATTCTTTGTTCATTATTACAGTTTGTCCTCCCTTCAAAACTCTTTTCTTGCTCAGCAATTCCTTCAAATACCTGATGTGTGTAGGCATCTGCTGGAGAATCTCAAGAAAGGGAATATTGATATGGAGAGACTTAAATGTCTCTAAAAACCTTGAATATGTTTTCCCTTTTTCACCTCCTCCTAACCTCTGAGGAAATGGTGCTTTTGGTTGGTATGTTTCCAGCATGCCTTTATTTTGCAGTTCCTTGGCTTGCTCAGTTTCACTTTCCTGCTTAACTTCTTCCACACCTTCCTTCAAGATTTCTGGCTCCTGTTCTGAGGGTCTGATTCCTTCTTCTTCTGAGACTTCCTTCAATATGGTGATGGCCTTGCATTCTTCCCATCTCACTCCCTTTTGTTCCCCTTTAGGATTCTTTTCTGTGTCACTAGGGAACACTGCAGTTGACTTGGGGGCCTGTTGAGATAGCTCTCCTACTTGAGACTCCATCCTCTTGAGTTTTTCACCATGGTTCCTTAAGGTAGATCTCACATCATCCCTAAAGCTTTTCAACTCACTTATGTCCTGACCCATGGTTGCAAGCATTCCTTCTATCCTGTTTAATTGATCTTGAAATTGTTGGTTCGGATTAGGTTGGGCAGGTTGATTATTTTGGCCATGATATGGTGGTTGGGAGTAAGTGTTTTGTGTGGCTTGGTATGATCTTTGGTTGGAGTTTTGGTATGTGGAATTGTTATGTTGGTTGTGGTTGTAAGGTTTGTGGTTTTGTGGTTGGCTTTGTGTTGTAAGGTTTGTGGTTTTTTGGTTGGGTTTGCTGGTTTCCCCACCCAAAGTTTGGGTGGTTTTTCCAGCCTGGGTTGTAAGTGTTGGAATGTGGATCATATGGTTGCCTTTGTTGATTTCCTACATAGTTGGCCTCTTCCCAATCACCTCCTTCAGTGCTTACTTCCTTTTGATCTTGTGTGTGTATTGCAGCCACTTGATTTGTTTCTAATTTCCTGGTGAGCTCTGCTAGTTGCTTGGCAAACACCTT
>NC_029777.3:21516937-21517689 GCF_000817695.3 Arachis duranensis
CGAAAATATGCTAACAATTAATGTGATTGGTTCAAAAATTTGAAGTTTGTTACTTTCTTGTTAAGAAAGGTTCAATCTTTAAATTCTAGAATCTTATTGTTCATACCCTGACCGGGCTCCTCCAACTCGGCAACTTCATAAAAGGTCCGACCTCGTCCTAAGGCTCACGCCTACAGGTCGGACCTCGGACAATAAAGCAGAGAAGGCCCATCAAAAAGGAACGCAGCCCAAAAACCTAAAGGCCAAAAAGGCCTAGAAAAGGCGGTTCCACAAAGATAGAGATAAAACTCCCAAAGATAAGATAAGATAAGAATATCTTATCCAGGGAAGATCACTGCCAACTACTATAAATACAGTGGAGCACCCAGGTATGGCATTCATTCCACATTCTACACATATCTGCTTGGACCCATGCTAACTTAAGCATCGGAGTGTCATTGCAGGTACAACCACCAACCACTCTACATATCAAGCTCGGGTCATCAGTTCCCCCACCTCGGGACTTCTCCAAAACAACCGAGCTACACGTTTCAGGTAACCCTCGGAACAAAAACTATTATTGATTCATTGAATTACAATAGAGCTCCCTAACCCAATGAAAGGGGGTTTAGTGAGTCATAGCTCTGAATTCAATTACAAAAAGTATCAAAAACTCGAAAAATGATCCAAAGTCCTCTCTCTAACTTAAATTCTATCCTATTTATACACTTTCTAAATTGAGCTTCTGTTGTGTTTCTTGGGCTTTGAGGCCC
>NC_029777.3:21518172-21534547 GCF_000817695.3 Arachis duranensis
TTAGTTGTTTTATGCATTTTCTTGAGCTTAAAGTAACCAAGAATGGTTAAATGAACAACAAAGCAATGAACCATCCAAACAGTATGATTTTGATGCAAATTTCATGAGTTTTTAGTTATATTACTGGAATGCTATGAATGGAAGATTTCTCATGAAATTTTGCAAGACTTTGATGCAGTTGTTTGGATGATTTTAGGGAAGAAGAGGCTAGACAAGGAAGCAACAAAATCAATAAAGGAAGCTTGAATACCACATGTGGAGTTTAAGTTCCAGTTTAAGCTTAAACTGGAACTTAAACTCCACATGTGGTATTCAAGCTTCCTTTATTGATTTTGTTGCTTCCTTGTCTAGCCTCTTCTTCCCTAAAATCATCCAAACAACTGCATCAAAGTCTTGCAAAATTTCATGAGAAATCTTCCATTCATAGCATTCCAGTAATATAACTAAAAACTCATGGAATTTGCATCAAAATCATACTGTTTGGATGGTTCATTGCTTTGTTATTCATTTAACCATTCTTGGTTACTTTAAGCTCAAGAAAATGCATAAAACAACTAAAACTAACAGAAAAATGCTAGTGAAACTAGCCTAAGATGCCTTGGCATCAGTGAGGAAGATTATAACTTGGATGGTGGGGTGGAGTTTAAGGTTGGCCATAGATTCAAAAGCAGAGATGTAGTAATGCAGGGTGTTAAGAATTACAACATTCACAGAAGTGCTGAATATCGAGTGGTGGAGTCCGATCGATTAAAGTACCATGTGCATTGAGGACAACATGCAGCAAGCTGTCCTTGGAGTCTCCGTGTTGCTCTCCGATAGAATCTCGGTTACTGGTACATTAAGGATTCATTGTATTCAATGTTGTCAGTTGTGGTTGTTATGCTTGTTGAACATGTTTACCACTGTTGTTCTATTTCGTTAGGGAGGTATGTAGGTTGGGAGGAGCGCACACGTGTTTAGCACCCATAATATTGTAGGACCACCGATAGTTGGACAACAGCCTTATCTGTCGTGTCATCCTCCCGTTGATACAATGAAACCTGTCTGTTAGCATCTCAATCCTACAAGGTGCAGTTAGGCAGAGCTATCACTTCAAACTCTCATACAGGAAGGTCTAGAGGTGAAGTAAAAGGCGATTGCACATATATACGGTGATTGGGAAGAGTCTTATAATAAGGTGTCCGGGTTAATGTAAGTGTTGTAGAGTTGTTATTTGGGAACAATGTGTGAGATCAGTGTTATACTGTACTATGATGGTCACCTCATGGTGCATGACTATAGCATGTTTGACAATGTATTTTTGGCCTTCCCTCCCTGTGTTAAGGCTTGCAAGCATTGCAAGCCATTTATCTTTGTCGATGGTACACATCTGTATGAAAAATATGGTGGTTTTCTCCTTATTGTAGTTGCACAAGACGGTAATAGCAATATCCTTCATATGGCATTTGCAATTGTTGTGTCTGAGACGACAAAATCACGGTCTTTATTTCTTACCAATCTGAGGTGGCACATCACCACACAGGAAGGCATGTTGATTATTTCTGATAGATCTCAAGCGATCAAGGATGCATTGAGAGCTGAGGACAATGGCTGACATCCTCCGAGTGCATTTCATGCTTACTGTGTCTGACACATGGTAGCAAACTTCATATCTCGTTTCCAGCCTGCTGAAGGAAAGAGGTATCTAATAAATGCTGCTTATAGCCCATGCAAGGCCGAGTATGAGTAGTACATGGATGCATTGACGTTGTTGTCCCAGTAGATGGCTGATTGGGCTGGTAGTTTCAAGAAAGAGATCTGGCTATAACATTGCGATGGTGGTTGAAGGTTCGGTCACATGATGATAAACCTTTTCGAGTGCATGAATGTCATTCTTAAGGGTACACGCTATCTATCAATATCGGCTATCGCGCGATGCACCTACGAGAGGCTGCAGCAGTTGTTCGTGAAGAAAGGATGGAGGCATATGCATAGCTAGTGGCAGGTAATCAGTTTTTGCAATGGCTCATGACGGCTATTGAGAAGAACAGAGAGAGTATCTCGAAGATGCGTGTCACTCACTACAACAGACATATTTCTATGTTTGTGGTTGAAGAGTTAGAGCTACAACGGTTGGTCACAAGGGTCGTTCTGTGTTCCCCTGGCCAGGTATGTGTGACTATGGCCTTTTCCAGTCACTTCATTTTCCATGTCTTCATGATCTGGCCGCATGTGCTGCCCCGAGTATCAAATGGGGACCATATATCCATCCGGTGTACACACAGTAAGCTATGCAACATTAACCACCATTCAGTCAATATATATTAATAATGTTAAGCGAAAAATGAAGAATAGTAAAACTAAATAGTTATCTCGCAACCATGGGAAATATGTGAATCTATCGCTCAAGGAGACACTACTTAAGAAACCTTTGGTATATCTAAGAAACCAGTAGAGGAGTGCACCCGGCGATGTTTGTAGTGGAGCAGTGTACCGCTGAGCATAGGGAGTGGTATGTCCATGCTAGCACCGCAGATCCGCATGACTGACTACGGCACGTCACAAAGTTGTCCAGCAGTGGGAGCCAGGTGCGGAATTTATAACCCACAAACTAACTGGCAAGTGCACCGGGTCGTACCAAGTAATACCTCAGGTGAGTGAGGGTCGATCCCACGAGGATTGATGGATCAAGCAACAATAATTGAGTGATTAGCTTAGTCAGAAAAAACAGAAAATGGTTTTGAAGATTCAAAATTATTAACAATAAATTCAGAATATTAGAAAGACAGGCAAGTAAATAAGTTGGGAAAAATAATATGAAGAAGGCAGTTAAGGCTTCAGAGTTATCTATTTTCTGGATTGACTTTTCTTATTAATTTATTTTAATCATGCAAGATTTAATTCCTGGCAAACCATATGTGACTAGACCCTAATTCCTTAGACCTTTCTAGTCTCTTCTAACTCTCATCAATCGCCAATTCCTTGGTCAATTAATTCCAATTAGGGGGTGAAGTTTAATTCTGGTTATTATGCCACAAAAATCCTAATTATCCAAATATAAGAGGATTATATGTCACGTATCCCGTTAAATCCAGATAATTAGAATTTAGGAGAAATTATTTTCAAGCTGTTGTTCAAGTAAAGAGCTTTTCCAAGTTATACAAGAACTCAATTAGAAAGAGGGTCATACTTCCGTTCCACCCAAATTCATAAGATAAAGAACGAAAACAATTCTTGAAATATAAATCAAAACATGAATTAAAATAGAAAAATAATAGTATTAATCCATACAATAGACAGAGCTCCTAACCTTAACAGTGGAGGTTTAGTTGCTTGTGACTCAGAGAGAAAAACTAGGATTCAGACAAACTGTAAAGTGGGAAATGTCAATTGGAATAGAATCCCCTATTAGAAGAAAAGTTTCTCCTTTTTATATCTAATCCTAATTAATTTAAAATCTATTTTCTAAAATTAAAATAATATCTTTTTCTATTTTAAAATAAAATTTGAATTTAAATCAGAATTAATTATAGTAATCAGCAAGTCTTCAATTAATGGATGGAGACCACTTGCTTCACTGGATCTACGCCTAACTTGGCAAAGAGCTGCGACTTACTTTAGTGCCAAAATGGGGCCCAGAAATCGCCCCCATCATTTTCTGCATGTGGCGCATGTCACGCGTACGCGTCAGTCACGTGTACGCGTCGATGGTCTTCTTTGCGTGTCACACGTACGCCTCAGGTACGCGCACGCGTCACTCCTCGCTGATAATCTTCTTTAATTCTTGTGCTCCTTCTATTTGTGCAAGCTTTCTCTCCATCTAATCCAGCCAAATTTTACCTAAAATAAACAAAATTGCACGAGACTCAAAGTAGCATCTATAGTGGCTAAAAGATAATTAATTCTTGATTAAACTCAAGAATTTAAATACAAATTCACTAGAAAAAGATAAGAAAGATGCTCACGCATCAGAGCCACTGGAGATGAACCTAATTATTGGAGTTATTAGTCATTAGATAACCTCTGATCATCAACAATATGTAGCACTTCGCATACTGTCGGAGGGTGGTTGTGTCATCAGTACCGGGTGGCATTTGTCGGACACGATTCCAAAGCCATGTCAGCTTCAGGGAGAAGGATTCCTTCCTCTGTGCTCTCTGCTACTGGAGGCCTATCTTTGAGTAGCCTCTTAACCAACTCTTAGGCCCTAGTACCGTACCACGTGTGGAAGTCATGAAAGCAGCCACCCATGGGCTCTCCATTAGCGCGCAGCCTGAAGTGGTATGCGACGTCCTGTAGGGTGATCGTACACTCACCTCAAGGCATATAGAAGGTGTGGGTCTCTGGGCACCAACGCTCAACGAATGTCGTGATTAGGAAGTTGTCGAACACAAAATTTCTAAGCGGCAACGCATCACTGAACCGAGCCTCCTATAGGTACGGGACAATGGCCTCTGGTGGTAGGAGTGTGTGACTCACCCTCCTTCGAAGAAATAGGTGAGGCCTCTGGTAAACAATAAAAATACTAAATCAAGAGTTAATTTTACTTATAAGTAAACTATTCAAGCAAACAAGTACAAACACTTAAATTATGAATTTATTTGCATCAAAAAATTTACTTGAATAATGAAAATATTTAGAAAAATAATTAGCTTTAACGTCTGTGTAATATAATGCAAATGAAAATGTCTTCTAAGATAACTAATGACTACACTAATAAGCATCTATTTTAATCAATTTAAATAAATTTATTTAGAGAAATAGTGAATAACAAAATTCATTTTGCAACTCCTATATATGGTAGATTAAGTGAACACACTTAGGCTTTGTTTTGGTGGAGGAAAGAAATAGCAAGGAAAGAAATTGAGGGAAAAAAATAGGAAGGAAAGAAATTGAGGTAAAATTTAATTTCTATTGGTGTCTTTGGATGGAAAAAAAATAAGATGGAAAGATATTAAAAGATGATTAATTTATGTTGTTTGTTTGGAAGAAAAAGTGGAAGAAAAACAAAGAGTAAAGTTATATAATGATAATTTTATCCTTGTATTATATAGGCATGTTATTATGTATATGATTATGTAATATATTAAACAATTTCATTAAATAATAATAACAAAATTTAACTATATTTTTAATATAACAAGTTAGGAATATAATAATAATAATAATAATAATAATAACAATAATAATAATAAAATTAGGGTGATATATTTAGATATAAATTTTATTTTTGTATATTACTCATCTCAACACATAAATTAGAGATAATTTCAAGAAGAAAATATACATAAATTAACAGTTATATGTTCATAGCTCCAAATATACTAAGTGCATGTTTGAGTGCCATTATTTTGTTAAAAAAAGATATTTTTTCAATGAAAAAAGATCTTTTTTTATTTTTTAACGTGTTTGGCAAATTTCTAATAGTAAAAATAAAAGTAAAAGCACTAGTAAAATAAAAAAAAATCTTTTTAAAAAGCTATAATTTACATCTTTCTTTAAAAGATCTTTTTTCTTTAAAAAAAAGATGTTTTTCATGTAATAAATAAACAAAAAAGTACTTTTATATTGTTATACCCAAACATAATTGATAGATAAAAAGACCTTTTTACATGAGATATCCAAACATAAAATTACTTTTACTTCTCTATAAGATCTTTTAAAAAAAGATAACTCGAAAAAAGATCTTTTCTTAGAAGCTCACCCAAACAAGCCGCCATTATTTTGTTAAAAAAAGATCTTTTTTCATTGAAAAAAGATCTTTTTTTATTTTTTAACGTGTTTGGCAAATTTCTAGTAGTAAAAGTAAAAGCACTAGTAAAATAAAAAAAAGATCTTTTTTGAGAAGCTGTAATTTACATCTTTTTTTAAAAGATATTTTTTCCTTAAAAAAGATGTTTTTCATGTAATAAATAAACAAAAAAGTACTTTTATATTGTTATACCCAAACATAATTGATAGATAAAAAGACCTTTTTACATGAGATATCCAAACATAAAATTACTTTTACTTCTCTATAAGATCTTTTAAAAAAAGATAACTCGAAAAAAAATCTTTTCTTAAAAGCTCACCCAAACAAGCCCTAACAGATCACATGATATCATCTGATTAATATATTGTGTCTTATATTACATTAACAAATACACATCAAAGATTTCTTATATAATACCAAGCTAAGATCAGTTAAAATAAAATTTACACATGAAACTAATAAAGTTAACACTAGGACCTCTTTGATCAAGTAATTACTAATAGCATAGACTTCTTTGACTAAGTTATTATTAATAGCATAGTTAACAATAGTTATAGTTATGAAAGTCATAAATACAAAGGCATAGGGGTGTTCATGGATCGGATCCGATCCATATATTCGCGGTGCTTATCTGAATCCGATTCGAAAAATACGGATATGGATCCGATCCGCACACTAACAGTATCGGATTGTAGAATTTGAGTAGGTATCTGCATATCCGCGTATCCAAAAAAATAAAGAAATAAATAAGTAAATATTCTTTTTATATTTTTTAACTAATAATTATCATATATGTTGTATTATTTTAATTTATTATTTTAATTTATTATTTTAATTTATTATTTAAAAAAAGTATGTTTAATATTATTTTAAGAGTAAACATATTTAAAAGAATAGAAAAAATAAATTTTATTGATATTTTTTAATAAAAATAAGTTTTTAAAAATACTTTTGTATTTTGCGAATATATCTGATCCGATCCGCAAATGTGCGGATCGGATTGGATCCAAGCTTAACAACTACCGATATTATATCCGATCCAATGATTTTAGTGCAAATCGGATAAAAATTTTGGTAATATGTGATCCAATCCGCGTTCACCCCTACAAAGGCATGACGTATTATCATTATAAGCCTTAATTAAGTCATAGATATGTTACCCACAAAATATAAAGATACTAGTACCTTCCTCAAATCTAAAGTTATATTTATGCCAATATCAAAATATTAGCCACATTACTAGGACTATTATTTCTAGAGTGCACCAGCTTCTTTCATAAATTCATATAATGTGGCATGATGTACGTCAGCTGGAACACCAAGAAATTCTCTCTTAGCTCTATATATTTTTTCTGTATAAAAAGCGGTAACACCTCATACACAATTTTGGCATCATACCTAAATTCTCTAACTCAGTCCACACATCATTTTCAAAGTAAATTCGAGGCCTATTTTGCTAAAGAATCACAAAACCCATTTCATCTATTTGCACTTGCTGTTTAGCAATTTCAACTTGCTCCTTAGCTACCTACACTTGTTCTTCAGCTGTTAACACTTGTTTTTCAGCGATATTAATTGATCTCTCACAAAAATGATTCCCATCCTTCATCATCTCAATCAATGCTTGAATGCCCTGACGCATTTTTTTCATTTTTGATTCTAATTTATCACTCATGATTGTTTTGTGTTTATTACCTATTGATGATGTTCCGTGAGAGCCAGTTGATTGGTTTGACAAACCAATTTTAGGACTATAACCCATTGTAAAACTAGTAGCTTGAGGAGTAATTGGCTCATCATTTCACTCCTCTTCCATATTTAGAAAACTATCATCATCATTCAAGTTAATTGTTTCTTTATTCTTCTCCCACCTTTTGACTTTTTCTTTGGCCCTTTCAGTATGTTTTTATATTGCTCTGTCTGTACCATATATCTCAAACAGTTTATCATAATATTTTATTGGAGTACACATCCACTTTTTCACTTTTGGTTTTGCCTAAGTAAAATAGAAGAATATTTACTATGAGTATATCTATATGTAAATATACATTTTTAATATAATTCTTGAATATTTACTAGTTAAATTCATAACCAAATAAGATAATGAATGCATAAAGTCTACCTTAATTAATTCTTCCCAAACTTCAGCTTTAGGCTCAAACATCTTTGTAATTGGATTCCAAGAAAATCCACTAAGGCCATGAAAATGATCATAACAAACTCCAAAATGATCCTTTAAAGTCTTCAGTCTATTCTTAAGATTTTCTTTGTGGAGGTGGTTACTATAAGTAGATCTCAAAAGTGAAAGTATATTGTCATATGCCATTGTAGTAAATGTGCCATCCACTCCATTTTCTTTGTGATATTCTTCAATTCAAGCATCAATGAAATTTATATCCATTTCGTCAGTTCATCTTAAGGTATCTATACTAGTGGCCTCACCTTGGCATAATGTTTTCTTTGCCATTAACACCTCTCAATATACAAAACAAGCGGAGAGAAACAACATACCATAATCTTAAATCAAATTATTTGTTAACTATCTTGACATTTATTGAATAGATAAAGAATCAATATACTCCATAAATACATGTCACAAGTTGATTTAATAATTGCACACTAAAGTCATTAAATAAAATATAATAACACATTAAGAGGTAACATATGAATTTAATAATAGCACATCAAAGTTAAAATATCAATTCAAATCACACATAATACAACTAATAAATTCATTTGCATTTTTTTAAAAAAGTGATCAGAATCCTAGTTGATAGTCAGCCCACATTTGAACAGCTATTTCATCCCTTAACATAGCTCCCCACCTATAGTCTTCATCTTGTTCATGTCAAACTATTTCACCATCTTCTGGATTATTATCTTGCAATTCTCAATCAACTTGGGCTATGAGATGTGAATCTGGATCTACACCCATTAAAAAAATACGTAATATAAAACAAGCTAAAACAATTTCAGTCATAGTTTTAAAGTCATAATATGGTTCAGTGCCACTTGTGATTGTTGCAAATTTTTTCTTTAAAACTCCAAATGACCTTTTGATAACATTTCTCAATGAAGCATGATGAAGATTAAATAATTCCTTTTTATTTTCTAGGCCACGTTTTGCATACTCTTTTAAGTGATATCTTATACCTCGATATGGGATAATTAATCCATGCTTCAACATAAATCTAGCATCTCCAAAGTAAAATTTTCCTGTAAAACTCATCCTTTAAAAGGATTAATTTAGGTTAAACACATAAACTACTAACCTTTAACTACTTATGATATAATGATATTTTATGTATATGCTAACCTCGTGGAAGTTTAAGATTATCATCCCTTTATAATGCATCCTTAAGAACTTTTGAGTCAGATGCGATTCCTTTACAACCTCTTAATACATAAGTGAA
This sequence comes from Arachis duranensis, assembly GCF_000817695.3. Taxonomy (NCBI): domain Eukaryota; kingdom Viridiplantae; phylum Streptophyta; class Magnoliopsida; order Fabales; family Fabaceae; genus Arachis; species Arachis duranensis. Next base: position 21,527,317 of record NC_029777.3, read on the forward strand.
ATTCGTATCAAAATCCCATGCAACTAATACATTTTGTGTATGCCACTCTTTTCTCCTTTGAAATTTGGGTTAATCTGCTATTGGCACTTTGGCATGAAAATGTGTTCCATCTATAGCTCCAATACGATCCTAAATAATAGTCTATTAATTAATAAAGTAACATAAAATTTGTTATATCAAACAAAATTATATACTCCTGTAATTGTACATGTCCATACTTAATATAAGGATAAAATCTATAATTGTGAAGGATTGCCGGAGAAATAACGGTTGCAGATGGTTGTCGTAGAAATTCTTCTTCTAGTAAAATAATTGACCGTAGAACAGCAAGGAAGTCGTGGCTAATAGTAGAAAAAAGAAACGGTTCTAATTTTCATATTACGAGCTATTATATGCAAGAACCTAGCAACTTGTTTTGTATCTCTCACTTGATATGCTGCTTTTAATTTCTCACACAATTGAAGAAATGCATCAGGACCCATGCGTAGGATATCACGACACCTATTAGTTTCGCTTAACAGTTGCATTATAATAGCTCGAATTTGTTCTTGCCCAACCATTTTATGGGATATGGAATTGTCAACTTGTGTAGACATCAATCTCAATAAGTATAACATGTGCACGATGTAACATATTAGTATTATTGTGCATAATTTTTGTCATCTTTTTCAATCTTCATTCAAAACTGTTAATATATGTTATTGGTTTTCAAGGGTTAATATATTTTTCTGCTTATCAAACCCAAACTTAAAGGGATGGTTTAGTGGGAAATCACAATTAAAGATGTCTTCCATATCGGCGACAAAAAAACTTTCTTCATGATCATCTTTATCCATTTAACAAGCACTTTGTAGGTTCAAATGTACATATCTTAGATTGATAGCACAAAAAAAAATTAGCATCATAAGTTAAGTATATGCAATGCAATTAAATAACTAGTATTCATACATATGAACTCTTAATCAAATATATTTAATTGTAAAAGAATATCAACCAATTAAAAGAAAGCTATTTTTTATAACTTTTCAAAAAAACTTTAACATAAACTACATATAAAAAAAGGCCAAAAAAAAGAAAAAAAAAAAGAAAGTAACCAACAATGATAGAAGTTGTATGTCTATCGGCAATTGTAATAAACAAAACCACACTTTCATTTAGCTGAAATCACAAATTTAACTATTTGTGTGCTTGCAAATGTAATGGTAAAAAGTTCATTTTAAAGTATATAAATTATAATTTGTGCCATTCTTATTATAGTGAAATTAAATTCAATTTGTATGTGTCAAAAACACAATACATTATCATATTTCTAAAGAACACAAGTAGAATTATTTGTTTGTGTGTTATTTGTATTTGGCAATCATAATATATATTTTTAAATAGATAATACGTGCATACATGAAGAAATTATGTGCCATTTAGCAAAAATGGTGTGTTTGATAAAAATCAAAATTGTGCTTCCATAAAAAAATTGCGTGCTTACATGAAAATAAAATTATGATCTTTTTTAAACATTTCTTATATACAAAAAATAGTTACACTACTCTATAGTTCATATACATGTTAATTTTCCCAACTTTGATGAACTTATGAATCAGTATGTTTGCATGTATTTATTAGAATATTTTATCGAACAGTTTAAAGACATAAAAATAAATAAACTAATAAATCAAATAAAAATGTAATATCAGTCCATACACTTTAAAATTGAATCACAAACACACAGATTCATACATATACGGAGTTAAATGTGAAATAAGAGTAACATAAAAACTTACCTAATTTTTACTAGTAGACGCAAAACGTTATGACTAGACTGGTTGCGCAGTGGTGGATGAATGGACAATGGCTAACAGTTGTAGTGCTTGATAATGTTGGAACCGGGTAGCATGAACGGCTGAATCACAGGATGGAAGATGAGTCTTGGAAGAAAGGAGAAGGGTAGGGTTTGGAATAACAGAGTGAAATAATTTTTTTCTTCTATTTTCTTGCCTAAGTTAGAGCGAAAACTTTTTTATGGTTCTCTTTTACTTTTTGGCACTATTGATTATTTTTCTTAACATTTTCTATCCCAAATAGCTAAAATTTGACATATTCATCTTATTTTTTTCCTTCAGGATTCAATCTTTCCTATTTTCCATCTAAACAAACACAGTGTTACTTGCTAAGCAACAAATACATCTGTATATATTACTTAGTCTAAATAACAACAAAATTTCACAATAAACAATTTACTTAGATATTAGTAAATACAAACATAAAACTTTTGCTATATCATTAGATTTATTACAAATTGTTAATCCCTTTAAATTAATAACTACATTAATAAACTTATGCTTAACAATAACATAGCATACTAGTATTTAAACCTAACATCATATTCGTGCATTCAAACAAATCCTAACCTTAGTTAATAACCTTAATTAATAACTAAATCAATAACATCTAATTTAACTTGCACCTAACATCATATCCTAACATTTATACCGATCATAACATGTACTGTATACTACCTACATAAAACTACCTTAATTAAGAAATTACATCTATGCTTTAACATAACCATAAAACAAAAAATAATACCAATCTCAAAGTCCTCTACTCCTGCAATTTGTTAAGTCGCGTTAAGTTTGTTAATGTCTCTATCGCGGTTATCAGCGTGCACTACAAAAAAAGGCTATATTGTAGGAGTTTATTAACGGAAGTTTTAAAAAAATTCTACAAATTTAATTTTTAGAATAAAAAATTATCTTTTATTTTGTTAAGAGTTTTATTAACAGCAGTCTTTATTTTGAATAGTAAGATTTTTGAAACTCCCCCAAAACTAAATCAATTTCCCAAACAATTTGGCAAAGCAAAAAGCTCTTTCTTCCCACGGAACACATTTTTCCACCTCGCTCACACCCTTTTCTGCTCCCACTCTCCTGATACAGTAACTGCTTCATTCTCAGTTGTTCACATTTCTTCATTGATTGCTGCTGCTGTTCGAGATTGTGCCACTGCAACTCCCGTTCATAATCCTGCTGCTATTAGCGTTCCGATTACTGCTGCTGTTGGCAAAGCGATTCCTGCTAGTATTTGTGTTTCCATTTGTGTTGCTGCTGATGTTCGTGTTTGGTGCACGAAATTGTGATCTCTAACAAAGGCATTCAACTTAGTGTGCGCATCTACTAACTCACACTTTCTTCACAACTTCGCACAACTAACTAGCAAGTGTACTGGGTCGTCCAAGTAATAAACCTTACGTGAGTAAGTGTCAATCCCACGGAGATTGTTGGTATAAAGCAAGCTATGGTCATCTTGTAAATCTTAGTTAGGCGGATAATAAATGGTTGTGGAATTTTCAAATAATAATAATAAATAAACAGAAAATAAAGATAGAAATACTTATGTAAATCATTAGTGAGAATTTCAGATAAGTATATGGAGATGCTTTGTCCCTACTGAATTTATGCTTTTTTACTGCCTTCCTTCAATCCTTCTTACTCCTTTCCATGGCAAGCTGTATGTAGGGCATCACCGTTGTCAATGGCTACATCCCATCCTCTCAGTGAAAAAGGTCCAAATGCTCTTGTCACAGCACGACTAATCATCTGTCGGTTCTCGATCATGTTGGAATAGAATCCGTTGATTCTTTTGCGTTTGTCATCACGCCCAACAACGCGAGTTTGAAGCTCGTCACAGTCATTCAATCCCTGAATCCTACTCGGAATACCACAGACAAGGTTTAGACTTTCTGGATTCTCATGAATGCCGCCAACAATTCTAGCTTATGCCATGAAGATTCTGATTAAGGAATCCAAGAGATATGCGTTCGGTCTAAAGTAGAACGGAAGTGGTTGTCAGTCACGCGTCCATAAGTGAGAATGATGATGAGTGTCACGGATCATCACATTCGTCATGGTGAAGTGCAACGAATATCTTGGAACAGGAATAAACTGAACTGAATAGAAAATAGTAGTAATTGCATTAAAACTCGAGGTATAGCAGAGCTCCACACCCTTAATCTATGGTGTGTAAAAACTCCACCGTTAAAAATACATAAGTGATCAAGGTTCAGGCATGGCCGAATGGCCAGCCCCCAAAGTCTAAGAACTAAACGTCCAAAGATGGATCTAAGATAAAAGACGAAAACCAAGATGGAACCAAGATGTCTAATACAATAGTAAAATGTCATATTTATACTAGACTAGCTACTAGGGTTTACAGAAATAGGTAATTGATGCAGAAATCCACTTCCGAGGCCCACTTGGTTTGTGCTTGGGCTTAGCTTGAGCTTTATACATGCAGAGGCTTCTTTTGGAGTTAAACACCAAGTTGTAACGTATTTTTGGTGTTTAACTCTGGTTTGTGACGTGTTTCTGGCGTTTGACTCCAGAATGCAGCATGAAACTGGCGTTGAGCGCCAGTTTGCATCATCTAATCTCGAATAAAGTATTGACTATTATATATTGCTGGAAAGCTCTGGATGTCTACTTTCCAACGCCATTGAGAGCGCGCCATTTGGAGTTCTGTAGCTCCAGAATATCCATTTCGAATGTAGGGAGGTCAGAATCCAACAGTATCAACAGTCCTTTGTCAGCCTTTTATCAGAGTTTTGCTCAGGTCCCTCAATTTCAGCCAGAAAATACCTGAAATCACAGAAAAACATACAAACTCATAGTAAAGTCCAGAAATGTGAATTTAGCATAAAAACTAATGAAAACACCCCTAAAGTAGCTAGATCCTACTAAAAACTACCTAAAAATAATGCCAAAAAGCGTATAAATTATCCACTCATCACAACACCAAACTTAAATTGTTGCTTGTCCCCAAGCAACTGAAAATCAAATAGGATAAAAAGAAGAGAATATACTATAAATCCCAAAATATCAATGAATATTAGTTCTAATTAGATGAGCGGGACTTGTAGCTTTTTGCCTCTGAACAGTTTTGGCATCTCACTTTATCCTTTGGAGTTTAGAATGATTGGCATTTATAGGAACTCAGAATTCAGATAGTTCTTGAACACAACTACTTTTATGAGTCTTGGCCGTGGCCCTAAGAACTTTGTTTTCCAGTATTACCACCGGATACATAAATGCCACAGACACATGACTGGGTGAACCTTTTTAGATTGTGACTCAGCTTTGCTAAAGTCCCCAGTTAGAGGTGTCCAGAGCTCCTAAGCACACTCTTTTTGCTTTGGATCACAACTTTAACCACTCAGTCTCAAGCTTTTCACCTGGACCTTCATGACACAAGAACATGGTTAGGAACAACTTGATTTAGCCGCTTAGGCCTGGATTTTATTTCCTTGGGCCCTCCTATCCATTGATGCTCAAAGCCTTGGATCTTTTTTACCCTTGCCTTTTGGTTTTAAGGGCTATTGACTTTTTCTGCTTGCTTTTTCTTTTTCTTTCTATATATATATATATATATTTCACCACTTTTTTTCACTGCTTTTTCTTGCTTCAAGAATCAATTTTATGATTTTTCAGATCATCAATAATATTTTTCGTGTTCCTCATTCTTTCAGGAGCCAACATTCGTAAAATTCAAAGTACAATTTATGCACTGTTCAAACATTCATTCAGAGAACAACAAGTATTGCCACAACATATAATTAATTATAGTCTTTATTACTAAGAACTCAAAAATATAAATTACTTCTTTATTCTACACATTAATATAATTAAACTAATTTCAAGGATAAATTCGAAACTCATGTTCTTCTTGTTCTTTTGTATTAGAAACATTTTTCATTTAAGAGAGGTGAAGGATTTATGGATTTATTCATAGCCTAAAGACATAGTTACTAAATACTAATGATCATGTAGGAAAGACACAAACATAGATAAACATGAAGCATAAAAACCAAAAAACAGAGAAAATAAGAACAAGGAATGAGTCCACTTCAGTGATGGTGGCGCTTTCTTCTTGAAGAACCAATGATGTCCTTGAGCTCTTCTATATCTCTTCCTTGCCTTTGTTGCTCCTCCCTCATTGCTCTTTGATCTTCTCTAATCTCATGGAGAATGATGGAGTGCTCTTGGTGTTCCACCCTTAGTTGGTCTATGTTATAACTCAAGTCTTATAGAGAAGTGTTGAGTTGTTCCCAATAGTTGTTGGGAGAAAAGTTGAGGCATCTCCGGGATTCCTTGGTGATGAGCTTCCTCATGCGTCTCTTGGGATCCATGAGTGGGCTCTCTTGTTTGCTTCATCCTCTTCTTTGTGATGGACTTGTCCTCTTCAATGAGGATGTCTCCTTCTATAACAACTCCAGCTGAGTAGCATAGATGGCAAATAAGATGAGGAAAAGCTAGCCTTGCCAAGGTAGAGGGCTTTTCGGCTATTTTGTAGAATTCAAAGGAGATGACTTCATGAACTTCTACTTCCTCTCCAATCATGATGCTATGGATCATGATGGTCCGATCCACAGTAACTTCAGATCGGTTGCTAGTGGTGATGATGGAGCGTTGGATGAACTCCAACCATCCTCTAGCCACAAGCTTGAGGTCCGGTCTTCTTAATTGAACCAGCTTGCCTTTGGAGTCTCTTTTCCATTGAGCTCCTTCCACACATATGTCCATAAGGACTTGGTCCAACCTTTGATCAAAGTTGACCCTTCTAGTGTAGGGGTGGTGCACGAAATTGCAATCACACTTTTGCAATTCCGCACAACTAACCAGCAAGTGCACTGGGTCGTCCAAGTAATACCTTACGTGAGTAAGGGTCGATCCCACGGAGATTGTCGGCTTGAAGCAAGCTATGGTTATCTTGTAACTCTTAGTCAGGATATCAATAATTATCAGGGTTGATTGTGAAAAGTAAAAGAACATGAAATAAGTACTTGTTTTGCAGTAATGGGGAATAGGTTGAGGTTTTGGAGATGCTCCATCTTCTGAGTCTCTGCTTTCCTACTGTCTTCTTCTTCAAGCACGCAAAGCTCCTTCCATGGCAAGCTGTATGCAAGGGTTTCACCGTTGTCAGTGGCTACCTCCCATCCTCTCAGTGGAAATGTTCAACGCACCCTGTCACGGCACGGCTATCCATCTGTCGGTTCTCAATCAGGCCAGAATAGAATCCAGTGATTCTTTTGCATCTGTCACTAACGCCCAGCCTTCAGGAGTATGAAACTCGTCACAGTCATTCAATCATTGAATCCTACTCAGAATACCACAGACAAGGTTTAGACCTTCCGGATTCTCTTGAATGCCGCCATCAGTTCTAGCTTATACCACGAAGATTC
>NC_029777.3:21534687-21535328 GCF_000817695.3 Arachis duranensis
ATGGACTATTATACATTGCTGGAAAGCCCATGATGTCTACTTTCCAACGCCGTTGAGAGCGTGCCAATTGGGCTTCTGTAGCTCCAGAAAATCTACTTCGAGTGCAGGGAGGTCAGAATCCAACAGCATCTGCAGTCTTTTTCAGTCTCTGAATCATATTTTTGCTCAGGACCCTCAATTTCAGCCAGAAAATACCTGAAATCACAGAAAAATACAAAAACTCATAGTAAAGTCCAGAAAAGTGAATTTTAACTAAAAACTAATAGAAATATACTAAAAACTAACTAGATCATACTAAAAACATACTAAAAACAATGCCAAAAAGCGTATAAATTATCCGCTCATCACAACACCAAACTTAAATTGTTGCTTGTCCCCAAGCAACTGAAAATCAAAGTAGGATACAAAGAAGAGAATATACTATAGACTCCAAAATATCAAAGAAACTTAGCTCCAATTAGATGAGCGGGACTAGTAGCTTTTTTGCTTCCGAACAGTTTTGGCATCTCACTTTATCCTTTGAAGTTCAGAATGATTGGCGTCTATAAGAACTCAGAACTCAGATAATTTTATTGATTCTCCAAGTTAAATATAATGATTCTTGAACATAGCTAGTGTATGAGTCTTGGCTGTGGCCCAAA
>NC_029777.3:21535423-21536319 GCF_000817695.3 Arachis duranensis
TGTGACTCAGCTTTGCTAGAGTCCCCAATTAGAGGTGTCTAGGGTTCTTAAGCACACTCTTTTTGCCTTGGATCACAACTTTATTTTTCTTTTCTTTTTCTCTTTCTTTCTTTTTCGTTTTTTTTTAATTCACTGCTTTTTCTTGCTTCAAGAATCAATCTGATGATTTTTCAGATCCTCAATAACAGTTCTCTTTTTCCTCATTCTTTCCAGAGCCAACAATTTTAACATTCTCAAAACAACAAATTCAAAAGACATATGCACTGTTCAAGCATACATTTGGAAAACAAAAATTATTGTCACCACATCAAGCTAATTCAACTAGTTTCAAGGATAAATTTCGAAATCCTGTACTTCTTGTTCTTTTGTGATTAAAGCATTTTTCATTTAAGAGAGGTGATGGATTCATAGGACATTCATAGCTTTAAGACATGAACCTTAAATTTTATTAATCATGAATTAAGAACAAAACTCAAAAATAAATATAAGATAAGACTAATAGTAATAGAAAACAAAAAATTAAATGACTCTAAAATAGACTCCTAATGATAGAGGTTATCACAGAGTTAGGACTCAACAACCTTGATTTTGAGAAGTGGATGCTCCCTCAAATTGAGGGGAGAATTTTTGGCGTTTCAATTCTTGAAGTTCACGCCCTTGCTTCTCTTGTTCCTTCAGCAATTTGCAAAGCATGCAGTTCTGATTCTGCTGTTCTTCCTTAAGTTGCTCCATAGTCTATTGCAACTTGTTGATAGATGCTTCTAGGCTGGCCCAGTAGCCAATTTCAGGGAATTCAGGGAGGAACTCCTGCGCCCTCCTTTTGATAGAGTTGTCTTGCATTTGTCCTTCCATTGACTTCTTGGTGATTGGATGTTCAATGGGTATGAATTCATCTA
>NC_029777.3:21539658-21540131 GCF_000817695.3 Arachis duranensis
TTCCTGGATGGCAAAGAGTTGCTCATCCGGAAAGGTTTCAGAGATCTCAGTAAGAGGGAGGGACGCCCCTTCTACTGGTTCTATTCGGGACAGGTGATCTGCTACTTGGTTCTCTGTCCCTTTCCTGTCTCTTATTTCTATATCAAACTCTTGCAGAAGCAACACCCATCTTATTAGCCTGGGTTTTGAATCCTGCTTTGTGAGTAAGTATTTAAGAGCAGCATTGTCAGTGTACACAACCACTTTGGATCCCACTAGATAGGATCTAAACTTGTCAATGGCATAGACCACTGCAAGTAACTCTTTTTCTGTGGTTGTGTAATTCTTCTGTGCGTCATTTAGAACACGACTAGCATAGTAAATGACGTGCAGAAGCTTGTCATGTCTCTGTCCCAACACTGCACCAATAGCATGGTCACTGGCATCACACATTATTTCAAATGGTAATGTCCAGTCTGGTGCAGAAATGACTG
>NC_029777.3:21540354-21540905 GCF_000817695.3 Arachis duranensis
GCTGGGCTAATGCCCTTAAGATCACTTATGGACCACCCAAGAGCTGTCTTGTGTGTCCTTAGCACTTGAGTCAGTGCTTCCTCTTCCTGTGGATTTAAAGCAGAGCTTATAATCACTGGAAAAGTGTCACCCTCTCCCAGAAACGCATACTTCAGGGATGGTGGTAGTGGTTTGAGTTCAGGTTTGCGAGGCTTATCCTCCTCCTGAGGAATTTTCGAAAATTCCTTTGTTTCCACTGATTCTTCTTGATCAGGTTGAGCATCCTTGAAGATGTCCTCAAGCTCTTGATCAGGCTGAACATCCTTGAAGATGTCCTCAAGCTCTGATTCTAGACCTTCAGTCATATTGACCTCTTCCACCAAAGAGTCAATAATGTCAGCGCCCATGCAGTCATTTGGTGTGTCTGGATGTTGGATAGCTTTTACAGCATTCAACTTGAACTCATCCTCATTGACTCTCAGGGTTACTTCCCCTTTTTGTACATCAATGAGAGTTCGTCCAGTTGCTAGGAAAGGCCTTCCTAGAATGAGAGTTGCACTCTTGTGCTCCTC
>NC_029777.3:21540982-21542551 GCF_000817695.3 Arachis duranensis
TGACAATCATGTCCTCAATTACGCCTGATGGATATTTAATGGAGCCATCAGCAAGTTGGAGACATATCCGGGTTGGTTTGACTTCTTCAGTCAACCCAAGCTTTCTGATAGTGGATGCAGGTATTAGGTTGATACTTGCTCCAATGTCACAAAGGGCTGTCTTGGTATATGCACCTTCTAATGTGCATGGTATCATAAAGCTTCCTGGATCTTGAAGCTTTACTGGTAAGCTTTTTAGAATGACTGCACTACATTCTTCAGTGAGAAATACTTTTTCAGTTTCTCTCCAATCCTTCTTATGGCTTAAGATCTCTTTCATGAACTTAGCATAAGAAGGTATTTGCTCAAGTGCCTCTGCAAACGGAATCTTTATTTCAAGAGTCCTTAGATAGTTTGCAAAGCGGGCAAATTGCTTATCCTGCTCCGCTTGGCGGAGTTTCTGAGGATAAGGCATCTTGGCTTTATATTCTTCAACCTTAGTTGCTGCAGGTTTATTCCCTACAGAGGCGGTTGGAGAAGCCTTCTTAGAGGGGTTACTATTAGCACTCTCAGGTGTCTGATTCCTCATTGGCGTTTGAACGCCAGGACTGGGTGCAGGATGGGCGTTTAACGCCAGCTTTCCCCCCTTTTCTTGGGCAGGGAATGGGCGTTTAACGTCAACTTTTCTCCCTTTTCTGGCGTTTGAACGCCAAAACTGGGCAGGGAATGGGCATTTAATGCCAGCTTTCCCCTCTTTTCTGGCGTTTGAACGCCAAAAGTATTCCTCTCTGGGCTCTTACTGTCCTCAGAGGGATTTTGGACAGTGATTTGGTTATCCTCTGTCAATTGTTCCTTATTTGGCTTTTTGCTACTTTGAGCAGTGTTATTCAATGTCTTCCCACTCCTCAGTTGAACTGCTTGGCATTCTTCTGTTATCTGTTTAGATATCTGCTGTTTTGCCTGATTCAACTGCAATTCTATGTTCTTGTTAGCAATTTTAGTTTCTTGGAGCATCTCTTTAAATTCTGCTAACTGTTTTGTCATCAGGTGTAATTGCTGATTAAGCTCAATCATCTGTTCTTGAGGATTAGGATCAGTGGCTACTGCCATGACTTCCTCTTTTGTAGAGAACTCATTGCTAGAGTACAAATGTTGATTTCTAGCAACAGTATCTATAAGCTCTTGAGCCTCTTCAATTGTCTTCCTCATGTGTATATCTACCAGCTGAGTGGTCTAAAGACATTTGAGCTTTTTTTGTAAGCCCATAGTAGAAGATGTCTAACTGTACCCACTCTGAAAACATTTCAGAGGGGCATTTTCTTAGCATGCCTCTATACCTCTCCCAGGCATTATAAAGGGATTCATTATCCTCTTGTTTAAAGCCTTAGATGTCCAGCCTTAACTGTGTCATCCTCTTTGGAGGGTAAAAGTGATTCAGGAATTTGTCTGATAACTGTTTCCATGTCTTTATGCTTGCTGTAGGTTGGTTATTCAACCACCCCTTAGCTTGATCTTTTACAGCAAATGGAAACAGTAATAGTCTGTAGACATCCTGATCCACCTCTTTATCACGTACTGTGTCAGCAATTT
>NC_029777.3:21542647-21543565 GCF_000817695.3 Arachis duranensis
TGGCAATTTTGCTGCACTATGATAATGAGTTGAGGATTTAGCTCAAAGCTGCTTGCTTTGATGGGAGGAATACAGATGCTACTCCCATATGCAGCTGTAAAGGGGTTAGCATATGACCCCAGAGTCCTTCTGGACTGATCAATCCCACTTAGGTCCATAATGGATAGAGGGAAATGATATGGATTGCAAATAGATAAAAATATATTTTTTTTTGAATTAACCGAAAAATAAAATAAAAAAAAAAGGAAAATAAAATAAAATAAAAAAAAATTCGAAAATTAAAAGAAAATAAGATCAAAGCAAATTGAAAACTGAATCAATTAGTTAATTAAAAAGATTTTAAAATTAAAAGAAAATAAGATCAAAGCAAATTGAGAACTGAATCAATTAGTCAATTAAAAAGATTTTGAAAATAGCAATTAAAAAGATATGATTGAAAAATTTTTATGAAAAAGATTTGATTTTTGAAAAGAGGAAAGAGAAAAACAACAAAATTACACCAAACTTAAAATTTTTAGAAAATCAAACACTAATTTTCGAAAATTTTAAAGGAAAAACACAAAGAGGACACCAAACCTAGAATTTTTACGGATCAAAAAGGGACTAAAGACATGCAAATTCGAAAATTAGAAGAAAAACAAAAGCATGCAATTGACACCAAACTTAAAATATGAAACTAGACTCAACTAAAAGACTCTAAACCAACGAAAACAAAACAGTCCTAATCTAAGCAACAAGATAAGCCGTCAGTTGTCCAAACTCGAACAATCCCCGGCAACGGCGCCAAAAACTTGGAGCACGAAATTGCAATCACACTTTTGCAACTCCGCACAACTAACCAGCAAGTGCACTGGGTCGTCCAAGTAATACCTTACGTGAGTAAGGGTCGATCCCACGGAGATTGTCGGCTTGAAGCAA
>NC_029777.3:21544772-21546623 GCF_000817695.3 Arachis duranensis
AAATACCTGAAATCATAGAAAAACACACAAACTCATAGTAAAGTCCAGAAAAGTGAATTTTAACTAAAAACTAATAGAAATATACTAAAAACTAACTAGATCATACTAAAAACATACTAAAAACAATGCCAAAAAGCGTATAAATTATCCGCTCATCAAGGGGCGTGCATCTTCTTGCATTATAGGCAAGTTGACTGCCAACTTCACACTTTTCGGACTGAAATCTAAGTATTTTCCCCAAACGATTGTAAGATAATTCTTTGGATTTGGGTTCATACTTTGATCATGGTTCCTAGTGATCCATGCATTGGCATAGAACTCTTGAACCATTAAGATTCTGACTTGTTGAATGGGATTGGTAAGAACTTCCCAACCTCTTCTTTGAATCTCATGTCGGATTTCTGGATACTCATTTTTTTGAGCTGGAAATGGACCTCAGGGATCACCTTCTTCTTGGCCATAACTTCATAGAAGTGGTCTTGATGGGCTTTAGAGATGAATCTCTCCATCTCCCATGACTCAGAGGTGAAAGCTTTTGTCTTCCCTTTCCTCTTTCTAGAGGTTGACTCGAAGGTGGAAGCTTTTGTCTTCCATTTCCCTTTTCTAGGGGTTTCTCCGGCCTTAGGTGCCATAAGTGGTTATGGAAAAATAAAAAAGCTATGCTTTTACCACACCAAACTTAGAATATTGCTCGCCCTCGAGCAAGAGAAGAAAGAAGAAGAAGAAGAAGAAGAAGAAGAAGAAAAAAATATGGAGGAAAGGGAGAAGTTTTTGGTTTTGGCCAAGGTGAAGAAGAGAGGGTTGTGGTGTGTGAAAATGAAGAGGGATAGAGGTGTTTATATAGTGAAGGGAGAGGAGTAGTTTCGGCCATTTAGGGTGGGAAAGAGATTTTGAATTTTGAAGGTAGGTGGGGTTTATGGGGAAGAGTGGGTGGATGTGTGTGGTGAAGAGGTGATGGGGAAGAGTGATTGAGGTGATTGGTGAAGGATTTTGGGGAATAGTGTTTATTGGATTGTGTGAAAGAGGCTGAGTTGAGGTAGGTAGGGATCCTGTGGGGTCCATAGATCCTGAGATGATCCTGTGGGTCCACAGATCCTGAGGTGTCAAGGATTATCATCCCTACACCAATGAGGCGTGTAAAACGACTTCTGCATGCAACCCTGGCATTCAACGCCAGATTGATGCTTGTTTCTGGCATTGAACGCTAGCCAGATGCTGCTTACTGGCGTTTAAATGCCAGTAAGCCCTTCCTCCAGGGTGTGCTGTTTCTTCTGTTGTTTTTGATTCTGTTTTTAATTTTAGTATTTATTTTGTGACTCCACATGATCATGAACCTAATAAAACATAAAAGAACAATAAAAGAAAAATAAAATTAGATAAATAAAAATTGGGTTGCCTCCCAATGAGCGCTTCTTTAATGTCAATAGCTTGACAGTGGGCTCTCATGGAGCCTCACAGGGGATCAGGTCAATGTTGTAGACTCCCAACAACAAACTTAGAGTTTGGATGTGGGGATTCAACACCAAACTTGGAGTTTGGCTGTGGCCTCCCAACACCAAACTTAGAGTTTGATTGTGAGGGCTTTGTTTGACTCTGTACTGAGAGAAGCTTTTCATGCTTCCTCTCTATGTATACAGAAGAACACCCTTGGGTCTCGATGAGCGGATAATTTATACGCTTTTTGGCATTGTTTTTAGTATGTTTTTAGTATGTTTTAATTAGTTTTTAGTATACTTTTATTAGTTTTTAGTTAAAATTCACTTTTCTGGACTTTACTATGAGTTTGTGTGTTTTTCTGTGATTTCAGGTATTTTCTGGCTGAAATTGAGGGACCTGAGCAAAAATCTGATT
>NC_029777.3:21546804-21546968 GCF_000817695.3 Arachis duranensis
ATATCCAGCAATGTATAATAGTCCATACTTTGCCCAAGATTTGATGGCCCAAACCGGCGTTCCAAATCAGCTCAAGAATGCCTGGCGTTAAACGCCGGAACTGGCACAAGAATGGGAGTTAAACGCCCAAACTGGCACAAAAGCTAGCGTTTAACTCCAAGAAG
>NC_029777.3:21547265-21547585 GCF_000817695.3 Arachis duranensis
TGGCGGCATTCATGGGAATCTGGAAAGTCTAACCTTGTCTGTGGTATTCCGAGTAGGATTCCGGGATTGAATGACTATGACGAGCTTCAAACTCCTGAAGGCTGGGCGTTAGTGACAGACGCAAAAGAATCACTGGATTCTATTCCAACCTGATTGAGAACCGACAGATGATTAGCTGTGCCGTGACAGGGTGCGTTGAACATTTTCACTGAGAGGACGGGATTGTAGCCACTGACAATGGTGATGCCCAACATACAGCTTGCCATGGAAAGGGGTAAGAAGGATTGGATGAAGACAGTAGGAAAGCAGAGAGACGGAAG
>NC_029777.3:21547842-21548434 GCF_000817695.3 Arachis duranensis
TCGAAGTTGTGATAAAGAGTTGAGATTGCAATTGAGCGTACCATGTTGATGGCGCCATTGATGACCCATTCACCAATCACCTCAAAACCTCTTCCCCAAAAACCCCTCACCTATCAAATCCCACTATTCTCTTCACCACTCACATCCATCCTTCATAAAACCCCACCTACCTCACCATTCAAATTCAAACCACTTTCCCTCCCAAACCCACCCATTCATAACCGAACCATACCCCTCTCTCCACCCCTATATAAACCCATCTTCACTCCTTCATTTTCACACAACCTAAACACTACTTTTCCCCCTTTGGCCGAATCACAAAGCCACCTCCATCTCCTCCATTTCTTCTTCTTCTACTCTCTTCTTTCTTCTTTTGCTCGAGGACGAGCAAACCTTTTAAGTTTGGTGTGGTAAAAGCATTGCTTTTTGTTTTTCCATAACCATTTATGGCATCCAAGGCCGGAGAAACCTCTAGAAAGAGGAAAGGGAAGGAAAAAGCTTTCACCTCTGAGTCATGGGAGATGGAGAGATTCATCTCAAGGGTGCATCAAGACCACTTCTATGAAGTTGTGGCCTTGAAGAAGGTGATCCC
>NC_029777.3:21548526-21549161 GCF_000817695.3 Arachis duranensis
CGAAGAAGAGGTTGGGAAGTTCTTACCAACCCCATTCAACAAGTCGGAATCTTAATGGTTCAAGAGTTCTATGCCAATGCATGGATCACCAAGAACCATGATCAAAGTGTGAACCCGGACCCAAAGAATTGGCTTACAATGGTTCGGGGGAAATACTTGGATTTTAGTCCGGAAAATGTAAGGTTGGCATTCAACTTGCCCATTATGCAAGGAGATGAACACCCTTACACTAGAAGGGTCAACTTTGATCAAAGGTTGGACCAAGTCCTCATAGACATTTGTGAAGAGGGTGCTCAATGGAAGAGAGATTCAAGAGGAAAGTCGGTTCAACTGAGAAGGCATGACCTCAAGCCCATGGCTAGAGGATGGTTGGAGTTTATCCAACGCTCAATCATTTCGACTAGCAACCGGTCCGAAGTTACTATAGACCGGGCCATCATGATTCATAACATCATGATTGGAGAAGAAATAGAAGTTCATGAGGTTATAGTCCAAGAACTTTATAAGGTGGCAGACAAGTCCTCTACCTTGGCAAGGTTAACCTTTCCCCATCTCAATTGTCATCTCTGTTATTCAGTTGGAATTGACATAGAGAAAGACATCCTCATTGATGAAGACAAGCCCATCACTAAGAA
>NC_029777.3:21549527-21550684 GCF_000817695.3 Arachis duranensis
TGAAAAATGTTCTTAAGTGTAAAAGAGAAGAATTGCATGAATTTTGAATTTTATAACAGATTAATTATATTGATGTGGTGGCAATACTTTTGTTTTCTGAATGTATGCTTGAACAGTACATATGTCTTTTGAATTTGTTGTTCATGAATGTTGGCTCTTGAAAGAATGATGAAAAAGGAGACATGTTACTGAGGATCTGAAAAATCATAAAAATGATTCTTGAAGCAAGAAAAGCAGTGAATACAAAAAAAAAGAAAAAAAAGGGAGAAAAACGAAAAAAAAAGAAAGAAAAAGAAAAAAAATAAAGTTGTGATCCAAGGCAAAAAGAGTATGCTTAAGAACCCTGGACACCTCTAATTGCGGACTCTAGCAAAGCTGAGTCACAATCTGAAAAGGTTCACCCAGTTATGTGTTTGTGGCATGTATGTATCCGGTGGTAATACTGGAAGACAGAGTGCTTTGGGCCACGGCCAAGACTCATAAAGTAGCTGTGTTGAAGAATCATCATACTTAACTAGGAGAATCAATAACACTATCTGGATTCTGAGTTCCTATAGAAGCCAATCATTCTGAATTTCAAAGGATAGAGTGAGATGCCAAAACTGTTCAGAGGCAAAAAGTTAAAGCCCCATCTAATTAATACTGATCTTCATAGATGTTTTTGGAGTTCATTGCATATTCTCTTCTTTTTATCTTATTTGATTTTCAGTTGCTTGGGGACAAGCAACAATTTAAGTTTGGTGTTGTGATGAGCGGATAATTTATACGCTTTTTGGCATTGTTTTTAGTATACTTTTAGTATGTTTTAGTTAGTTTTTAGTATACTTTTCTTAGTTTTTAGTTAAAATTCACTTTTCTGGACTTTACTATGAGTTTGTGTGTTTTTTTGTGATTTCAGGTATTTTCTGGCTGAAATTGAGGGACCTGAGCAAAAATCTGATTCAGAGATTGAAAAGGACTGCAGATGCTGTTGGATTCTGACCTCCCTGCACTCGAAGTGGATTTTCTAGAGCTACAGAAGCCCAATTGGCGCGCTCTCAACGGCGTTGGAAAGTAGACATCCTGGACTTTCCAGTAATGTATAATAGTCCATACTTTGCCCAAGATTTGATGGCCCAAACCGGCGTTCCAAATCAGCTCAAGAATGCCCGGCGTTA
>NC_029777.3:21551681-21579856 GCF_000817695.3 Arachis duranensis
CTTAAACACAAGGTAGTCCCCATTCAATTGAAGGACTAATTCTCCTCTGTTAACATCTATCACAGCTCCTGCTGTGGCTAGGAAAGGTCTTCCAAGGATGATGTATTCATCATCCTCCTTCTTAGTGTCTAAGATTATGAAATCAGTAGGGATGTAAAGGCCTTCAACCTTTACTAACATGTCCTCTACCAATCCATAAGCTTGTCTTACTGACTTGTCTGTCATTTGTAATGAGAATATGGCAGGCTGTACCTCAGTGATCCCCAACTTTTCCATTACAGAGAGTGGCATAAGATTTATGCCCGACCCTAGGTCACACAGAGCCTTCTCAAAGGTCATGGTGCCTATGGTACAGGGTATTAAGAATTTACCAGGATCTTGTCTCTTTTGAGGTAAAGTTTGCTGAACCCATGTATCTAGTTCACTAATGAGCAAGGGAGGTTCACCTTCCCAAGTCTCATTACCAAACAACTTGGCATTCAGCTTCATAATGGCTCCTAAATATTGAACAACTTGCTCTCCAGTTACATCTTCATCCTCTTCAGAGGAAGAATAGTCTTCAGAGCTCATTAATGGCAGAAGGAGGTTTAATGGAATCTCTATGGTCTCTATATGACCTTTAGATCATTTTGGGTCCTCAATAGGGAGATCCTTCTTGCTTGAGAGACGTCCCATGAGGTCTTCCTCATTGGGATTCACGTCCTCTCCTTCCTCTCTAGGTTCGGCCATGTTGATTATGTCAATAGCCTTGCACTCTCTTTTTGGATTCTCTTCAGTATTGCTTGGGAGAGTACTAGGAGGAGTTTCAGTGATTTTCTTACTCAGCTGGCCCACTTGTGCCTTCAAATTTCTGATGGAGGACCTTATTTCACTCATGAAACTTAAAGTGGCCTTAGACAGATCAGAGATTATATTTGCTAGGCTAGAGGTGCTCTGCTCAGAAATTTCTGTCTGTTGCTGAGAAGATGATGGAAAAGGCTTGCTATTACTGAGCCTATTTCTTCCACCATTATTAAAGCCTTGTTGAGGCTTTTGTTGATCCTTCCATGAGAAATTTGGATGATTTCTCCATGAATAATTATAGGTGTTTCCATAAGATTCACCCATGTAATTTACCTCTGCTATTGCAGGGTTCTCAGGATCATAAGCTTCTTCTTCAGAAGATGCCTCTTTAATACTGTTGGATGCATTTTGCCATCCATTCAGACTTTGAGAAATCATGTTGAATTGCTGAGTCAACATTTTGTTCTGAGCCAAAATGGCATTCAGAGAATCAATTTCAAGAACTCTCTTCCTCTGAGGCGTCCCATTACTCACAGAATTCCTCTCAGAAGTGTACATGAATTGGTTATTTACAACCATGTCAATGAGTTCTTGAGCTTCTGCAGGTGTTTTCTTTAGGGGAATGGATCCACCTGCAGAATGGTCCATTAACATCTTGGAGAACTCAGATAGACCATAATAGAATATATCCAAAATGGTCCACTCTGAAAGCATGTCAGAAGGATACTTTTTGGTCATCTGTTTGTATCTTTCCCAAGCTTCATAAAGGGATTCACCATCTTTTTGTTTGAAGGTCTGAACATCCACTCTAAGCTTGCCCAACTTTTGAGGAGGAAAGAACTTAGCCAAGAAGACCGCGACCAGCTTATCCCATGAGTCCAGGCTATCTTTAGGTTGTGAATCCAACCATGTTCTAGCTCTGTCTCTTACAACAAAAGGGAAATGCATGAGCCTGTAGACTTCGGGATCTACTCCATTAGTCTTAACAGTCTCACAGATCTGCAAGAACTCAGTTAAAAACTGGGAGGGATCTTCTGATGGAAGTCCATGGAACTTGCAGTTCTGTTGCATTAGAGCAACTAGTTGAGGTTTCAGCTCAAAATTGTTTGCTCCAATGGCAGGGATTGAGATGCTTCTTCCATCAAACTTGGAAGTAGGTGTAGTATAATCACCAAGCATCCTCCTTGCATTATTATTTTCGGCTGCCATCTTCTCTTCCTTTTCGAAAATTTTAGTAAGGTTGTCTCTGGATTGTTGTAATTTAGCTTCTCTTAGTTTCCTCTTCAGAGTCCTTTCAGGTTCAGGATCTGCTTCAACAAGAATATTCTTATCCTTGCTCCTGCTCATATGAAAAAGAAGGAAACAGAAAATAATAATAGGGATCCTCTTTACCACAGTAGAGAGATTCCTTTATGTTAGTAGAAGAAGAAAGGGATAAAAGAAGAAAAAGAGTTAAGAATCCAAACAGAAAGGGGAAGATAGGTTCGAATTCTTGAGATGAAGAGAAGTGTTAATAAATAAATAAATAGAAGAAGAAGAGAGAGAGGAATTTTTGAAAATTAATTTTGAAAAATAAGTTGGTGATTTTCGAAAATTAAAGGAAGAAATAAAATTAAAATTAAAATTTGAAACAATTAGTTAATTAAGAAAATTTTGAAAAAGAGGGAGGAATTTTCAAAAATTAGAAAGAGAAAAGTAGTTAGGTGGTTTTGAAAAAGATAAGAAACAAACAAAAAGTCAATGAGTTAGTTGAATAAGATTTGAAATTCAATTTTGAAAAGATAAGAAGTTAGAAAATATATTTTGAAATCAAAATTTTTTGAAAAAGATATTATTTGAAAAGAATATTTGAAAAAGATTTGAATTTTAAAATTTAAAATTAATTACTTGACTAACAAGAAACTAAGAGATATGATTCTAGAATTTAAAGATTGAACATTTCTTAACAAGAAAGTAACAAACTTCAAATTTTTTGAATCAATCACGTTAATTGTTAATAAAGTTTCAAAAATTTGAAATAAAATTAAGAAAAAGATTTTTAAAAATTATTTTTAAATATTTTCGAAAATTAATAAGAAAAATGAAAAAGATTTGATTTTTGAAAAAGATTTTGGAAAGATAAAATTTTTAAATTTGAAATTTTGACTTGACTTTTAAGAAATAGCTAAGTTTTAAAAAATTTTGACTAAGTCAACCCAAATTTTCGAAATTTATGAGCAAAATAAGGAAAAGATAATTTTTTTATTTTTGAATTTTTAATTAGGACAGGGAAAAACACCAATATGACCCAAAACATGAGAATTTTGGATCAAAACCAATGATGCATGCAAGAACACTATGGATGTCAAGATGAATACCAAGAACACTTTGAAGATCATGATGAATATCAAGAACATATTTTTGAAAAATTTTTGATGCAAAGAAAACATGCAAAACACCAAACTTAGAAATCTTTAATGTTTAGACACTATGAATGCAAAAATGCACATGAAAAACAACAAAAGATACCAAGAACAACTTGAAGATCATGAAGAACACCATGCATGAATTTTCAAAAAATGCATAAATTTTTAGAAATATGCAATTGACACCAAACTTAAAAAATTGACTCAAGACTCAAACAAGAAACACAAAATATTTTTGATTTTATGATTTTCTAAATTTTTTTTCGAAATTTTATAGGAAAAAAAATAAGAAATTCAAAATTTTTAATAGGAATTCCAAGAATATTTCAATGTTAGCCTAAAGCTCCAATCCAAGGGTTGGACATGGCTTAATAGCCAGCCAGCTTTAGGATATAAATCAAGCATGCAATAGCTGATACTTTATCCAACGCCATATACATGCCTTTTATGTTGACAAGTGGAAGCCTCAATTCAAAAGAATTTGGATATGGCTTTACAGCCAGCCAGGCTTCAACGTGTTACCATGAAACTCTAGAATTCATTCTTAAAAATTTAGAATAATTTTCGAAAACAAAGGGAAAATTTTTTTGAAAGATTTTTGAAAAAATTTTTGAAAATAAAACAAAAAGAAAATTACCTAATCTGAGCAACAAGATGAACCGTCAGTTGTCCAAACTCGAACAATCCCCGGTAACGGCGCCAAAAACTTGGTGCACGAAATTGTGATATCTAACAATGGCATTCAACTTGGTGTGCGTATCTACTAACTCAACACTTTCTTCACAACTTCGCACAACTAACCAGCAAGTGCACTGGGTCGTACAAGTAATAAACCTTACGTGAGTAAGGGTCGATCCCTCGGAGATTGTTGGTATGAAGCAAGCTATGGTCATCTTGCAAATCTCAGTTAGGCAGATAATAAATGGTTGTGGAATTTTCGAATAATAATAAAAAAACAGAAAATAAAGATAGAAATACTTATGTAAATCATTAGTGAGAATTTCAAATAAGTATATAGAGATGCTTTGTCCCTATTGAATCTCTGCTTTCCTACTGCCTTCCTTCGATCTTTCTTACTCCTTTCCATGGCAAGCTGTATGTAGGGAATCACCGTTGTCAATGGCTACATCCCATCCTCTCAATGAAAAAGGTCCAAATACTCTTGTCACAGCACGGCTAATCATCTGTCGGTTCTCGATCATGTCGGAATAAAATCCGTTGATTCTTTTGCGTTTGTCATCACGCCCAACAATCGCGAGTTTGAAGCTCGTCACAGTCATTCAATCCCTGAATCCTACTCAGAATACCACAGACAAGGTTTAGACTTTTCAGATTCTCATGAATGTCGCCAACAATTCTAGCTTATACCATGAAGATTCTGATTAAGGAATCCAAGAGATATGCGTTCGGTCTAAAGTAGAACGGAAGTGGTTGTCAGTCACGCGTCTGTAAGTGAGAATGATGATGAGTGTCACGGATCATCACATTCGTCATGGTGAAGTGCAACGAATATCTTGGAACAGGAATAAACTGAATTGAATAGAAAATAGTAGTAATTGCATTAAAACTCAAGGTACAGCAGAGCTCCACACCCTTAATCTATGGTGTGTAGAAACTCCACCGTTGAAAATACATAAGTGATCAAGGTTCAGGCATGGCCAAATGGCCAGCCCCCAAATTCTAAGAACCAAACGTCCAAAGATGGATCTAAGATAAAAGACGAAACCTATTTATACTAGACTAGCTACTAGGGTTTACAGAAATAGGTAATTGATGCAGAAATCCACTTCCGGGGCCCACTTGGTGTGTGCTTGGGTTGAGCTTGAGCTTTACACGTGCAGAGGCTTCTTTTGGAGTTAAACGACAAGTTGAAACGTATTTTTGGCGTTTAACTCTGGTTTGTGACGTGTTTCTGGCGTTTGACTCCAGAATGCAGCATGGAACTGGCGTTGAGTGCTAGTTTGCGTCATCTAATCTCAAATAAAGTATAAACTATTATACATTTCTGGAAAGCTCTGGATTTCTACTTTCCAACGCCATTGAGAGCACGCATTTTGGAGTTCTGTAGCTCCAGAAAATTCATTTCGAGTACAGGGAGGTCAGAATCCAACAGCATCAGCAGTCCTTTGTCAGCCTTTTATCAGAGTTTTACTCAGGTCCCTCAATTTTAGCCAGAAAATACCTGAAATCACAGAAAAATACACAAACTCATAGTAAAGTCCAGAAATGTGAATTTAGCATAAAAACTAATGAAAACATCCCTAAAAGTAGCTAGATCCTACTAAAAACTACCTAAAAATAATGCCAAAAAACGTATAAATTATCCGCTCATCAGTGTTCAATTGATGTTGATGTTCGCATTCATAGTTGCAACTGTTCTTCCATAAGAAAGGTATGTATATGAACTAATTAGGGTTTATAAACTATTTATCCCCTTTCTGATTAGTGTTTTGTATCACAATATCATGAATTTCTAGCTCTAAATTTAAGTTTAATTGTGTTTTTGTAATTTTTAATTCCATTTCGGTGGGGAATTGTTATTCCAATTTTTGTGTCTTCTATTTGCATGGGCACATTATTATTATTATTATTATTATTATTATGCATTGCTGATTTTTTTGTTGGCTTTTTATTGTTGAAAAAGAACGGAAAAAGGAATCTACAAGCATCATAATCAATTTTTCCGATCAAGTTCCTTAATGATATTTCTTCAAATTTTGCTATTTCACATTTTTACATTTGGCTTTGATTTTAACATTATTGATACTAACACAAAATCAGTTACCACTATTGGTTGAAAATTGTTTCTTATGGTTACTGTTTTATGAATTTCTGTCTTTTTCTTAGTAATGACTACTGGTTTTTCTTTTATTTCATTCCTGTTTCTTTTTTTTTCTTCTGACTTTTGATGCATTATATGTTGTAGGTCATCATTGACAAATATACAAGGGCAGACATCTATCCCTACATTGGACAAAAAAAGCAAGCTCTACTTATATGGTTGATTTTTTTACGATTAAATTTGTCGTTGTCCAACGTGGTTCCATTTTTTCCTTGATGCAAAGATCAATATCGTACCATTAATGCAATGTTTCTTTTGGGAAATGGTTTTTTTAAATAATTTATTTATGTATTTTTATTCAGTGATATATGGTTTTTAATTTGTTTATTTTTAGGATCTAATCCACAGCTGAACAGTGGTGTTCATATGATTTACACGAGTTCTTGATAAATTTGCTGTTTTTCGTTTTTACTTAAGTTCTAAGCCTTAACTGTGAAATATTCTAGATTCTTGAGAGTTCATTTTTATTTTTTTTAGAGGTACTTAACTAATGTTCTGTTGCAATCTTAGTCATCCTTTGCCCAAATGATCTGTTTCTTTCTTGATCCTAGTGTCTAGGAGTGAAATTTTATTTTGGGGATTTGTGCTGTCTTTGTGTTATATGTGAATTCTTCATAATTGTTTAAAATTTAAAAGCTTTCAATTGTAAAATGTTTAAAATTTAATTTTTAAAAGTAAATATGTACTTACATATAATTAATTTTATATGTAAATACTTTGTGTTTAAATTTTTAATTTAGTTTAAAACTTTTTAAATAAAGACACAGATGGAACTATTAAGACTAGAAGGCAAAAAGTTAAAGAAATGGATAACTTATCTAGAGATGAGCAAGTTGTTGTAAACTTTGAAGATCAACAAGCTATTAGAGAAGCTTAAGGTTTGCTTGCTGAAGGTATGTATTTAAAATATTTACTTTTATCAGATTCCTATTAAAATTTCTATTGTTAATGATATCTTGTTATTTATGTATGATTTTTTTTATAGTCAAAGTTTTATTTCAAAATTTTTTAGGGCATTGCAAAGCGATATTGCAAATTGAGCCTTGTAAAAAAGTGGTCACAACATAGAATTAAGTTATGAAAAGAGTTCTATGATCTATGCATGAGTAGACAAGCAATCATTGATAATGTCCCAGTTGGCATCGACAGAGATCAATGAGCATCCTTTGTGCAGTATTGTTTTCTACCTTTTACAATGGTAACATGCTAAAGTTTTCAAAATATAATATTAATACGTAATCACTTTTCTATTCTTTTTTCTTTTTTTCATATGAGATGTGTAGGAGAAACAAGGAAGTTCGCAAGAAGTAAATAATTTTCATACTAGTGGCTCGAAACCCATCCTAAGGAAAAGACATGAAATAGTATGAACAATCAGCCATTTTTTGTTTTTACTAAATTATCATATGCTCTTAAATTTTTTTTATATTCTTTTGCATAGTTTTTAGAAACTGGTCGAAAAATTAGCCATGGAGAAATGTACATAAAAACTCATAAGAAAAAAGATGGGTTGTTAGGGACTGATGAAGCAAGGGATATAGTGGTAAGTTGTACTTTTTAGTCTATTTTAGTAAAAAGTATTACTTCAAAATCTGCCAAATCTTAATGTTATTTTGTTATATTTTTGTTGTTTAAATCTCAAATGCAGGAATAAATTGAAGTACTTATGACTTAAAATGATAAAGATTAATCTGGACTATCCACAAATGATGCTATTGGCAAAGTGTTTGGGGAGGAGCATTCTGGCAGGGTGCAATACATAGGAATGGGAGCAACACCTACTAATACTTTCAAAAATGCCAATCATCCTAGCCAGTTAGCTAATTCTTCAACTTCAATGTCATCTACTACCAATTACTCCCAAGCTGATTTTAAATGTTTGGAGTCTAAATTTGATGGGACATTGACTGCATTCAAGGCTTATTTTCTTGCTAAAGAAGGAAGAATTTCTGTTGAACTTACTAGTATATTTGACCATAGAACTCAGGTAAATTGCCTTCTCTTGTCGAATTTATGTTGGACTAATACTTTTGAAAATTATAATAAATGATAACTGTTATATTATCTAATGTTCTAGTATGGTATTAGTCTCGTATATTCTAACCTTACACCCCTACTCTTATTAATTTGTTGTTCAAATTTTTGACACAAGAAAAGGTTAATGCTTTTTTAATATTTTTTTCTTTGAATTATCATTATAGTGTCATAGATGTGGCAATTTTTATGTTGACATTTTTGTTTTTAATTTATTTTAGGCTAATAATGTTGAGAACGAAACTATTACATCGACAACAAGAAGAGCATCATCAGGCGGAAGCAGTGAAAATCATTAAGACATTGTTTAATATTGCTTTAAAGATTGATTATTTGTTTATTGTTACACATTTGTTAGGGTATTGATGAGGGGATAATTTATACGCTTTTTGGCATTGTTTTTAGGTAATTTTTAGTATGATTTAGTTAGTTTTTAGTATATAATTATTAGTTTTTATGAAAAAATCACATTTCTGGACTTTACTATGATTTTGTGTGTTTTTCTATGATTTCAAGTATTTTCTGGCTGAAATTGAGGGACCTGAGCAAAAATCTGATTCAGAGGCTGAAAAAGGACTGCAAATGCTGTTGGATTCTGACCTCCCTGCACTCGAAATATATTTTCTGGAGCTACAGAAGCCCAATTGGCGCGATCTTAATTGCGTTAGAAAGTAGACATCTTGGGCTTTCCAAAAATGTATAATAGTTCATACTTTGCCCGTGATTTGATTGCCCAAACTGGTGTTCCAAGTCAGTATAAAAATTCTGGCGTAAAATGCCCAAACTGGCACCAGAATTGGAGTTAAACGCCCAAACTGGCACCAGAGCTGGCGTTTAACTCCAAGAGAAGCCTATGCACGTGAAAACTTCAATGCTCAGCCCAAGCACACATGAAGTGGGCTCCGGAAGTGGATTTCTGCATCATTTACTTATTTTTGTAAACCCTAGGTTACTAGTTCAATATAAATAGGACCTTTTGCTATTGTATTTTCATCTTTTGATCATCTTTGATCTTGGGATCAGGTCTTTGAACCCTTTTTCGATTGTTTCATGTTATTTAGAAGGCATGGCCTGGACCTTTATCACGTATGTATTTTCAACGATGGAGTTTCTACACCTCATAGATTAAGATGTGGAGCTCTACTGTTTCTTATGAATAAATGCAATTACTACTGTTTTTCTATTCAATTCAAGCTTATTCTTATTCTAAGATATTAACTCATACTTCAACCTGAAGAATGTGATGATCCGTGACACTTATCATCATTCTCCCTTATGAACGCGTGCTTGACAACCACTTCCATTCTACATGCTATAGCTTGAGTGTGTATCTCTTGGCCTTCTGGTTCACGACGCATGGTTATCTCTCCTGACAACAGAGCCTTCCATTCCGTGTGATCAGAGTCTTCGTGGTATAAGCTAGAATCAATTGGCAGCATTCTTGAGATCCGGAAAGTCTAAACCTTGTCTGTGGTATTCCGAGTAGGATCTGGGATGGGATGACTGTGACACACTTCAAACTCACGTCTGCGGGGCCCAGTGACAGTATGCAAAAGGATCAATGGATCTTATTCCGACATGATCGAGAACCGACAGATGATTAGCCCTACGTAACCCGTAGTCGAACCATTTTCACTGAGAGGATGGATGGTAGCCATTGACAACGGTGATCCACCTACATACAGCTTGCCATGGAAAGGAGTACGCAAGATTGGTTGAGGACAATAGGAAAGAAGAGGTTTAGAGGGAACAAAGCATCTTCATACGCTTATCTGAAATTTCCACTAATGAATTAAATAAGTATCTCTATCTTATTTTATGTCTTATTCAGCTTTTAAGTAGTAAAACCCATAACCATTTGAATTTGCCTGACAGAGATTTACAAGGTGACCATAGCTTGCTTCAAGCCGACAATCTCCGTGGGATCGACCCTTACTCACGTAAGGTATTACTTGGACGACCCAGTGCACTTGCTAGTCAGCTACGTGGAGTTGTGAAGAAAGTGCGTGAGATCACAATTTCGTGTACCAAGTTTTTGGCGCCATTGCTAGGGATTGTCCGAGTTTGGACAACTGACAGTTCATCTTGTTGCTTAGATTAGGTATTTTTCTTTTTATTTTGTTCTTCAGAATTTTTAAGAATGAATTCTAGAATTTCAGATGATGCTTTTATCATCACAGGAGCTAGTTGATTCCCATCAATTTGGCTGTTGTATGTAATGTCCTGCTCAAGCTTGTTTAGCCCTGTCTAATCTTTTTAGACTGAAGCTTTAGACTAACATTGCATGATTCCTGAAATTCTTATTAAAAATTTTGAGTCTCTTATTTTCTTTTTCAAAATAATTTTCGAAAAAAATTTATAAAATCATAAAATCAAAAATATTTTGTGCTTCTTGTTTGAGTCTAGTGTCAAATTTTAAGTTTGGTGTCAATTGCATGTTTTCATTTTTCTTGCAAATTTTCAAAAATTCATGCATGGTGTTCTTCATGATCTTCAAGTTGTTCTTGATGATTTTCTTTGTCTGATCTTTAAATTCTCTTGTTTTGTGTCTTTTGTTGTTTCTCATATGCATTCTCAATTTGTTAGTGTCTCTAGTATGAAAATTTCTAAGTTTGGTGTCTTGCATGTATTTCTTTTCTTAAAAATTTTCAAAAATATGTTCTTGATGTTCATCATGATCTTCAAAGTATTCTTGGTGTTCATCTTGACATTCAAAGTGTCCTTGCATGCATTCCTTATTTTGATCTTAGTTTTTCATGTTTAATTTCATTCTGTTGTTTTTCTCTCTTATCATTAAAAAAATTCAAAAAAAATTTCAAAATTATGTCTTTTCAAGTCAATAATACAGAGAATTGAAGATTTAGAACACACAGCAGAGGAATCATAGAGAAAAAGCTGGGCGTTCAAAACGCCCAGTGAAAAAGGAATTCTGGCGTTTAAACGCCGACCAGGGTTCCTAGCTGGGCGTTTAACGCCCAAGGAGGTAGCCAAGTGGGCGTTAAACGCCAGAATGGATACCATTCTGGGCGTTTAACGCCATGATAGTACCAAGGAGGTAATTTTGTTTTCAATTCAAATCTTTTTCAATTTTTCAAGTTTTAAAACTAATTTTTCAAAATCTTATCTTTTTCATATCCTCTCTTATCAATCATATCTTTTTCAAAATCAAATCTTTTTTATTTTTCTTTTAATATTTTTGAAAATCCTTGCTAACAATTAATGTTGTGATTCAAAAATTTCAAGTTTGTTACTTTCTTGTTAAGAAAGGTTCAATATTTGAATTCTAGAATCATATCTTTTAATTTCTTGTTAGTCAAGTCATCAATTTTAAAAATCAAATCTTTTTTTTTAAATTTGTTTTTCAATCATATCTTTTCAAACATATCTTTTTCAATCAAATCTTTTTCAAATCATATCTTTTTCAAATTTTGATTTCAAAAATCTTTTCTAACTTCTTATCTTTTCAAAAATTGATTTTCAAATCTTTTCACTATTTTTCATCTTTTTCAAAACCACCTAACTATCTTTCTCTCTCCAATTTTCGAAAATCACTAACCACTTTTTCAAAAATCTTTTTAATTAATTAATTATTTTAATTTTAATATTTAAATTTCTTCTCTCTCCCATCCCTTTCTATTTAATCACTAACACTTATCCTCCTTTGATAATTTGGACCTCCTCTCTCTCTATAAGTTTGAATTCTTCTTTATCTACCTCATCCTTCTATTCTTCTTTTCCTCTGACATATCAAGGAATCTCTATACTGTGACATAGAGGATTCCAAATCTGTGACACTGTTAAGACCAATGGAGTTGATCTCGAGGTCTACAGACTTATGCTTTTCCCCTTTTGCTGTAAGAGACAGAGCTAGTATATGGTTGAACTCACAACCTAGAGACAGCCTGAACTCTTGGAAAAGCTGGTCAATGCCTTCTTAGCTAAATTTTTTTCACCTCAAAAGATGAGTAACCTTAGAATGGAAGTTCAAACCTTCAAACAGAAGGAATGTGAATCCCTCTATAAAGCTTGGGAAAGATACAAGCAATTGATCAGAAGGTGTCCCTCTGACATGCTTTCAGAATGGAGCATCATAGCTATCTTCTATGATGGTCTGTCTGAGTTATCCAAGATGTCATTAGACCATTCTGCAAGTGGATCTATTCATCTGAAGAAAACACCTGCAGAAGCCCAGGAACTCATTGAAATGGTTGCAAATAACCAGTTCATGTACACTTCTGAAAGAAATCCTGTGAGCAATGGGACAACTCAGAAGAAAGGAGTTCTTGAGATTGATACTCTAAATGTCATATTGGCTCAGAACAAAATATTGACTCAGCAAGTCAATATAATTTCTCAGAATCTGACTGGACTGCAAGCTGCATCTGGCAATGCTAAAGAAGCTTCCTCTGAAGGAGAAGCTTATGACCTTGAGAATCTTGCAATGGAAGAGGTGATTTAAATGGGAGAACCCTATGGAAACACCTATAATTCTTCATGGTGGAATCACCCAAATTTCTCATGGAAGGATCAACAGAAGCCTCAACAAGGCTTCAATAACAATAATGGTAGGAGAAACAGGTTTGGCAATAGCAAACCTTTCCCATCATCTTCTCAGCAATAGACAGAGAACTCTGAACAGAATCATTCTGGCTTAGCAACCATAGTCTCTGATCTATCTAAGACCACACTAAGTTTCATGAATGAAACAAGATCCTCCATTAGAAATTTGGAGGCACAAGTGGGTCAGGTGAGTAAAAAGGTTACTGAAACTCCTCCTAGCACTCTCCCAAGCAATACAGAAGAAAATCCCAAGAGAGAGTGCAAGGCCGTAACCATGACCAACATGGCCGAACCTGGAGAAAGTGAGGAGGACGTGATTCCCAGTGAGAAAAACCTCATGGGATGTCCTCTGAACGAAAAGAAGTTCCCCTTTGAGGAACTAAGGGAATCCGAGGCTCATACAGAGACCATAGAGATTCCATTGAACATACTTCTACGATTCATGAGCTCTGATGAGTATTCTTCCTCTGAAGAGGATAAAGATATTACTAAAGAGCAAGTTGCTAAGTACCTTGGAGCAATCATGAAGCTGAATGCCAAATTATTTGGTAATGAGACTTGGGAGGATGAACCTCCATTGCTCATTAATGAACTAAACACCTTGGCTCAGCTGAAGATACCTCAAAAGAAATCGGATCCCAGAAGGTTCTTAATACCTTGCACCATTGGCACCATGACCTTTGAGAAGGCTCTGTGTGACCTGGGGTCAAGTGTAAACCTCATGCCACTCTCTGTAATAGGGAAACAAGGGATCTTTGAGGTGCAAGCTGTAAGAATCTCACTGGAGATGGCAGACAATTCAAGGAAACAGGCTTATGGACTTGTAGAGGATGTCTTAGTGAAGGTTGAAGGCCTTTACATCCCTGCTGACTTCATAATCCTGGACACTAGGAAGAATAAGGATGAATCCATCATCCTTGGCAGACTCTTCCTGGCCACAACAAAAGTTGTGATTGATGTTGACAGAGGAGAGTTGGTCTTTCAAGTGAATGAGGACTACCTTGTGTTTAAGGCTCAAAGATCTCCTTCTGAACACATGGAGAAGAAGCAGGAAAAGCTTCTCTCAATACAGAGTCAACCAAAGCCCCCACATTCAAACTCTAAGTTTGGTGTTGGGAGGCCCCAACCATGCTCTGAGAATCTGTGAGGCTCCATGAGAGCTCACTGTCAAGCTATTGACATTAAAGAAGTGCTTATTGGGAGGTAACCCAATTTTTATTTATCATGTTAAGTTTCCATTTTCCATTGTTATTCTATGTTTTTTTTAGGTTGATGATCATGTGGAGTCACAAAAACAACTGCAAAAATTAAAGCAAATTCAAAAACAGCATTAAAAATAGCACACCTTAGAGGAGGAGCTTGTTGGCATTTAAACGCCAGTAAGGGTAGCAGAATGGGCGTTAAACGCCCAGTCTAGCACTATTCTGGGCATTTAACACCAGAAAAGGGCACCAGACTGGCGTTTAATGCTAGAACAGGGCACAAAGCTGGCGTTAAACGCCAGAAAGGGAAGAAAAGTTGGCGTTTAACGCCAGGAATGGGCAGCAACCAGGTGTTTAACGCCAGGATTAGCACTCAGAGGGCGTTTACACGCCAGAATGGTGTAGGGATGAGAAATCCTTGACACCTCAGGATCTGTGGACCCACAGGATCCCCACCTACCTCAACTCACTCTCTCTTCTTCACACATTCCAATAACACCCTTCTCCAAATACCCCTCACCAATCACCTCCATTTCTCTTTCCCAAATACCCCTCACCAATCACCTCCATCCACTCTTCTCCAAATACCCCACCTACCCCACCATTCAAAATTCAAAAACTTTCCCTCCCAAACCCAACCCTCACACACGGCCTCCCCACTCTTCCACTCCTATATAAACCCCTCATCACTCCTTCATTTTCACACATCATACACACTTCTCCCCTCCTTGGCCGAACCTCTCTTCCCCCTCATTCTCCTCCATTTCTTCTTCTTCTCCGTCCTTCTTTCTCCCTTTGCTCGAGGACGAGCAAACCTTTTAAGTTTGGTGTGGTAAAATCGTTGCTTTTTATTTTTCCATAACCATTTATGGCACCTAAGGCCGGAGAAACCTCTAGAAAGAGGAAAGGGAAGGCAAAAGCTTCCACCTTCGAGTCATGGAAGATGGAGAGATTCATCTCCAAGGTCCATCAAGACAACTTCTATGAAGTTGTGGCCAAGAAGAAGGTGATCCCTGAGGTCCCTTTCATGCTCAAAAGGAATGAGTACTCAGAGATTCGACATTAGATTCGAAGAAGAGGTTGGGAAGTTCTCACCAACCCCATTCAACAAGTTGGAATCTTAATGGTTCAAGAGTTCAATGCTAATGCATGGATCAGTAAAAACCATGATCAAAGTGTGAACCCGAACCCGAAGAATTGGCATACCATGGTTCAGGGGAAACACTTAGATTTCAATCTGGAAAATGTAAGGTTGGTGACGATCAGATTTCTATTGGTAAAGAAATTTAAAAATATAATCGCATTGTAAGTATAGTTTCTAAACCGACGGAGAATCCTTTCGTGCAAAAGTTTTGGTTGTCACAAGTAACAAACCCAGTAAAATTTATAAACCAAAGTATTCAAACCTCGGATCGTCTTCTCAAGGAATTGCAGGGAGGTGTGTTTTATTATTGGTAATGGAAAATAGTATTTTTAGGTTTTTGAAAGGTTTGAACAAGAGAAATAAATTGCAGGAATTAATAAATCAATATCTAAGAAAACTCTTAGCAAGGTATGAAAATTAGAAGTCCTATCCTAGTTATCCTTATCAATTATGATGAGAATTGCTCGTTGCTCCCACTTAGTCAACCTCTAACTATGAAGGTAAGTCAAGTGGATAAATTAATATGAATCCTCAAGTCCTAGTCAATTCCCAAAGAAAGACTAGAGTTAGTGGAATTCAAGTCAATTAGCAACTTCCAATTATCAATCAACAAAAGAGTTTGATAACTCAAGAGTCTCTAATTACTCAACCAAAGCCAAGAATATAGAAAGCTAAATAAAAATCATATATCTGAGATACCTCAAATTGCATTAATAAAAGAAATCAAATCTAACATGGAAAAGTTCATAAGCCAATTTGGCAACATAAGTCATTAATAAATAAAAGCATTATAGTATCTAAAAGTAGAAGAGAAATCAAAATAAAGGAATATTGAACCTGGTATGAAGAAACAATCCTAATGACTAAAAGAAATCCTAATCCTAAAACCTAAGAGCGAGGAGAAAACCTCTCTCTCTAGAAACTACATCTAATCCTAAAATTATGAATATGAATGTTGTTTTTTGTGTGTCTTGAGTCTCTGCATGTTCCCTAGCTTTGTTCTGTGTTTCTGAGCCGAAAACTGGGTCAAAACGTAGCCCGAAATCGCCTCCAGCGATTTCTATTAATTCTGCAGATCGCGCTTGTCACGCGTACGCGTCGGTCACACGTACGCATCGTTTGACGATTTCACCTCCACGCGTGCGCATCAGGCACGTGCTCGCGTCGTTTGCGTGAACTCCAATCCACGCGTACGCATCATGCACGCGCACGCGTCGCTGTGATTTTCTTCATTTCGCGTGCACGCGTCAGTCATGCGTGCGCGTCGCTGTTTGCTGGTCCTCTCCTTAGTTTCTTGTGTTCCTTCCATTTTTGCAAGCTTCCTCTCCATTCTATAAGTCATTCCTGCCCTGTAAAGCCTGAAACACTTAACACACAGATCACAGCATCGTACTTAACACACGAATCACGGCATCGAATGGTATAATGGAGAATTAAAATACGTAATTAAAAGATCTTTAGGAAGCAAGTTTTCAACCATGGAACAATTTTGGGAAGAAATTGTAAATACATGCTAATCATATGAATAAGTGGGTAAAGACTTGATAAAACCACTCAATTAAACACAATATAAATCATAATATAATGGTTTATCAACCTCCCCACACTTAAACATTAGCATGTCCTCATGCTTAGCTTAAGGAGATAAAATAAATGAGTAGGAAATTGCAAGACTCATGCAATGCAATGCAACCTATATATATGAATGCAACTATATGATTCTTGTCCACTTGGTTAAAAGCAAATAAGTTCTTCAAGACAAACATAAATCAAAATTCCACTAGTTCAAATTATATAGTGAAAACAAGTAAACTTGTAAGAAGATAGCTCATGAAAACAGGGAACATAGAATCACACATTGAACCCTCACTGATGGTGTATGTGCACTCTAGTCTCTCAAGTGTATAAGTTAATCACTCTATCCTTCTCTAATCATGCTTTCTAAATTTTGTTCTTCACCTAACTAATCAACAATATTTGATGTACCAATGTAAACATCATGAGGTCTTTTCAAGGTTGTAATGGGGCTAAGGTAAGGGTAAGGGTATATATATATATATGGCTAAATGAGCTATAATTTGAATCTTTAATTAACCTAAACTTTCACCTAACATACATATACTCTATATAACTCTAGAATCATGCCTAGCTACCCATAATTTTCCACTTTTACATTCCATACTCATGTATTAACTTTTTCTCTTAACTTGTATCACATATGCATTGATTTTTTTTATCAACTTAACTTAGCATTGGGGTAATTTTGTCCCCTTATTTATTTATATATTTATTGAATATTTTTGGTTTTTTTAAATAGAAAAATAAACATAGCTTATCAATGCACATGGATTTTTAATTTTTCTAGTTTTACATGAGTAGGTATCCAAATTCTCATTATTTTATCATGACACATTCCCTTATTAACTCTTGTTCCCACAATCTTCCCATACTCAATTAACACACAATTTCTATCTTAAGCTAACCAAAGATTCAATTGGGATATTTAATTATTTTTCTGCTTAAGGCTAGTAATGTGGTAAAATATAGAAAGATGGGATTAAAAGGCTCAAAGTGGCTAACAAAGGTAATTTAAAGGTTAGGCTTATTTGGGATAAGTGAGCTAAACAAATAATGGCCTCAATCATATAC
The DNA here is from genome assembly GCF_000817695.3 of Arachis duranensis. Lineage (NCBI taxonomy): Eukaryota > Viridiplantae > Streptophyta > Magnoliopsida > Fabales > Fabaceae > Arachis > Arachis duranensis. The sequence goes on from NC_029777.3 coordinate 21,569,301, forward strand.
ATGCATATAACACATTAAACATTGGACATATAGGATGAAACAAAATATAGATTACAATTATAGAGAAGTAAACACATAAGAATAAAATATTTATGGTTAAATAATGTAACCATGTAAATAAGCTCAAAATCTCACAGGTTGTGTGTTCTTTGGCTCAAAAACCATGTTCCAAATACAACTTCAAACAAATTTAACACAAAAAGTTTATAATTTAAATTAGTGAAATTTTCAAAAATACGGTCCTAGAAAGAAACTCATTATTTTTCAACCAAGTCGTACTTAAATGCAAACAATCAACTACACATGTAATCTATTATGCAATGCAATAATGAACTAATAAAGAAAATAAGACATTGGTGTTGAGAAGAGAATAACTAACACATGGAGATCGGTATCGACCTCCCCACACTTAAAGATTGCACCATCCTCGGTGCATGCTAAGATGTACAAGTGGATGGGTGGCTCCAACTGACACTTTTCTCCGAGGATTGTGCAGATGGACTTGTTTGTCCCCCTATTTAGACGTCTTCTGGTTCTCTTCCCAGTGGCCATCCTGAAAAAAGAGAAAAGGGAAGAAAAGTAACCCAAAAACAAAGATAGGAAACAAATAAAATATGGTTGGGTTAATGCCAAATAATGAGGGTCTCAAGTACATGGTAGCTACAACATGCAATTGAGAAAACAATAGAAGCAAACACATATCAGTAGTGTAAACATTGCAACAAAGAGGAAGAGTGTGGGTAATGAAAGACCATGTAAGTTCATGTCAATGCAAAAGGAATACAGGTGTCGTACAAGATTGACATTGACAGAAAAATAATATCACCCAACATTGGAAAACAAGTCACTAAGTACCAAAATAATACCAGAAAAGATATAACAGTTGAATATGAACAAGTAACACCAATGAAAAAATAATAAATTTAGAAAAGAAAATATAAACATGCATAAAGTTAAAATGAAATGAATAAAAATATGCAAATAAATTAAGTAAAATAGAATGAAATATAATAAGTAAGTAAGAAAAGAGGAAGGAAAAATTAGGATTGGGGAAGAAAAGATAGGAATTCTGGCGCTGATATGGATAAACTGTGCGTCGCATGCGACACGGACGCGTAGGTCACGCGTTCGCATGAGTTGCGATATTTTCAAGTGACGTGGACGCGTCGGTCATGTGGATGCGTGACTTGATTTGAACTAGTGGTGCGAGAGCAGCCTCGCGTTCGTGCGACTTTCTGTTTCATTTGCACATTGCCAAAATTTAGGGTGATGCGCACACGTGGATGGCCTTACTTCCAAATTGACGCGGACGTGTGAGGTACACGTTCGCGCGATGGGGCTTTGTGCTTCTAGCACCATTCCAGCCCCACTCTATCCTAACTCTCTGCCATGCACCCATTTACGTTGATTTTGCGGGGTCACGCGTGCGCGTGGGTGACGCGCACGCGTGGTGAGTTGAATTTGCAAACGACGCGGACGCGTCAGGGATGCATTCGCGTGCATGTGTTGGTGCCAAAGGCGCACTTCCAGCCACGCTCCCGCGTGACTTTCTATTCAAATCGCCTTTTTCACTAATTCTCCTTTGACGCGGACGCGTCAGCGTCGCTAACGCGTCATGTGCGAATTTTTTTTGTGTACTATGCAGAATGCAATGCTGATATGGATGTTATAAATAATTCCAGGTTCAATAAAATAGAATAAAATAAAATAAAACTTAAAAACAAACAAAATGAAATAAAAATTGAAATTGAAAAAGGAACGATCATACCATGGTGGGTTGTCTCCCACCTAGCACTTTTAGTTAAAGTCCTTAAGTTGCACATTTGGTGAGCTCCCTGTTATGGTGGCTTGTGCTTGAATTCATCCAAAAATCTCCACAAATGTTTGGAATTCCAATAGCCTCTGGGATCCCAAACTAGGCGCAGAAAGCCTTCAAGCAAGTTAAAGCAAGTGACAAGGCCCCAAGAGTATTGGTTGCTAGACTGAATTCTGGGGTCCCAAATCTTGCTTTTGCACCCGTCTTCTTGTTGATTATCATGATTCCATCAGGGTGGCACGCAATTGAAATTCTCACTAAGGCATCCAAACAGCTTCCTAGACCCATTCAATTGAGCTTTACACCAAACCTTGCATTTCAACTTGGAGCATACAACCATGTTGAACCTTGCTTGACAACTCCAACCACTAACCATTTTCCTCTTGCTCTTAATGCCACAAAGAGCTCTAAGTTGGCCATCTGTCTCTAGAAGCCCATATTCAAGTGGAAAAGTAAAGGTTAAGGATAAGAGTTTTACCCACTTGAATGTTGTATTGGATGGTAATGGCTTTGGGAGAGGTGTTTCTAATGATCTTGCAAGCTCCACTCCCTTGTGCTCTTCCTTGACAACTTCCACCTCTTTGCAAGCTTCTTCAATATCAACCTCTTCCTCTTGGTAGCTTTCTTCCAATTCGATCTCTTCATCATTGTTCACCAAGAGCATGGGAGGTTGTGCTTCTTCTTCTTTAAACTCCATATAAAGTCCAATGGAAGAGGATTCAAATGTAGATAAGAATTCATCAATGATTGAATCCATCTCTTGATCATCCCCTTCAAAGTATTCAACCATGATATGCCTTAGAGGTTGTACACCCTCCTCAACATCAAATTCAAACTCCTTAGAAGGGGGCTCTATGACTGGGCTTTCCCATGGATGTTCCGCATCTCCTAAGTCTTTGACCACTTCTTCTTCTTCGATAATTTCGGCTTCTTCCAGTACAAAGTCATGCTCCTTACTGTCCACCGGAGTTTCTAGTATCTCCTTCATGCTACATTTATCGTTAGATTGTCTACATGAAGCCATGGGAGTTCCTTGAGTATCCAAACGTCGGGAAGGTAATCGATTGATCGCTTGATCCAGTTGGCGAAGGGTTGCATGAATTTTTTCCACTGTTTCCTTGAGATGATCCTTTGATTCTTGTTTTTGCTTGGGTATCATAAGTAGGACCAAAAGGCTCTAGGATTGATGGATATGGATATGGTGCATATGGAGGTGGTGGTCCTTGGGAGTAATTGGGTTGGAATTGGGGTGGTTCTATATATGGGTCATATGGTGGTTGGTGTGGGGGATAAGGGTTAGGGTCATATGGGGGTGTTTGGTGGTAAGGGACTTGTGAGTTTGGTGGTTTGAAGGTATGTTGTGGAGGTGGTTCATAAGCATAGGGTGCGGCTTGTTGGTAACTACAAGAGGGTCCACTGTATCTATCATCTTGGTATGCACCTCGGAATGGCTCTTGACCATAGTAATTTGGTGGGTGCTGGTTGTCACGAGAAGGTCCACCATAACTATTGTCTTGGTATGCATCGTAGGATGGTCGTCGTCCATGGTACTTTGGAAAGTGTTGTTGCCGAAAGGGTTGATCAGATCCTCGTGGGTCCTTCCATCTTTGATTGCTTTGACCTTGATGTATATTCCTGTTATAGCTTCCATTCCTTACAACAACATTGGAACCAAACTTGAAACCAGAGGGGTGAGAATTCATAGTAGCTAATAAAAATTAAAAACAAAAACAAAAACAAATAAACAAGCAAAAGCAAATATTTACAATAATCAATAATAAGGCACACGTTTGCAATTCCCCGGTAACGGCGCCATTTTGACGATCAGATTTCTATTGGTAAAGAAATTTAAAAATATAATCGCGTTGTAAGTATAGTTTCTAAACCAATGGAGAATCCTTTCGTGCAAAATTTTTGGTTGTCACAAGTAACAAACCCAGTAAAATTTATAAACCGAAGTATTCAAACCTCGGGTCGTCTTCTCAAGAAATTGCAGGGAGGTGTGTTTTATTATTGGTTATGGAAAACAGTATTTTTGGGTTTTTAAAAGGTTTGAACAAGAGAAATAAATTGCAGAAATTAATAAATCAATAGCTAAGAAAATTCTTGGCAAGGTATGAAAATTAGAAGTCCTATCTTAGTTATCCTTATCAAGTGATGAGAATTGCTCATTGCTCCCACTTAGTCAACCTCTAACTATGAAGGTAAATCAAGTGGATAAATCAATATGAATCCTCAAGTCCTAGTCAATTCCCAAAGAAAGACTAGAGTTAGTGGAATTCAAGTCAATTAGAAACTTCCAATTATCAATCAACAAAAGAGTTTGATAACTCAAGAGTCTCTAATTACTCAACCAAAGCCAAGAATATAGAAAGCTAAATAAAAATCATATATCTAAAATACCTCAAATTGCATTAATAAAAGAAATCAAATCTAACATGGAAAAGTTCATAAGCCAATTTGGCAACATAAGTCATTAATAAATAAAAGCATTATAGTATCTAAAAGTAGAAGAGAAATCAAAATAAAGGAATATTGAACCTGGTATGAAGAAACAATCCTAATGACTAAAAGAAATCCTAATCCTAAAACTTAAGAGAGAGGAGAGAACCTCTCTCTCTCTAGAAACTACATCTAATCCTAAAATTGTGAATATGAATGTTGTTTTTTGTGTGTCTTGAGTCTCTGCATGTTCTCTGTCTTTATTCTGTGTTTCTGGGACAAAAACTGGGACAAAACGCGGCCCGAAATTGCCCCCAGTGTTTTTTGTTAATTCTGCAGATCGCGCTTGTCACGCATATGCGTCAGTCATACGTACGTGTCGTTTGACGATTCCCCTCCACGTGTGCGTATCAGGCACGCGCTCGCGTCGTTTGCACGAACTCCAATCCACGCGTACGTGTGCGTGCGCGTCGCTTTTTGCTGGTCCTCTCCTTAGTTTCTTGTGTTCCTTCCATTTTTGCAAGCTTCCTCTCCATTCTCTAAGCCATTCCTGCCCTGTAAAGCCTGAAACACTTAACACACAGATCACAGCATCGAATGGTACAAAGGAGAATTGAAATACACAAATTAAATATCTCTAGGAAGAAAGTTTTCAACCATAGAACAATCTTAGGAAAGGATTGTAGAATTGTAAATACATGCTAATCATATGAATAAGTGGCTAAAGACTTGATAAAACCACTCAATTAAACACGATATAAATCATAAAATAATGGTTTATCAGTTGGCATTCAACTTGCCAATGATGCAAGGAGATGCACGCCCCTACACTAGAAGGGTCAACTTTCATCAAAGGTTAGACCAAGTCCTCATGGACATATGTGTGGAAGGAGCTCAGTGGAAAAGAGACTCCAAAGGCAAGCCGGTTCAATTGAGAAGGCATGACCTTAAACCCGTGGTTAGAGGATAGTTGGAATTCATCCAATGCTCTATTAATCCTACTTGCAACTGGTCCGAAGTGACTGTGGATCGGGCTATCATGATCCATAGCATCATGATTGGAGAGGAAGTGAAAGTTCATGAGATCATACCTCTAGAACTATACAAGGTTGCTGACAAACCTTCCACTTTGGTAAGGTTAGCCTTCCCTCATCTCATTTGTCACCTATGCAGTTTAGCTGGAATTGTCATAGAGGAAGACATCCTCATTGAAGAGGACAAGCCCATCACTAAAAAGAGGATGGAGCAAATAAGAGAGCCCACTCATGGACCTCAACAAGAGCATGAGGAAAACCCTCATCAAGAAATCTCTGAGATGCCTCAAGGGATGCATTTTTCTCCACACAACTATTGGGAGCAACTCAACACCTCTTTGGGAGATTTGAGTTCCAACATGGAGCAACTAAGGATGGAGCACCAAGAGCACTCCATTATTCTCCATAAAATTAGAGAGGATCAAGTAGCCATGAGGGAAGAGCAACAAAGGCATAGAAGAGACATAGAGGAGCTCAGGCGTTCCATTGGATCTTCAAGAGGAAGAACTAGCCGCCATCACTAAGGTGGACCCATTCTTTGATTTCCATGTTCTTATCTTTCTGTTTTTCAATTTTTATGCTTTATGTGTTATCTATGTTTGTGTCTTCACTACATGATCATTAGTGTCTAATATCTATGTCTTAAAGCTATGAATAATTCCATGAATCCGTCACCTTTCTAAAATGACAAATGTGCCTAATTACAAAAGAACAAGAAGTACTTGAATTTCAAATTTTATCTTGAAATTAGTTTAATTATTTTGATGTGGTGGCAATACTTTTGTTTTCTGAATGAATGCTTGAACAGTGCATATTTTTTATAGTGAAGTTTATCAATGTTAAAATTGTTGGCTCTTGAAAGAATGATGAACAAAGAGAAATGTTATTGATAATATGAAAAATCATAAAATTGATTCTTGAAGCAAGAAAAAGCAGTGAAAAAGAAAAAAAGTAGCAAAAAAAAAGAGAAGAAAGAAAAAGCAAGCAGAAAAAGCCAATAGCCCTTTAAACCAAAAGGCAAGGGTAAAGAGGATCCAAGGCTTTGAGCATCAGTAGATAGGAGGGTCCAAAGGAATAAAATCCTGGCCTACCATGTGCTTGTGTCATGAAGGTCCAAGTGAAAAGCTTGAGACTGAGTGGTTAAAGTCGTGGTCCAAAGCAAAAGAGTGTGCTTAAGAACACTAGACACCTCTAACTGGGGACTTTAGTAAAGCTGAGTCACAATCTGAAAAGGTTCACCCAGTTATGTGTCTGTGGCATTTATGTATCCGGTGGTAATACTAGAAAACAAGATGCTTAGGGTCACGGCCAAGACTCATAAAGTAGCTGTGTTCAAGAATCAACACACTAAACTAGGAGAATCAATAACACTATCTAAATTCTAAGTTCCTATAAAATGCTGATGGTTTCAGTGGCTAAGAGAAGGGAGGTTGAATCTTAGCCCCCTTTTTTGCTTGATAACACTTGCTGACTTGTCAGACTAATTCTGAAAACTTTTTCTCTTTTTATCTCTTCACTGCACACGAGACTTTTTGTTTTGTCTCGTCCCTAGCCACGAGACTTTTCTTTTTGTCTCATCACTTGGTACGAGATCATTTTGGTTTTTGCTCCTGTGTAGTAGAAAACAAAAATGGAGTAGAGAGAGAAGGAAGATCACACCCAGACATATCCTGGTTCAGCTGCTAAGTGCAGTGTAGCCTACATCCAGTCTCCATCACAAACATGATGGAATTTCACTATAATCAATCTGATTACAACTTGTAAAGTGTTAACCCAACTTACAAGGGGATTCCCACAGAATCATGAAACACAACACAGATGTACAAAGGAACTCTAAGACATCTATGGCTTTTTCTTTTAATTTTGCACTCTCTGCCTTTTTCCGCTCTATGACTTTTTTCATACAAACCTCACTATTTGCCTTTTTTCATGAGACTCAAGACATGACAAAATTAAACAGAAAAATACAAAACAGAATACTTTGAAGGAGAAGAACATATGTTAGCTCAGGAAGCTCTGAGAACCCTGTGCCTTGCACTCTCACACTGTCTCCTTGCTCCAAACAGTGGTTGTTCTCTCTTTTTAAAGAAGAGAAAAGCCTCCACACTTGAAGCCAACACCCAAACCAACTTCTTCCTCCTTTAAGAAACAGAACCGGTTCGGCCACATAGAGAGAGAAGAGATAACCATGCAAAACCCAACATGCAATTACCTCTGGTTCTTTCTTGATCACCACTCTTCATCAATCCGAGCTCTCCATCCTTGGCTTGCTCTCCAAGATGGATTTCTGGCCCTTGATGCTTCATGATGATGATGACTTCATCTGCTTCAATCTCTGCCTCTACCATCACAGCCGAATCTTTATCTTCCTTTTCTGAGCATGAAGAGCTCGAGATTACCTCACCAAATCTAACCATATTTGGTGACAATCTCAGCCACTACATACTTTTAGTTTTCTTTTTCTTGCCATCATTAACTTGATGGCCTTGAAGCATGCAGCTTCTTCTTTTTCTTTTTGGTAGCTTAGTGTAGCTTCCATGGTTGCTGTGACATGACCGAAGAGAAGAGAGAAAGGGATGAGAGAGAAGAGAGAGGATGAAGAAAAGCAATAAAGTGTGTTTGAATAAATTAATTAAAATGGGTTGCTTTTACTTCCCTTTGATTGAGTAGCGTGTAGCATTGATGATCACCATCATGTCAATCACACTTTATCTCTCATAGTTCCCATGCATTTATTAACTCCACTTCAAAGAGATTTGAATTCCATCACATGGTATGAGTGGAGTCCGTTGAGAGTGTGCAGCATAATTAAAGAAATGGGTTTTATTTGTTAAAAGGATAAAGCAATATTGTGTGCCCCATCTCCTTTTGATTTCGGTCCAAGCAAGTTGGTCATTTACCAACAATAAATTTGGGCTTGCATATTTAAATTTGGCCCAACATTATAATGATCAATTCAGCCATACATCATTGAATATTTTTCAATCAATGCTGAATTGATTTAACCAATTGGGCTTAAGTAACAATTTCTAGCCCAAATATGATTTCAGCCAACATTATCACAAAGTCTTAATACCAAGGCTGAATATTTTTGATACAATTGAGCTTGATATATTTTTCTTTTCTTTTCGGCCCAGTAACAATCCTGCATCACAAAATTATTAATTAACGTATGTTAAATAAAAATCAAATTAATAATTTTGTAATTAATTATTTCAATAATGTTTGTTCATCATCAAAAATTAAATTAGAGTTTTCCAAACTCATCAAATGCCAATCATTCTGAATTTCAAAGGATAAAGTGAGATGCCAAAATTGTTCAGAAGCAAAAAAGCTACTAGCTCCGCTGATCTAATTGGGATTAAGTTTCATTGATATTGTGAGATTTATTGTATATTCTCTTCTTTTTATTTTATTTTGTTTTCATTTGCTTGGGTACAAGCAACAATTTAAGTTTAGTGTTGTGATGAGCGGATAATTTATACGCTTTTTGGCATTATTTTTAGGTAGTTTTTAGTATGATTTAGTTAGTTTTTAGTATATAATTATCAGTTTTTATGCAAAAATCACATTTCTGGACTTTACTATGAGTTTGTGTGTTTTTTTTGTGATTTCAGGTATTTTCTGGCTGAAATTGAGAGACCTAAGCAAAAATCTGATTCAGAGGCTGAAAAAGGACTGCAGATGATGTTGGATTCTGACCTCCCTACACTCGAAATGGATTTTCTGGAGCTACATAAGCCCAATTGGCGCGATCTCAATTGAGTTGGAAAGTAGACATCTTACGCTTTCCAGCAATATATAATAGTCCATACTTTGCCCGAGATTTGATGGCCCAAACTGGTGTTCCAAGTCAGCATAAAAATTCTGGCGTAAAACGGCCAAACTGGCACCAGAGCTGGCGTTTAACTCCAAGAGAAGCCTATGCACGTGAAAGCTTCAATGCTCAGCCCAAGCACACACCAAGTGGGCCCCGGAAGTGGATTTCTGCATTATTTACTTATTTCTGTAAACCCTAGGTTACTAGTTCATTATAAATAGGACCGTTTGCTATTGCATTTTCATCTTTTGATCATCTTTGATCTTGGGATCATGTCTTTGAACCCTTTTTCACTTATGTATTTTCAACGGTGGAGTTTCTACACCTCATAGATTAAGGTGTGGAGCTCTGCTATTCCTCATGAATAAATGCAATTACTACTGTTCTTCTATTCAATTCAAGCTTATTCTTATTCTAAGATATTCACTCGCACTTCAACCTGAAGAATGTGATGATCCGTGACACTCATCATCATTCTCCCTTATGAACACGTGTCTGACAACCACTTCTGTTCTACATGCTATAGCTTGAGTGTGTATCTCTTGGCCTCCTGGTTCACGACACATGGTTGCCTCTCCTGACAACAGAGCCTTCCATTCCATGCGATCAGAGTCTTCGTGGTATAAGCTAGAATCAATTGGCAGCATTCTTGAGATCCGAAAAGTCTAAACCTTGTCTGTGGTATTCTGAGTAGGATCTGGGATGGAATGACTGTGACGCGCTTCAAACTCGCGATTGTGGGGCGAAGTAACAATGCGCAAAAGGATCAATAGATCTTATTCCGACATGATCGAGAACCGACAGATGATTAGCCCTACGTAACTCGTAACCGGACCATTTTCATTTAGAGGATGGATGGTAGCCATTGACAATGGTGATTGGTGGACGAAATTGTGATTCCCTTTTTTCTTGTAATTGGATTTATAAAAGATGTATACTCTGAGGGCATTGTTTATTTTCTTCACAATCTCGTTCAACTAACCAGCAAGTGTACTGGGTCGTCCAAGTAATAACCTTACGTGAGTAAGGGTCGAATCCACAGAGATTGTTGGTATGAAGCAAGCTATGGTCACCTTGTAAATCTCAGTTAGGCGGATTAAAATAGTTATGGAGTTTTGATAATTAAAATATAAGTAAAATGCAGAATAAAGATAGAGATACTTATGTAAATCGTTGGTGAGAATTTCAGATACGTGTACGGAGGTGCTTTGTCCCTGTTGGATCTCTGCTTTTTTACTGCCTTCCTTCAATCCTTCTTACTCCTTTCCATGGCAAGCTATATGTAGAGCATCACCGTTGTCAGTGGCTACATCCCATCCTCTCAATGAAAAAGGTCCAAATGCTCTTGTCACAGCACGGATAATCATCTGTCGGTTCTCGATCATGTCGGAATAGAATTCATTGATTCTTTTGCGTTTGTCATCACGCCCAACAATCACGAGTT
>NC_029777.3:21580411-21581212 GCF_000817695.3 Arachis duranensis
CAAAAACTTGGTGGACGAAATTGTGATCACTTGTTCTTTCTACTTGTAGGATGTTTACTCTGAGGACATTGTTTATTTTCACAACTCCGTTCAACTAACCAGCAAGTGTACTGGGTCGTCCAAGTAATAAACCTTACGTCAGTAAGGGTCGAATCCACAGAGATTGTTGGTATGAAGCAAGCTATGGTCACCTTGTAAATCTCAGTCAGGCAAATTAAACATTATTTATGGGTTTGAGGATAGGAATAATAAAAAGAAATAAATAATAAAAGGGATAGAAATACTTATGCAGATTCATTAGTAGAGGTATCTTTTAAGTATATACAGCTGCTGCATGGCTCAAGGATGCCTGCTCTCCTACTGCTTCTATTCAATCCTTCTTACTCCTTTCCATAGCAAGCTTTGTATAGGGGTTCACCATCAACTGTGGCTACTTTCATTCCTCACGGGGAAATAACCTGTGCGGCTGTCACTCGCACAGCTAACCAGTCTGGAGGCATCACCCATGGCTGATGGCTACATCCCATCCTCGCAGTGAAAACTATGCTAACGCACTCTGTCACAGTACGGCTAATCACCGGTTGGTTCCCGCTCCTACTGGAATAGAATCCCTCTTTTGCGTTTGTCACCAACGCCCAGCAGGTTAAAGTTTGAAGCACGTCACGGTCACTCATGATCGGAATCCTACTCGGAACACCACAGACAAGGTTGGACTTTCCGGATCCAGATGAATGCCGCCAACTATCTAACTTATACCACGAAGATTCTGTTGGGGAATCTAAGAGATACACATTCAAGCTC
>NC_029777.3:21581828-21582443 GCF_000817695.3 Arachis duranensis
TCCAGAAATATGAATTTAACATAAAAACTAGTGAAAACATCCCTAAAAGTAGCTTAAACTTACTAAAAACTATATAAAAACAATGCCAAAAAGCGTATAAATTATCCGCTCATCACAACACCAAACTTAAATTGTTGCTTGTCCCCAAGCAACTGAAAATCAAATAGGATAAAAAGAAGAGAATATACTATAAAGTCCAAAATGAATATTAATTTAATTAGATGAGCGGGACTTGTAGCTTTTTGCTTCTGAACAGTTTTGGCATCTCACTTTTTCCTTTGAAGTTTAGAGTGATTGGCTTCTCCAGGAACTTAGAATTTCAGATAGTGTTATTGACTTTCTTAGTTAAGCATGTTGATTCTTGAACACAGCTACTTATGAGTCTTGGCTGTGGCCCTAAGCACTTCGTCTTCCAGTATTACCACCGGATACACAAATGCCACAGACACATAACTGGGTGAACCTTTTCAGATTGTGACTCAGCTTTGCTAAAGTCCCCAGTTAGTGGTGCCCAGAGCTCTTAAGCACACTCTTTTGCTTTGGATCACGACTTTAACCACTCAGTCTCAAGCTTTTCACTTGGACCTTCATGACACAAGCACATGGTTAGGGACA
>NC_029777.3:21584865-21586200 GCF_000817695.3 Arachis duranensis
TTTTTTCGTGACTCCTCATGATCATGTACCTAATAAAACACAAAAATAACAAGAAACAAAATAAAATAAAATTTAGATAAATAAAATTGGGTTGCCTCCCAATAAGCGCTTCTTTAATGTCAATAGCTTGACAGTGGCTCTCATGGAGCCACAGAGCAATCAAGTCAATGTTGTCTAGTCCCAACACCAAACTTAGAGTTTGGAGATGGGGCTTGAACACCAAACTTAGAGTTTGGTTGTGGCTTCACAACACCAAACTTAGAGTTTGACTGTGTGGGCTCTTCTTGACCTTGAACTGAGAGAAGCTCTTCATGCTTACTCTCTTTTGTCACAGAGGGATTGCCATGTGCTTGAAACACAAGGTATTCTCCATTCAATTGAAGGAATAACTCTCCTCTGTTGACATCTATCACAGCTTCTGCTGTGGCTAGGAAAGGTCTTCCTAGGATGATGCATTCATCATCTTCCTTCCTAGTACCTAGGATTAGGAAATCAGCAGGGATGTAAAAGTCTTCAACTTTTATAAGTACGTCCTCTACTATCCCATGAGCTTGTCTCACTGACTTGTCTGCCAATTGTAATGAGAACAAGGCAGGTTGTACCTCAATGATCCCTAGCTTCTCCATTACAGAGAGTGGCATAAGGTTTATCCCTGACCCAAGATCACACAGAGCTTTTTCAAAGCTCATGGTGCCAATGGTGCAAGGTATTAAGAACTTGCCAGGATCTTGTTTCTTTTGAGGTAGAGTTTCCTGAATCCAAGTTTCTAATTCATTAATGAGCAAGGGAGGTTTACTTTCCAAAGTCTCATTACCAAACAGCTTGGCATTCAGTTTCATGATAGCTCCTAGATATTGAGCAACTTGCTCTCCAGTCATATCTTCATCCTCTTCAGAGGATGAATAATAGTCAGAGCTCATGAATGGCAGAAGGAGATTTAATGGAATCTCTATGGTCTCTGTGTGAGCCTTAGATTCCTCAGGCTCCTTAATAGGAAGCTCCTTCTTGCTTGGAGGACGTCCCAGGAGGTCTTCCTCACTGGGACTTTCGTCCTCCTCCTCCCTAGTACATTCGGCCATGTTGACTAAGTCAATGGCCTTGCATTCTCCCTTTGGATTCTCTTCTGTATTACTTGGGAGAATACTGGGAGGAGTTTCAATAACTTTCTTACTCAGCTGGCCTACTTGTGCTTCCAAATTCCTAATGGAGGATCTTGTTTCATTCATGAAACTGAAAGTGGCCTTTGACAGATCAGAGACTATATTAACTAAATTAGAATTATTTTGTTCAGAGTTCTCTGTCTGTTGCTGAGAAGATGATGGATATGGCTTACTA
>NC_029777.3:21589710-21597214 GCF_000817695.3 Arachis duranensis
AACTTCAGGTTATGACGTGTTTTGGGCGTTCAACTCCGGATCATGACGTTTTTCTGGCGTTTAACTCCAGACAGCAGCGTGTACTTGGCGTTCAACGCCAAGTTACGTCGTCATTCTTCGAATAAAGTATGGACTATTATATATTGCTGGAAAGCTCTGGATGTCTACTTTCCAACGCCGTTGAGAGCGCGCCAAGTGGAGTTCTGTAGCTCCAGAAAATCCATTTCGAGTGCAGGGAGGTCAGAATCCAACAGCATCAGCAGTCCTTTTGTTAGCCTTCTTCAGAGTTTTGCTCAAATCCCTCAATTTCAGTCAGAATTTACCTGAAATCACAGAAAAACACACAAACTCATAGTAAAGTCCAGAAATGTGAATTTAACATCAAAACTAGTGAAAACATCCCTAAAAGTAGCTTAAACTTACTAAAAACTATATAAAAACAATGCCAAAAAGCGTATAAATTATCCGCTCATCAGTGATCCACCTACATACAGCTTGCCATGGAAATGAGTATGCAAGATTTGATGAGGACAATAGAAAAGCAGAGGTTCAGAGGGAACAAAGCATCTTCATACGCTTATCTGAAATTCCCACTAATGAATTACATAAGTATCTCTATCTTATTTTATGTCTTATTAAGCTTTTAAGTAGTAAAACCCCATAACCATTTGAATCTGTCTGACTGAGATTTACAAGGTGACCATAGCTTGCTTCAAGCCGACAATTTCTGTGGGATAGACCCTTACTCACGTAAGGTATTACTTGGACGACCCAATGCACTTGCTGGTCAGCTACGCGGAGTTGTGAAGAAAGTGTGTGAGATCACGATTTCGTGTACCAGGTATTATGTTGCATTTTTTTACTAAACAAACTTATTCAATTAGTGAACTCATTAGTAGTAGTTGTGAGTTTATATTATTTTAGCTTGTTTAATTTTTAGGATTATATATATAAAGATAGTGATAATTCAGATATTATGCATTTAATTATAATATATAAAAATTATTATTTATTTTAATGGGTTATATTTTAGATTTATACTTTATTTTATAAAATAAGAAAAACTATATATATCATAGTATAAATATTTTGGCGTTACATTTCAAATTATGAGAGTTTACAACTCCAACAAAAGAAAAATTTGTTTTAAATTTATCATATTTGCGAGGGTTTAAAACCCCCCATAACATGAATAAAAACTGCTGCAACATAGAATTGTTAGAAATCTTTGGGAATCGACGCAATTTAGTTGAAACCGCCGCAAACAGCGAAAGGTAAAAAATTGCCGCAATTCGGAGTTCAAAGTAGCGTCGGTTCTGATAAAGCTTCCGTAATTTACTGTAGGACACCTAACTGCATCATTTTACTAAATCGCCGTAACGCAATTTGCCGGGATTAAAAATCGCTGCAAATTAGAAAAAAAAAAACCCCGCAAATTAGCGTATTTTTTATAGTGGTGCGGCATATTCTTCGAGTAACTCGGAAATATGATTAGAAAGGGTTAACAATGGGAGAAAAGGCCAAAAAAAAAAGTCAAAGGGTTAAAATGGATGTTGTAGATGAGATACATATATAGGCCTACGCTCCTACAAACACGTGTATAAACGTGATACGACCATGTCTTCTTCAACTTTGTCTCATTTACAGTATTAACTTATTTTATTTATACTGTAAAGGAGATAAGTGATGTGATGCTTTTTGATAAAAACCCTCATAAATACATATTTCGATAATTAATATATTTATTTTATTTATTTAAAAAATTTCAAAGAAAGAAAACAAAATATACACACAAAGAAAATGTACATAAACGGTTAGACCTACCAACGATTTCATATTTCCATTTTTTACATGTAAATTCCTACGGTTTCTAGAAATTTATGATAGTAATCGGTTTTTATATAAATTTTAGTATTTTTAAAAAGAATAAAATGTATTTTTTATTTATAAAATTTATTAAAAATTTTAAAAATATTTTTTAATTTTATTTTATTTCAATTTTGTCGTAAAACTTTTATTTGCATCAAATATATTATTGACAAATTTTTAAAAAATTTAAGATCAATTCAATAATAATTTCAAAAAAATAACTTTTAACATAATCAAATCAGATATAATTGTCATATATTATTACTGAATTAATTTTAAATTTTTTTAAAATTTAACTATTAGAGATATATTTAATATAATAAAAAATTTATAGAACACTGAAATAAAATAAAATTTAAAAATATTTTTAAAATAATATATTTTACTCTTTTAAAATTTTATAATAATAATAATAATAATAATAATAATAATAAATCAATTTTCACATAAATTCTTATTTATGTATAAATTTTAAAAATCTTTATCCTACTGCAATTTATATAAAATAAATACAGAATCGAAACGCAATAATTTTCCGAGTGTTATAATTAAATAATTTGAAATTCTATTTTATTTAAATATACAATTTGCTCTTACCTTTACTTGACATTTTCATGTGAAAACTGAAAGCATGTCTACTTTTAATGCGATTCACATGTTTTGTAAGTATTGGCTTTGGAATGCGCGGAAAGTGTGTCATTCATTTTTATCACTCGTAACAACAATGTGCCTCTGCAGTTTATCCATATCCATTCAAAGACCCATTTCAAATCATCATAGTATTCTTTATTTAGAGAGCTTGGAAGTTGGAAGGGTGTATTTAAATAAAAAAATTTTATACAACGTGATCTTGCCATCCCAATGGAACATACAACGGTTCAATAAACTATAATTTCAAATTAAATATATCCAAATATATTATAAAAAATATAGTTACTTGACTTACTTCTGAATGAGGAGAGTATTTGTTAATTTTTTTTTTAAATTTCACAAATTTCAAAAAAAATTATAAAAAAGAGAAATGATAAAGAGTTAAAAATTTTCATTAATATTAGTCAATCTTATTTTGAATCAATATTTTATTTTTGTACTATTAAAATTTAAGATTTAAAATTTAATATTTAAATTTTTTTCCTAAAAGCAAGATATTTTATTAATATAAAAAATAAATCTAAATTAGAACATACATCAATATAAATAGAGTTCGTTTTTGTCTTTAATTTGTTTTGATATTGAAATGAGTGATTGTAATCTTAAGATTATTTTAATGAAATTCCATCATAATTATTGTAGAGATTGAACATAGATCTCGTTATATCTCGAAGTTGAATTAGAATATATGCTAATGTTATTTTTTCTATTCTTTTTTTTATTTTTTAAAATTGCAACGGACTAAATTAAAAAAATCTCATAGGTAACACAAATAAATTTAAAAAGAGTGTCTTGATTTAAACCTCTCTTTTTTCAATACCTATAAAACCTTCAATATAAAATATCATTAAAAACTCATGCCAATAATTATTCTATACATATTTTGGTCTTGAGATATTGTTAGAAATAACCTTTTGACATATGATATTAAAGCATATGTGCTTGCTTTTTTAATGGCATATTAAATTTTCCATCTCTTATTGTATCAATCCAAAAGTAAATATGCATCTGTATAAATAGCTTGAAGTATTAGTTTTAGTGTTCTTATATCTTGAAAAGTCATACATTTTTTTGATAATTTAAGAGAAGTCGCTAGTAATAATTTTTTTGAAGCTCGTCACAGTCATTCAATCCCGGAATCCTACTCGGAATACCACAGACAAGGTTAGAATGGAAGTGGTTGTCAATCCCGGAATTCTAGCTTATACCACGAAGATTCTAATTAAGGAATCTAAGAGATATGCGCCCGGTCTAAGGTAGAATGGAAGTGGTTGTCAATCACGCGCGTTCATAGGTGAGAATGATGAAGAGTGTCACGGATCATCACATTCATCAAGTTGAAGTGCAACGAATATCTTAGAACAGGAATGAATCGAATTGGATAGAAAATAATAGTAATTGCATTAAAACTTGAGGTACAGCAGAGCTCCATACCCTTAATCTATGGTGTGTAGAAACTCCAACGTTGAAAATACATAAGTGAAAGGTCCAGGCATGGCCAAATGGCTAGCCCCCATGATCTGAGAACTAAACGTCCCAAGATTGAATAATACAATCAAAGATATCTAATAAACTAGTAAAAAGTTCTATTTATACTAAACTAGCTACTAGGGTTTACAGAGGTAAGTAATTGATGCATAAATTCACTTCCGGAGTCCACTTGGTGTGTGCTTGGTCTGAGCTTGATCTATCCATGAGCTGAGGCTTCTCTTGGAGTTGAACGCCAAGTTGTAACATGTTTTGGGCGTTCAACTCTGGTTCGTGACGTGTTTCTGGCGTTTGACTCCAGAATGCAGCATGAAACTGGCATTGAGAGCCAGTTTACGTTGTCAAATCTCGAATAAAGTAGGGACTATTTTATATTGCTGGAAAGCTCTAGATGTCTACTTTCCAAAGCCGTTGAGAGCGCGCCATTTGGAGTTCTGTAGCTCCAGAAAATCTATTTTGAGTGCAGGGAGGTCAGATTCCAACAATATCAGCAGTCCTTTGTCAGCCTCCTATCAGAGTTTTGCTCAGGACCCTCAATTTCAGCCAGAAAATACTTGAAATCACAGAAAAACATACAAACTCATAGTAAAGTCCAGAAATGTGAATTTAGCATAAAAACTAATGAAAACATCCCTAAAAGTAACTAGATCATACTAAAAACTACCTAAAAACAATGCCAAAAAGCGTATAAATTATCCGCTCATCAGTAACATTGGCGCCATGTCATACATCTCCCTGCCAATTTACCGTCAAATTAATCCAACGGTAATTCTGACAGAAATAGTTTTGTTTTTTTTTTAAAAATAAATTGGTTGGGCTATTACCATCGAAATATTCCGACAGTAGTCTTTTTATTTTTTAAAAATAATCTTTTTTTCTTCGTCTATAATGTAGCACTGATAATTAATAATTGAAATAGTGCTTTAAAACTGATGTGAAATATCAAAAATATAAATTAAAAATACGGAATAACTTAGAATTAAAATATCTAAAATAATGCTAACTATATTACATTATTCATAAAGTTTCTTAAAGAAATACATCTCATAGAATTATGTACATAATTCTATTCAAATTCATCATCTTCTTCCTCTAATTCACCATCCTCCTCTTCTGAGGTGGTTTCCTGATTATTATCAAACTCGTCTTCCTCTTCTTTGTTGCCATTGACGCTATCTTCTTCTTGAAGATCTTCATCCTCTGGTGGAAATATGTTGGCATCTATTCCAAAGTCAATGATATCATTATCTATAACAGCAGACCTAAGGGTGATTGGTTCATCGGTATTAATCACTATTTTTGAAGGAGTTGGGTTGTCAATCTGGTAAGGTTCCTGATCCTCTGTCCTATCATCAAACTCGACGCGGCATCTTGGCTTAGTCTTAACCATAACTACCCAACTAGACTTGCATTAACCCGGATAAGGCAAATAGTATACATGTCGTGTATTTTTAAATAGAATAAAAAGATCGTAGTGCCTATATTTCCCAGTTACATTAACTTCAATGATATCATAGTCCTTGTGCTTTCGTGTTCCTTAACGCGAACTTGGATCATACCATTCACATTTAAACACGAACACCTTGTACATAGTGTGACAAAAATACTAATTCAATTATATTGTGTAACACACCAAACCAATCAGAGTGACCCCCGCCTGAATCACTAGTAACCCAAACTCCGGTGTTATCTGTTTTCTTTCTAATCGCCCACTGTAAGGTATGGAATCGATATCTATTAATAGTGTACATCAGATAGCTAGTTCCCTTATTCATTAGGCTCTAACTAAGTGCAACTAGTTTTAAATCTGTTGTGTCAGTTAGCTGCACGCTGACGTATTCGTTGAACCAACGTAAAAAATTGTTCAATGAGGTATCAAGATTTGCCTCTTGGAATAACCTATATGATTCATCATAGGATAAAGATGTTTTAATTAGATTAAAAAGTTAGTATCTTATTGATTGCAGTATTTACGAAGACTTAAAAAATTCACATGAGGTATGGTAAAATTTTGTCACACTTAAGCAATACATGCAGATGTGCACCATCGATTTTCTTCTGCTCTAACCAGTAGTCACTATCTACACCCATTGCAGCTCCTTCCGACAAAAAGATTGGGTATTGGTGGACGAAATTGTGATCCTCTTTGTATTTGCATGAGATTTATTTAATGGCTATTGACTATATGTGGACACAACTCCGTTCAACTTAACCAGCAAGTGTACTGGGTCATCCAAGTAATACCTTACGTGAGTAAGGGTCGATCCCACAGAGATTGTTGGTATGAAGCAAGCTATGGTCACCTTGTAAATCTCAGTTAGGCAGATTAAATGGTTTATGATAAGTTCGAAAATAAATAATAAACAGAAAATAAAATAAGATAGAAATACTTATGTAGATCAATAGTGGAAATTTCAGATAGGTGTATGGAGATGATGTGCTCCTCTTGAATCTCTACTTTCTTATTACATTCATCCAATCCTTCTTACTCCTTTCCATGACAAGCTGTATGTAGGGCGTCACCGTCGATAAGAATAAAAGAGAATTGAATGGAAAATAATAGTAATTGTATTGAAACTTGAGGTACAGCAGAGCTCCACACCCTTAATCTATGGTGTGTAGAAACTCCACCGTTGAAAATACATAAGTGAGAGGTCCAGGCATGGCCGAATGGCGAGCCCCCAAAACGTGATCGATAGTCTCCTAAGATGAAGAATAAAATAAAACTGAGACCAAAGATGTCTAATACAATAGTAAATTATCCTATTTATACTAGACTAGCTACCAGGGTTTACAGGAGTAAGTATTTGATGCATAAATCCACTTCCGGGGTCCACTTGGTGTATGTTTGGGCTGAGCTTGATCTATCCACGAGCTGAGGCTTCTCTTGGAGTTGAACGCCAAGTTGTAATGTGTTTTGGGCGTTCAACTCCGGGTCGTGACGTGTTTCTGGCGTTCAACTCCAGACAGCAACATGGAACTGGCGTTGAGCGCCAGTTTACGTCGTCAATTCCTGAATAAAGTATGGACTATTATATATTGCTGGAAAGCGCTGGATGCCTACTTTCCAACGCCATTGATAGTGCGCCATTTGGAGTTCTGTAGCTCTAGAAAATCCATTTCGAGTGCTGGGAGGTCAGATTCCAACAGCATCAGCAGTTCTTTGTCAGCCTCCTTATCAGAGTTTTGCTCAGGTCCCTCAATTTCAGCCAGAAATTACCTGAAATCACAGAAAAACACACAAACTCATAGTAAAGTCCAGAAATGTGAATTTAACATAAAAACTAATGAAAAGATCCCTAAAAGTAGCTTGAACTTACCAAAAACTACCTAAAAACAATGCCAAAAAATTTGTTTTCCAGTATTACCACCGGATACATAAATGCCACAAACACATGACTGGGTGAACCTTTTCAGATTGTGACTCAGCTTTGCTAGAGTCCCTAGTTAGAGGTGTCCAGAGCTCTTAAGCACACTCTTTTTGCTTTAGATCACG
>NC_029777.3:21597266-21598784 GCF_000817695.3 Arachis duranensis
TCAGTCTCAAGCTTTTCACTTGGACCTTCATGACACAAGCACATGGTTAGGGACAGCTTGATTTAGCTGCTTAGGCCTGGATTTAATTTCCTTGGGCCCTCCTATCCATTGATGCTCAAAGCCTTGGATCTTTTTTACCCTTGCCTTTTGATTTTAAAGGCCATTGGCTTTTTCTGCTTGCTTTTTCTTTTTCTTTCTATTTTTTTCGCAACTTTTTTTTTCACAAGCTTTTGCTTTTTCACTGCTTTTTCTTGCTTCAAGAATCAATTTTATGATTTTTCAGATCATCAATAAATTTTTCTTTGTTCATCATTCTTTCAAGAGCCAACAGTTTTAACATTCATAAACAACAAGATCAAAAATATGCACTGTTCAATCATTCATTCAGAAAACAAAAAAGTATTGTCACCACATCAATATAATTAAATTAAATTCAAGGATAAATTCGAAATTCATGTACTTCTTGTTCTTTTGAATTAAAACATTTTTCATTTAAGAGAGGTGAAGGATTTATGGATTTTATTCATAGCTTTTAGACATAGTTACTAAACACTAATGATCATGAAGTAGAGACACAAAACATAAATGAACACAACATAAAAACCGAAAAGCAGAAAGAAATAAGAACAAGGAATGAATCCACCTTATGGCGTCTTCTTCTTGAAGGACCAACAATGTCCTTAAGCTCTTCTATGTCCCTTCCTTGCCTTTGTTGCTCCTCCCTCATTGCTCTTTGATCTTCTCTTATTTCATGGAGAATGATGGAATGCTCATGATGTTCCACCCTTAATTGTTCCACATTGTAGCTCAAATCTTCTAAGGAAGTGTTGAGTTGTTCCCAATAGTTGTTGGGAGGAAAGTGCATCCCTTGAGGCATCTCAGGGATTTCTTGATGATGAGCTTCCTCATGCATCTCTTGAGATCCATGGAGGGTCTCTCTTGCTTGCTCCATCCTCTTCTTGGTGATGGGCTTATCCTCCTCAATGGAGATGTCTCCTTCTATGATAACTCCAGCCGAGTAACATAGATGGCAAATAAGGTGAGGAAAAGCTAGCCTTGCCATGGTGGAGGGATTTTCGGCTATTTTGTAGATTTCATTGGAGATGACTTCATGAACTTCTACTTCCTCTCCAATCATGATGCTATGAATCATGATGGCCCGATCCACAGTAACTTCAGATCGATTGCTAGTGGGAATGATAGAGCGTTGAATGAACTCCAACCATCCTCTAGCCACAGGCTTGAAGTCCAGTCTTCTTAGTTGAACTGGCTTGCCTTCGGAGTCTCTTTTCCATTGAGCTCCTTCCACACATATGTCCATTAGGACTTGGTCCAACCTTTGATTAAAGTTAACCCTTCTAGTGTAGGGGCGTTCATCTCCTTGCATCATGGGCAAGTGAAACGCCAACCTCACATTTTCCGGACTAAAATCTAAGTATTTCCCCCAAACCATTGTGAGATAATTCTTTGGACTCGGGTTCATACTTTGATCATGGTTCCTAGTGATCCATGCATTGG
>NC_029777.3:21599172-21600212 GCF_000817695.3 Arachis duranensis
TGGGGTTTATGAGGAAGAGTGGATGGATGTGAGTGGTGAAGGGGGTGATTGGGAAGAGAGATTGAAGTTGTTGGGAAGTGTGACATGGGGAAGAGTGTTATAGGATTAGGAGGTAAGGTAGGAATATGTTAGGTAGGGATCCTGTGGGGTCCACAGATCCTGAGATGATCCTGTGGGGTCCACAGATCCTGAGGTGTCAAGGAATTACATCCCTGCACCAAATAGGCGTGCAAAAATGCCTTTGCATACCATTCTGGCTTTTAAACGCTGATGTGATGCACGTTTTGGGCGTTCAACGCCCATGTGAAGCATGTTCTGGGCGTTCAACGCCCATATGTAGCATGTTTCTGGCGTTGAATGCCAGTTTCATGTTTGTTACTGGCGTTCAACACCAGCTTTCCTTAAGGCACATTCCTGGCGTTCAAACGCCAGAATGTTGCTTGTTTCTGGCGTTCAGCGCCAAATTCATGCTTTGTTCTGGCGTTGAACGCCAGCCAGATGCTTCTTACTGGCGTTCAACGCCAGTCTGTCCTTCCTCTAGGGTGTGATTTTTCTTCTGCTGTTTTTGATTCTGTTTTTAATTTTTATATTTTTTTCGTGACTCCACATGATTATGTACCTAATAAAACACAAAATAATAATAAAATAAAATAAAATAAAAATTAGATAAATAAAATTGGGTTGCCTCCCAACAAGCACTCTTTTAATGTCATTAGCTTGACAGTGGGCTCTCTTGGAGCCACAAAGGTGATCAGGTCAATGTTGTGGACTCGCAACACCAAACTTAGAGTTTGGATATGGGGGTTCAAGGCCTCCCAACACCAAACTTAGAGTTTGATTGTGGGGGCTCTGTTTGACTCTGTACTGAGAGAAGCTTACTGTGCCCCTTGACTCTGAATTGAGAGAAGCTCTTTGTGCTCACTCTCTTTTGCCACAGAGGGATGGCCATGTGCCTTAAACACAAGGTAGTCCCCATTCAATTGAAGGACTAATTCACCTCTGTTGACATCTATCACAGCTCCTGCTGTAGCTAGGAAAGG
>NC_029777.3:21600405-21600749 GCF_000817695.3 Arachis duranensis
GTACCTCAATGATCCCTAGCTTCTCCATTACAGAGAGTGGCATAAGATTTATCCCTGACCCCAGATCACATAGAGCTTTTTCAAAGGTCATAGTTCCTATGGTACAAGGTATTAAGAACTTGCCAGGATCTTGTCTTTTTTTAGGTAAAATTTGCTGAATCCATGTATCTAGTTCATTAATGAGCAAGGGAGGTTCACTTTCCCCAGTCTCATTACCAAACAACTTGGCATTCAGCTTCATGATAGCTCCTAAATATTAAGCAACTTGCTCTCCAGTCACATCTTCATCCTCCTCAGAGGAAGAATAGTCTTCAGAGCTCATGAATGGCAGAAGGAGATTTAAT
>NC_029777.3:21601047-21617281 GCF_000817695.3 Arachis duranensis
TTATAGGTGTTTCCATAAGGTTCACCCATGTAATTTACCTCTGCTATTGCAGGGTTCTCAGGATCATAAGCTTCTTCAGAAGCTACCTCTTTAGTATTGTTGGATGTATTTTGCCATCCATTCAGACTTTGAGAGATCATGTTGACTTGCTGAGTCAACACTTTGTTCTGAGCCAATATGGTATTCAGAGCATCAATTTCAAGAACTCCCTTCCTTTGAGGCGTCCCATTATTCACGGAATTCCTTTCAGAAGTGTACATGAATTGGTTATTTGCAACCATGTCAATGAGTTCTTGAGCTTCTGCAGGTGTTTTCTTTAGGTGAATGGATCCACCTGCAGAATGGTCCAATGACATTTTCGAAAATTTAGATAGACCATAATAGAATATATCTAATATGGTCCATTCTGAAAACATATCAGATGGACACCTTTTGGTCAGCTGCTTGTATCTTTCTCAAGCTTCATATAGGGATTCACCATCTTTTTGTTTGAAGGTTTGAACATCCACTCTCAGCTTGCTCAGCTTTTGAGGAGGAAAGAATTTATCTAAGAAGGCCATGACCAGCTTCTCCCAGGAGTCCAGGCTATCTATAGGTTGTGAATCCAACCATATTCTAGCTCTGTCTCTTACAGCAAAAGGGAAAAGCATGAGCCTGTAGACTTCAGGATCCATTCCATTCGTCTTAACAGTCTCACAGATCTGCAAGAACTCAGTTAAAAACTGATAAGGATCTTCAGATGGCAGTCCATAGAACTTGCAGTTTTGTTGCATTAAGGCAACTAGCTGAGGTTTCAGCTCAAAGTTGGTTGCTCCAATGGCAGGAATGGAGATGCTTCTTCCATCAAATTTGGACGTTGGTTTTGTGAAGTCACCAAGCATCCTTCTTGCATTATTGTTGTTGGGTTCGGCTGTCATCTCCTTCTCTTGTTCGAAAATTTCAGAAAGGTTGCCTCTAGATTGTTGTAATTTAGCTTCTCTTAGTTTCCTCTTCAAAGTCCTTTCAGGTTCAGGATCAACTTCAACAAGAGTGCTTTTGTCCTTGTTCCTGCTCATATGAAAGAGAAGAAAACAAGAAAAGAAAGAGGAATCCTCTATGTCACAGTATAGAGATTCCTTTATGTTAGTAGAAAAAGAAAGGGGAGAAGAGTGAGGAAGATTGGGTTCGGATATTTAGATGAAGAGAGATGAAGAGAAGTGTTAGTAAATAAATAATTAAATAGAATAAGAGAGAAGAGACAGAAAATTCGAAAATAATTTTAAAAGTGGGTTAGTAGTTTTCGAAAATTAGAGATAAGATAAGATTAAAATTAAAATTTAAAACAATTAAAGAGAATTTTTGAAAAAGAGAGAGGTATTTTCGAAAATTAGAGAGGGAAAAGTAGTTAGGTGGTTTTGAAAAAGACAAACACAAAGTCAAAGAGTTAGTTGAAAAAGATATTAAAATCAAATTTGAAAAGATAAGAAGATAAGTTAGATAAGATATTTTGAAATCAAATTTTGAAAAAGATAAGATAAAAAGATAAGAAGATAAGATAAAAAGATAAGATTTATAAGAAAAAGATATTTTGAAAAAGATTTAATTTTTAAAATTAAAATTAATTACTTAACTAACAAGAAACTAAAAGATAAGATTCTAGAATTTAAAGATTGAACCTTTCTTAACGAGAAAGTAACAAACTTCAAATTTTTGAATCAATTACATTAATTGTTAGCATAATTTTGAAAATATGATATAAAGATAAGAAAAAGATTTTGAAAACATAAGATTTTTAAATTTTTGAAAATTTGACTTGACTTGTAAGAAACAACTAATTTTGAAAATTTTTGACTAAGTCAACTCAAATTTTCAAAAATTATGAGAAAAACAAGGAAAAGATATTTTTTGATTTTTAAATTTTTAATGATGAGAGAGAAAAACATAATTATGACCCAAAACTTAAAAATTTTGGATCAAAACACATGATGCATGCAAGAACACTATGAATGTCAAGATGAACACCAAGAACATTTTGAAGATCATGATGAGCATCAAGAACATAATTTTGAAAATTTTTTGATGCAAAGAAAACATGCAAGATACCAAACTTAGAAATCTTTAATGTATGGACACTATGAATGCAAAAATGCATATGAAAAACAACAAACAACACAAAACAAGAAAACATCAAGATCAAACAAGAAGACTTATCAAGAACAACTTGAAGATCATGAAGAACACTATGAATGCATGAAATTTTTCGAAAAATGCAAAAAAATTTTTAAAACATGCAATTGACACCAAACTTAAAAATTGACTCAAGACTCAAACAAGAAACACAAAATATTTTTGATTTTTATGATTTAATAAATTTTTTTTATAAATTTTTTTTCGAAAATATTTTTTTGGAAAAACGAAAAAGAAAAGAAAATTTTGAAAAAGATTTTTGAAAAATTTTGAAAAGAAAATTACCTAATCTGAGCAACAAGATGAACCGTCAGTTGTCCATACTCGAACAATCCCCGGCAATGGCGCCAAAAACTTGGTGGACGAAATTGTGATCCTCTTTGTATTTGCATGAGATTTATTTAATGGCTATTGACTATATGTGGACACAACTCCGTTCAACTTAACCAGCAAGTGTATTGGGTCATCCAAGTAACACCTTACGTGAGTAAGGGTCGATCCCACAGAGATTGTTGGTATGAAGCAAGCTATGGTCACCTTGTAAATCTCAGTTAGGCAGATTAAATGGTTTATGATAAGTTCGAAAATAAATAATAAACAGAAAATAAAATAAGATAGAAATACTTATGTAAATCAATAGTGGGAATTTCAGATAGGCGTATGGAAATGCTGTGCTCCTCTTGAATCTCTACTTTCTTATTACATTCATCCAATCCTTCTTACTCATTTCCATGGCAAGCTGTATGTAGGGCGTCACTGTTGCCAATGGCTACTTTTCATCCTCTCGGGAAAATGGTCCTATGCGCTGTCACTGCATGGCTAATCGTCTGGAGGCATCACCCTTGTCGATGGCTACATCCCATCCTCTCAGTGAAAATGGTCCTATGCTCTGTCACAGCACGGCTAATCATCTGTCAGTTCTCAATCAGGTTGGAATAGAATCCTTTGATTCTTTTGCGTCTGTCACTAACGCCCAGCCTTCAGGAGTTTGAAACTCGTCACAGTCATTCAATACCGGAATCTTACTCGGAATACCACAGACAAGGTTAGACTTTCCAGATTCCCGAAATCCTACTCGGAATACCACAGACAAGGTTAGACTTTCTGGATTCCCATGAATGCCGCCATCTATCTAACTTATACCACGAAGATTCTGTTAGGGAATCTAAGAGATATGCGCCCGGCCTAAGGTAGAACGGAAGTGGTTGTCAGTCACGCGTGTTCATAGGTGAGAATGATGATGAGTGTCACGGATCATCACATTCATCAAGTTGTTGTGCAACATATATCTTGGAATAAGAATAAAAGAGAATTGAATGGAAAATAATAGTAATTGTATTGAAACTTGAGGTACAGCAAAGCTCCACACCCTTAATCTATGGTGTGTAGAAACTCCACCGTTGAAAATACATAAGTGAGAGGTCCAGGCATGGCCGAATGGCGAGCCCCCAAAACGTGATCGATAGTATCCTAAGATAAAGAATAAAATAAAACTGAGACCAAAGATGTCTAATACAATAGTAAATTATCCTATTTATACTAGACTAGCTACCAGGGTTTACAGGAGTAAGTATTTGATGCATAAATCCACTTCCGGGGCCCACTTGGTGTATGTTTGGGCTGAGCTTGATCTATCCACAAGCTGAGGCTTCTCTTGGAGTTGAACGCCAAGTTGTAACGTGTTTTGTGCGTTCAACTCCGGGTCGTGACGTGTTTCTGGCGTTCAACTCCAGACAACAACATGGAACTGGCGTTGAGCGCCAGTTTATGTCATCAATCCCCGAATAAAGTATGGACTATTATATATTGCTGGAAAGCTCTGGATGTCTACTTTCCAACGCCATTAAGAGCGCGCCATTTGGAGTTCTGTAGCTCCAGAAAATTTATTTCGAGTGCAGGGAGGTCAGATTCCAACAGCATCAGCAGTCCTTTGTCAGCCTCCTTATCAGAGTTTTGCTCAGGTCCCTCAATTTCAGCCATAAATTACCTGAAATCACAGAAAAAGACACAAACTCATAGTAAAGTCCAGAAATGTAAATTTAACATAAAAACTAATGAAAATATCCCTAAAAGTAGCTTGAACTTACTAAAAACTACCTAAAAACAATGCCAAAAAGCGTATAAATTATCCGCTCATCAGGTATGTTGTTCCACTTGACAAGAATTATCCCCTCTCATCGTTCCTTGAAACTCTTGTTCTACATGACTCAACATGAGACAAAAAATAGAATGAGCAAAATACGGATATTTTCTTAGTTAGGAATGCTTCACAGATGCTGCCCTCAATCCAAGATCATTAATGCTAAGTTTCGTAGTGCATAACTCCCTAAAGAAGTCACTTATTTATGTGATGGATTTTCAGATGTTGGTTAGAAGTTCTCTAAAGGTGACAAGAAGCAAAGACTCCAAGAAGACGTGACAATCATGACACCTTAACTCAACAAGCTTACCCTATGACACGTTTGCACACCTACCCAAGTTAGAGGCGTAACCATCAGGAAACCTTAATTCTCTAATATACTTACAAACATTTTGTCTTTGCTCCTTCGTTAGAACGAATACCACCTTTGATTTAGCCACTACCCGTTATCAAATCTCTTTAAGTTTAGATCTAGCTGCCTGTTTAATGTCCACCAAGTCTGACCTAGCCTTGTCGTTGTCCTTTGTTCACTCATCGTCCATTACTATATGCATGATATTATCAAACATATTTTTTCAATGTGCATCACATCAAGACAATGAAGAACCAAGTTGTCTTTCCAATAAGGCAACTCCCGAAGGTTTCAGAGCTGCCACGTTATCAACGATCATTGGGATTCTACGGACACATTACTAAACTTGCCTACCCTTTTAATCTCGTATGTGCCTCTTCTTATTTAGTATATTCTTTTTAAACGAGTCCCTGTTGCACCAAAAAGGATGATCAATGTCAAGGAATCTTCGATGGCAATCAAATCATGAATTTTTACTGCCATTTGACAACTAAAATGCTTTCGTATCCTCCAAACAAATAGGACATGCCATTCTGCCATGAGTGGACCAACTTGACAACATGCTGTATGCAGGAAAGTCGTTAATAGTACACATTAATGTAGCCTATAGTAGGAGGTTTGCCATCGTCAAAATATCATATATTTCTACACTATCAATCCATAACTCCTTTAACTCATCCACTAAGGACTGTAAGAAGACATCTATTTTGACCTTTGGATTACTAGAAATAGGTATGATGCAAGTTAGGATCATGTATGGGTCTTTCATCAACATTTCGGGATTCAGGTTATAAGGTGTCATGATTACAGGCCAACAAGAGTACGCATTACCAAAATTGGAATTCGGTGCGAACCAGTTAGAGCATAAAGCTAGTCTAACATTTCTATGCTCGCTCGCAAATGTGGGATGACCCCAATCAAAATGCTTCCAAGCTTCTCTATGTGATAGATGCGTCATGATCCCATGATCTCTCTTGTTATCACTATGCCAAGTCATGTGAGGAGATGAACTCATCAATGCATACAATCGTTTCAGCCAAGGGATTAAGGGCAAATAGTACATCTGTTTCATTGGAATTCTCTTTAACCGGCATTTACCAATCTTTTCCCTCTCAACTTAGGACCTCGATGATCTACAAAATTTGCATTCAATTAGGTCTGCATCCATCTTGTAGTACAACATACAACCATTTAAACAACAATTAATTTTTATCGCATTTAGACCCAATTTTGAAACTAGCTTCTTTGCTTTGTAGTGGTTTCGAGGGGTGCCAGTGGACCTGACAGGTACCAGCTCATTGCAAAAGGTGGCCTACTTATTAAATGAATCTTGGGTATGATTTTACTCTAACTTAATACTCATCATTCTAACATATACAGACAATTCCGAATGAACACACCCCTCGTACAAAGGTTTCACAGCAGATTCTAACAGATAATAAAATGTCTTTGCCTCCAAGTTAGGCTCTTCTTCAGCCTCATCCAATTTCATAACACCTGTTGTATTACACACCATCTCGTTGTATCTCTCTTGGTTAGCCTCCCAAGTTATTTCATCCATGTTTAAGTCTCTTACCATGTGAACCTTCATTGATTGACAATCGGACCTATTCAAATTAGAGGCAGACCGGTTAATTCCCTACTCGTCTACTTCTCCGTGTTTCGTCCAAATCCAATACCTACCCTTGAACCCGTTATGGTAGAGTGAAGTATTATGTCCGCAGGTTCTAACCACTTTGTCAGTCGACACTTTTGACTTGGGCATCTAGATACCCTTCAGACCCAAATGATTCCATACTGAAGACATGCACGACAAGCATGACAACCCTCTTAAAGAATTCAGGTTTTAAATCTCTCAGCCACCATTATTCCTTTCATACATCCATGGACGATGACTTAGAATCATATTGAAATACACACCTAAAATTCAACAAACAACACAAATTATTTAATTTTTTAGACAATTTGATAGAGTGTACCCTGTAATTAGACTCTACCGCCGAATAAAATTATCATTTTCTGACAAACCAAACAAATTTTAAAATTTAAACGATAATCCGGCATAACTTCTCCTTAATTCAGAGACATCCGTCAAATAAATATAACAGTTTTCACATAGAAAATAGCTGCATGCATAAATTATAACATACACGTATTCAATATAACATCAAATCCTAACCGTTCTAGTGCGCAACCCTAATAACTCTATAATTTTCAAGTAATCAAAGGTTTTGAGAAGGCACCACTATGTGATCGTCTCCCACTTTCGTCCTAAAACTCTATCCTAAGAAAAGTAAGTTTGACTTAAAGTTTAAATAATTCATTATATTCATAGATAGAAAACCAACCTAGAATATTACTACACAAACAACAAAAAAAGCAAACTCCAACTGATCTTAGAGAGAATAGCATCGTCCTAATAAAAAGGACAACGTATTAAAATCACAAGTTGAAACTAAATCAGAAACTAATTTAAAAGAATAAGTAAAACTCATCATTCCAATTAATTAAAATATAATTCTAATTTCACCAAACTAACAAGAGGCATATAAAAAATAAGCGACATAAGTTTAATGCAATTGAAAGAAACTCATTCACTGAACTCAACTAAAATCTTTCAACAACTCAAGCACTCTTAGTCTCACCTTACTTAGTCTACTCTAAAATTATTTGATTTTTACATCTATTAAATTAACACGACAAACTCTAATGACATACTTTATTAAACAAATTTAACCACTGATTTAAACTAAACCCTAACAAAATGCTAAAGTCACAAATTAATTTAATAGATGTAAAAATTAAGACATGACAAACTCTAATGACATACTTCATTAAACAAATTTAACCACTGATTTAAACTAAACCCTAACAAAATGCTAAAGTCACAAATTAATATGTTAAAATAAAATAACCATACCAAGAATAAATCTAATGATAGTAACTGTAGGGTCTCTTTAACGTGGTAGTGACAGAGGTGACAGTGACAGTGACATGAGCAACCACGGCTGACGATGTGGCGGAATAAGCTAAAGTAGTATAATCGACAATGACATACAATGGCGGCTTCAGTGGGTACTCCAGGTGGCGGAGACAACGACAACAAGGTCCCGGCGAGCTCTCAGCGGTGGCAACAGTGACTTCTCGATGAGAGCACCCCAGAAGAGAGAGAAAGAAGAGAGAGAGAGCATTCGGACAAGTGAGGGAGAGTGTAACACCCTACCACGCAGAAGTTTACACCTAGGATGTAAAATAGAGGTGGTGAGGCGCTACGACCTCTAAAAATAATATATATGTACATAATATAGTTGAAAAGGATTTATATCTAGGAGCTTTCTGAAGGAAAGTTAAACAAAAGCGTTAAATAAAAAAGTGCATCACTCACGTAAGCAACAAACGTAAACGAAACAGGATAAGAGCAAACTAAACATGAATATATACAAAAAGAGTTCCAAGATACAGATAACAAAGCTTATGACCCGGCTTATGAAGTTAAAACTGGCCAGAGCATACATATATTTTCATACATATAAGCATCCCAAAAGAGCCCAAAAATATAGTTTACAAAACCTATTTCTCAAAATCAACCTCTAAGAGGGACATAACATGATATTTATATACAGTGGAGATATATAACTATGTACTTATGCATCTAAACCAAAATGAAACCCCAAACAGGTAGAGTTCTTCGCTTGCAGAAAGCTTCGAGTATGCCTCACCCAGGTGCCTCATGTCCTGCATCTAAAAACCACAAAATATGTATAGGATGAGAAGCAGAGGTTCTCAACATGGTAACGGTGCCCACATAACTAACATATAAGGTCCCAGGAAAGCTGATAAACCCAATTTTGTGGTTTATCTTGTGCTTAATTTAGGGGATTTTATCAACTTTTCTCGCATTTATTCAATGAAATAGCATGGTTTTTGTGAATTTCTCCTAATTTGTGCTTAAGAGTGAAAACATGATTTTAGGCCTTTAAATAGCCAAATTTAATTCACTTTAATTCCATTCGATATCTTGATATGTTTGTTGAGTGATTTCAGGTTCATAAGGCAAGTGTTGGATGGAATAAGTGAAGAGAAAAGCATGCAAAATGGAGAATTCATGAAGAAATGAGCATTTAGAGGAGTCAAGGCCACGCGCACACGTCACCCACACATACGCGTGAAGAGGTCCATCATCGAAGGCGACGCGTATGCGTGACATGACACGTACGCGTGACAAGAAAAAGCCAAACAACGCGTACGTGTGACTCATGTGTACGCATCGCAATCAGCACGTGACCTCATTAAAGTGAATACGCTAGGGGAGATTTCTGAGCTGCCCAGGCCCAAATCTAACTCATTTCTAAGGCTATTTGATGTAGAATTCAAGAGGGGTCAATGGAGAGAAATTAGATTAGGTTAGGATCATGTTGTAGGTAGTTTTCTAGAGAGAGAAGCTCCCTCTTCTCTCTAGAATTAGGGTAGATCTAAGGTAATTTCTCTTAGAATTAGGTTTGATTTCTTGTTTTCATCTTGTTTTCATCTTATTTTCTTTACAATTTCTTGTTCTATTGTCTTGATTTTCCTACTTTCTTTGGTTAATTTTTCATTTTGGTTACTTGTATATTTATGCACTCTTGTTAATTTCCATTTTCATTTAATGCAGTTCATGTTTTATGTTCCTTTATTGTTTAATTGATTTGTTATTCTTACTTTTCTTGCAGTGGGTAGTTGTAGATTTTATTATTCTTGTCTTTTTACCATACTTTCCTTTTATGCCTTCCAAATGTTTGACAAAATGCTTGGTTGGATGTTAGAGTAGTTTTTGAGCATTCTTGGCTTGGAAAGAGAAATTACACAATCTTGAGTTATCAATACTCAATTTAGATTGGTGACCTAGAGTGGTTAGTTAATATTATTTCCATTGACTCTAATCTATTGCTAATTCAATTAGTAAGTTGATTAGGACTTTTGGATTGAGATTAACTAGTCTTATTTGACTTTCTCTCAAGTGAAGATAACATTATACCTTCTTCCTATGTTGGAGATGACTAAATAGGATTAACTCTTGTTAATTATTATATGATAATTAATGACTAGGATAGAAAGCCTATATTCTCAATCTTTGCCATGAATGTCTCTCTTTAGTAATTGCTTTCTTTAGTTATTTGATTTACATTTTTTTGTCATTTACTTTCTTGCTCTTTTATCAAATCAAACCCCCTTGATTCTTCATTGTCAATACTTGATCACTTCATTGCAATTCCTTGTGAGACGACCCGAGGTTTAAATACTTTAGTTTATTTTAGGGTTTGTACTTGTGACAAACAAATTAAGCTTTGATTGAGTATTGTTTGTTGGTTGGGAACTATACTATCAACGAAATTATTTGTGTGAAATTCCTAACCGAAGATAATACTCTTTCAAAAGCCGAAAGCGACCCTAGAACTTCCGACATTAGATTCAAACTTAAAACTAACATTGTAAACCATAAACAGGGTGAGGTTTCTAAGGATTATTGGTTCTATCTCAATTTCCAACTTAACCCCTAAGCTCATCACCTTTTCTCCAATCCTCCAAAATATCGATGCACAGACAAACAAAGTAAACCAGGCAAACACAAGTAGATATTCAAATATAGCAAATATAGAAAATAAGCATAGGCATTCAAATAAACAAACCCAAGTAATGAAAAACCAAGTAAGTCACATAAATACATATGATGCATGCCTTTCCTATTGGCCGTAAGCTCACGTGTCTGTTACTTTGCTAGAACCTGACACATCCGGTAGCTAATCTGGATATCGTCTTCTTAAAAACCGATGGGTGGTACACCACCACGAACCCCACCATTGCGAGTGGTACACCACCACAAACCTCGTAAGATCTTCAATTGGAAAAACAACACACACGTGGGCGGTAAACCACCACAAATACCACAAATCATTTTTATTTAAAAACATGTGAGTGGTAAACCACCATGAATCCCACAAAGCATTCACTTTTAAAAATATGTGGACGATACACCACCACGAACCCCACATACATCTTGATGGTGGGCAAGCGGTAAACCACCACAAACCTTGCCAGGTCAAACTAAAAACAATTTCATTTCCAAATTCATTATAAATCATTCATTCATATCCATTCATAATTATTCAAAATCATTCATTAAGGCCAGATTCATCATATACATATCACATTTTTACACTTTTCATTCATAAATCACCACCTTTTAACTTTCTTCATCTCCAAGTTATCACTCTTCCTTACCTTCTTCTCACCACTCAACATACAACTAAGGTTTAGGGGCTTTAGAGGTTCGAAACCATGTTTAAATCACATGTACATGTTGCTGTAAAATAGGGTATGTGCGTACACACACTTGTGTGCATGCGCACACTTGTACAAACTTTTAAAGGTATACGTACGCACCAGGGTGTGCGGATGCAATCAACAGTAAGCATGTCTATGTGTGTGCGTATACACACTTGTTGAAAATCACAGGGCGTGCGTGCGCACAACAGTGTGCGTATGCATGCAAACCAGAAGTTCTGGTTTTGCTATAACTTAAGATAATCCGATTTTTGTACCCACTTTCGGACGTTCATAATTTTCTCTAGAAAATTTTATTTTTCACAAAATTTATACCATTTTAAAGCTCTTAAGACCATCTTTAATTGAAACAATTTTCATTTCAATCCAAAATTTGAGGCTCAATTTACGGACCACCAAAGTTTGTTAAAATCAAGTTTTTCACAAAAATTCACAAGAATTTCTAAACCTCCATTTTCATAACACTTCAATTCCAACCCTTTTAAAACTTTCTAAACCACATCAAACCAAGTCCCAACATTACTCAATATACCAATTACACCAATTTTACAAATATGGTCACTTTCACACAATAATTCATTCCCAACAACAATATAATCCATACCAACAACTCACATATATATAAATATATACATCATCAACACCATCAACTTTTCCATACCAAATGACAACCGACTTAGCCAATCCATATTCAATTCAACACAATATACTATAAAATACATCACCATTATCATATCCAACCATTCAAGTTCAATATACATCATCATCATTATCATTATCATAACATCATAAATTATCTCTATCAAACACAATACCAACGCCACAACCAATATGGCACCAACAACAACCTCGAACTCTCTAATACATAGGCATATCAATCCATCACAATCAGCATCACAATAACATTTCAATCCTATTTTAAGATTAACTAGCCTAAATTTTTACGACACATTATATTTTAGTTACGAGAAACCAAAACTATAGCTTGGCCGATTTTTCGATAAACCTGAAACACCTCAAGCGTTCTCTGCACTACAAGCTATCAACCACAGCCCTTCAACAACAAATCTAGCTTCCAAAATTAATCTCAAGCTTCCATTTTCTCAAATTGACTCCAACCCACAACCAATATTCAATCTAACATCATAATTACCACTATAATTAAAATACAGAGTTCACTAGCTCAACATTATACAAAGAGATTGAGAAAGCTGACCTTGCTCACAGCTCAAGTGAGCTAAACCCAACAAAATTCACAAGCTAATTCGAGTCTAAACACCGAAATTAAACAATTTTCAACATCTTTGTTCATAAATTTCAAAATTTAGGGAGGAGGAGACTATAACTAAAAAGTGGATTCTATACCTAATCAATGACTGGACTTTGTAGAGCTCGACGCTCTGGTTGCGTGGCCGCAAACGGTGTGGCGATCGGAGCTCCGAATCAAAAGTTATTTAGATTTGAAGATCAAGTTAGGGTTTGTGAATTTATGATATGTTCTTCCCCTTTGCTGCACTTGCAGCATGTTATGCATGAAGTGGGAGAGAGAATGAGCTGAAGCTCATTTAGCTAAGTGTGGCAGGTTGAGTCTTGGGCTCAATACGGGTCCGCTTCGTCTGGTTCGGCCTAATGTTGGGCCAAATTCTTTAAAATTAGTGAGAAAATTCTTATTTTAATTAGCTCTATCTCATAAAACTATAAAATTTTATTTTCTAATTTTTTAGATTAATAATTAATTTATTGGCTAATTATTTATGAATTTCGCGAGTTTTACAGAGAGGAGTTCTGTGTTTGAATTTTAAGCCACATTTACCGTCGACTTTACCTGACAGTAAATCACCAAAATGATGCATTTCAATAAACATTTGTACTAGTAGATTATACCGATGAAAAATCTGACGGTAGCATTGGCGCCATTGAATAATATCTTCGTGTCAACAATTATCGTCAGTTTTTGCGACAAAAAATATTTTCCGACGGTAATCTTTTATGGCAACAAATTTTTCTTCCTTTCCGTTGAAAAATTAGATGATAATTTTGCTGGTATAACTTGACACTAAATCTAACGGTAGTTCTGACAATACTCAACGTTTTTCTTATAGTGATATAACCAATTTTATTATTCTTTTTAAATAATTAATTAAAAAAGATAGTCTCCATGTTTTATGCAAAGTAGAATAAAATAAAATACATTAATTAAATAGGTATAAATATAGAGATTATAAAATTTTATTAACAATCTTCTTATACAAAGTTATCATTTATAGGACTATATTAATATATAATCCAAGTAAATTTAGTATCAAAAAAATTATTTTAGTGTTTATTTTTTATTTTCTGGTAACAAGAGATTAAAAGAAAGAAAATAACACATAAAACTTATTTAAAAGCTTACGTTTTTGTTTTTTTGTGACAAGAGATTAAAAGAAAGAAAAGAACACTCGAAATCAAGAGAGACCTTTTTAAGAGCTAGAAATGTAGTCTCATTGTAGCAACATGGACAAACTCCCCAAGACTTTTTCTACTCCGGTTAATGAATGCTATTAAAAGCTATAAATTTGGCAAAAACTTCAGTAACTTGGTTGATATCTTGTTGAATAAAATTGATCTTTGTTCTTCCATTCCAACTTAAGAACTTAATAATCTTACATACTAAGTCATGATCAATGCTTTAAATCCTACTATTCCTTTCATTGATAAGAATAAAGGCCATTAAGCAATTTGTCTCATAAATAACATCTTTAAACCCAATTTCCCACTTAAAAAATAAACCTTTCTATATTGCAAATAATTTGCTTGGAATGATAAATGCAGAAGACAAAGAGCTAGCATAATCACACAACCAAGATCCCTTAGAATCACGTAAACACTTTAAAAACCAGCAGATTCATCTAATATGCTAATATTACAATTTACTTTAACAGAAAAAAAGAGAAAGAGAAGACCAAGAAAGCAACATAGAAAAAAAAGTAGAGACATGATGCATAGAAAAGATATTGTAAAATTCAAATTGAGAAGCTTGAATAAAAGCTAAAATCTTATCAATGTTTCACGGGTCAATCGAGTTGAAAACATCATTATTACGAACTTTCCAAATCCAACAAATAGTCATCAAAAAGAGAAAATCGTTAGAATTGATCTTCTTTTGTAACTATATCTCAAAATTTCTGTCCATATATCTCCAAATTCAACTTTTGCCAAATAGTTTTGGCTCTAAAATACTCACGTAAACAACGAAGGACAAATTTAAATTCAGTCAGACTCGGTGTCTTTTTTAATATAATTATTGACCTTGTATTCTTATAATTATTAACGATTCCAATAAAATAATATTCTAAAACTTATTTTATTATCTATTTTAAAGTAATTATGAATATTCTATTTTTTAATTATTTTTTAATTTTATTATCATTTATTTTTAATCAATTAGACTAATGTGCAAATAAATTAATTAAATACAGAACACTTAGCTTGTACTAATAATAACTTTTTAATTTGAAATTTAGTTTATGTTTAATTTAGTGTCTTTTCTGTAAAAAAAAAAATTAATAAAGCGAACAACAAATACATTATACCGAAAATTTTTTAAAAATACCATGATACAAAGGAATAATATTAAGAAATTTTAAACAAAAATAATCAAATATAAAATAATAAAAACAAACACAATAAAAATTTATCCAATATCTATGTGCATTATCTTTAAATTATTCTAAAATGTTAATTTTTTTAGTCCAATGTGTTAGCTATTCTAATAAACATATAAATTTATTCATTCTTTAATTAAGAAGAGTTGTATGTATTTAAATATATTTTGTTAAAATGTTCGAGTATTCAACTAAAAGAACTAATAATATATTAGATTAAATAAATTAACCATCAAATAATTATATTTTTTTTAAATTGTACAGTTGTCTATAACAATAATAGATTTATTAGTTTAAAATAATTTATATTTATCCTTTATACATAAACATCATTGTATATAATTGCTCATAATCTTTACAAAAAGGAAAATAAGCCAAAACGATAAAAAAAAAGACATACCAACGACCATCATCAATATTATTTCATCCCTCAATTTCCTAAATTAAAGATGAAATTAGGCACATAAAAAATATAATTTAAATATTAAAAAATACAATAAGTGAAGAGTCGTAATAAATTAACTTGTATAAGATAAAAAATAATAAAATTTACAATAAAAAGTTATAAAAATTAAAACAAATAGGAACAAATTAAAAAAATAGAAGAAATAGAATAAATAACGAATAATAATATTGTATAATTTATAAAAAAAATCAAAGAATAAAAATAATGTATCATATAAGAAAAAATAAGTATTATTGAATGAAAGAATAATTGGTAAAAAAAATAATATTCTCTTCTAGCATATATGAATTTTTACACTGAATAAGTTATGAAATATAGAAATAAGTAAAATAAAAAAATAATGAACTTTTTATTTAATAAATTGAAGAAATATTTATCATTATAAAAAAACGATGAATATTATTGAATTTACCAACGAATTTACTAACAGATATTACTCGAGAATTTAGCAGTGAATTTTTCGATAGTCATGAGTAAAAATTCGTTCCTAAAAAATATTAGATAATAAATTACTAGAAAATATCAATAAAAATATTAGATTTGATATTAAAATAAAAATATAAACTATGAATAAAAATCTAAAATTTAAAATCATAATATTTAAGATTAAGGAAGAAAATGAAGAGGAACTTTTGGCAAACAACAACTCAAATATTAACGTGACAATACATTAAATCAAATAAGATATATTTAAATTAATTAAATTGAACAATTGATATAATAAATTAATTATAATTATTTGACTCAATAAAGTAAGTTAAATAAATAAAAAATATCTTATAAATATGCCACACAAAAATGATAATATTTTTACAAATTATTAATCAAAATATATAAGAAAAAAAGACTAATATAAATTAAAATAAAATTAATTTATTTATTCTAGTCAAATCAAAAAATAATATAATTGATTAGTTATAGTTAATTTGATCGAATAAAATACTAAATAATATAACATTTAATTTACCTCAACCAAATTAAATAAAAAAATAAATAATTTAAATAAATCAAATAAAATAAATTTAAAAACTCTCAATTTAAGATGTTTGTATTTAGAGCTTGAGATATCTTAATTGAATTATTAAAAAATCTTAAAATATTAAAATGCAAAAAACAGAAAGAATAAATATAAAAATCTTATT